>NC_089755.1:40712620-40755120 GCF_040412425.1 Macrobrachium rosenbergii
GGAAGGCATAGCACACTATTTTCATCATGCTAATATGATTAGATTAGACTAAGGAAGGCATACTACACTACATTCATCATGCTAATATAATTAGATTAGACTAAGGAAGGCATAGCACACTATTTTCATCATGCTAATATGATTAGATTAGACTGAGGAAGGCATACCACACTATTTTCATCATGCTAATATGATTAGATTTGACTAATGAAGGCATACTACACCACATTCATCATGCTAATATAATTAGATTAGACTAGGGAAAGAGCATAACACACTATTTTCATCATGCTAATATAGTTAGGATTAGACTGAGGAAGGCATGGCACACTATTTTCATCATGCTAATATGATTAGATTAGACTAAGGAAAGGCATACTACACTACATTCATCAGTATAATATAATTAGATTAGACAGGCACTGCTTACACTGTTTTCATCATGCTAATATGATTAGATTAGACTGAGGAAGGCATACACACTATTTTCATCATGCTAATATGATTAGATTAGACTAAAGGAAGGCATACTGCACTACATTCATCATGCTATTATAATTAGATTAGACTAAAGGAGAGCATAGCATATTTTTCATCGTACTAATATGATTAGATTAGACTGAGAGGCATAGCACACTATTTTCATCATGCTAATATGATTGGAATTAGACTAGGAAGGCATGCTACACTACATTCATCATGCTAATATAATTAGATTAGACTAAGGAAGGCATAGCACACTATTTTCATCATGCTAATATGATTAGATTAGACTGAGGAAGGCATACCACACTATTTTCATCATGCTAATATGATTAGATTTGACTAAAGAAGGCATACCACACTACTTTCATCATGCTAATATAATTAGATTAGACTAAGGAAGGCATAGCACACTATTTTCATCATGCTAATATGATTAGATTAGACTAAAGAAGGCATACCACACTATTTTCATCATGCTTATATGATTAGATTAGACTAAGGAAGGCATACCACACTATTTTCATCATGCTAATATGATTAGATTAGACTGAGGAAGGCATACCACACTATTTTCATCATGCTAATATGATTAGATTAGACTAAGGAAGGCATAGCACACCGTTTTCATCACGCTACTCGAACCCGCTAAATATGAGATGGCTTTCATCGCACCAGTCTGACAGCCTTAAAATTGCAGTTAGTATCTTGGACTGTGTTACGAACATTTAAGTGAAGTTACGAATGCCGTGTCGCAAGTAGATCGAAGACCACTTTATTTTGAAATCAGCTTCGCGTGACGTCGATTTGCAATTGATACTGTCAACTACAGTCTCTTGTTAACTTCTTCTTTAGTCATGCAACGTAAATCAAGCTGTAGATATACTTCTCAAACGAAGCATAACCTTCCACCTGTCTTCACATTAAATTTCTCATTTAAATTAATATTAGCGTTACTTATGACTTTTTTGAAATCGACAGGCAGTCATTTTTGCTCATAGTGAGCATATATGTATATATACATATATATATATATATATATATATATATATATATATATATATATATATATATATATAATATATATATATATATATATATATATATATATGTTCGTCAAAAATTGTTAAAACGTTTCTTGTTGCTATATGAATTATATAAATAAAAAATATGCATTTTTTCCAAGATTGCTTGAATAAATATTTATAGTTCCCACTAGAGAATCCCATCGATTCTCTCCTGAAACATTGTTACAAAATCCGTCTCTGATGGTAGGGCAGAGTCCTGTGGTCCATACCAGGCCTCATACACCCTCGCATACACCTTTCCACACGTACTGGCCGCCGTAGGGCAAAGACCCGCGCTGCCATAAGCCGGCTTGATCTAAACTAATCCGCAAAAGTTACACAGATGTATCGGGTTTGATATGATGAAAGAGACTTGCCTTGCCCTTTATTTTTTCTTTTCTTTCTTTTTCATTCTCATTCTCAAGCTTTTCAATTCCAATTTCCGGATCTTTCCTAGATAGTGACCCCCAGTAAAGTTCGGGGGTCGATATCAAGGACTAATATTTCTTGGGGTCATTATCTTTATGATGTTTACAGTCTTTTGTTTGTGTTTTTACGGTCATCCCCAACGGCGTTGTACTAAACGCGCCGCAAAGGTGGATACATCTTACCGGGCTAAAACCCTTGGGGGTCACTATCTAGGAAAAATTCCAAATTCCTTGTTTTGTCAAGTTTGATAAAGCGGATTCGCAAGAAGAAACTCACAGAATGGAAGTGCATGAATGTTTTTGACATTGTCAAGAGGACACCTTTCCCTCGACCTTGGATTTTGTTGCATGGAAAGAAAAATATTCGTGTTCACTGTATTTACACACACAGAAACGAAGGCGCAAAGATTACAAGTGAAATCCCAAACATATTTCACAAATGCGCACGCGCGCGCGCGTATGTGTGTGTGTGTGTGTGTGTATTGGTATGGAGGGGGGGGGGCAGGCGATAGAGTTGCACGAAAAGAAACGTATCTGCGTGTGTATACACACACGGAAACGAGACAGAAAGATAAGTGAAAGCCCAAACACGTTTCATAACTGTGTGTGTGTGGAGGGAGCCGGGTGTAGGGAGAAGGAGAAACACATTCATGTTTAGCGTATGTATATATATATATATATATATATATATATATATATATATATATATATATATATATATATATATATATATATATATGCTACACACAACACACAGGAGACTGAATGATAATAAGGAAAGCCCAAAACACATTTCACTGCTCAGCGTGTGTGTGTGGAGGGGGGGAGAGTGAAGGGGGTAGGGGAAGGGGGAATAAAAAAATTACGCAACTGCGAGAGGGATGACTTTAAAGTTAAAACGAGTCACGAGGAAAACCCAAGTGTGAGATATGACTCACAGTCGTTATTTTCAACAGAGGGTCGTTCGTGGTTTTCCACGCCGCTGGGTTTTATGTTGCCTGTCTTTATTTTATTTTTTAAACAAGCTGAGAAAGATAAAACTTTTACATATCATCATCATTATTATTATTACTTTCTACATTATTATTATTATTATTATTATTATTATTATTATTATTATTATTATTATCGGGGGCAAGATGGTATGGCTGTATTAAATGAATCCACGTAAATAGGCAACGGGAAAATATAGGTTCTCAGAATTCATCGAAGGAAGAGGTTGAAATGATTATTGCATGACCAGAAAAATTGAGAGAGGTTTAGTAAGAAGATCTTAGAATCTACCTTAAAGATATTTAAAAAAAAGTAATTGATTAAAGATATATTCCTTACCCTGGTGTTAAATATCCAATTTTAGTTTTCTGCAAAAGAAAACTATTGTGTCGGGTCTGTCCGTCCGCAGTTTTTCTGTCCGCCCTCAGATCTTAAAAAATACTGAGACTAGAGGGCTGCAAATTGGTATGTTAATCATCCACCTTCCACTCATCAAACATACCAAATTGCAGCCCTCTAGCTTCAGTAGTTTTTATTTTATTTAAGGTTAAAGTTAGCCATAATCGTGCTTCTGGCAACGATATAGGATAGGCCACCACCGGGCCGTGGTTAAAGTTTATGGGTCGCGGCTCGTGCAGCATTATACCGAGACCACCGAAAGATAGGACTATTTTCGGTGGCCTTGATTATACGGTGTAGTGGCCGTACAGAAAACTCGATTGCCCGAAGAAACTTGGCTCATTTTTTACTTGTTAGAGTTCGATTCGATTTTGATTATAGCGCGTCATTACATTGTCGCCTTGCATAAAGACAATTCATTAGAATATAATATTTTGAACTTCTTCAGTCAGTCTAGACTGTGGCCAGTAGTTTAATCTAAAACAATGTAATTTACCCCACTGAAGTTTCTCTTCTCATAGTGATCTTCAAAATATAATTATTGACGGACAAGAAATTTATCAGTCACTTCTTTGTCAGCTGTCACTAAATGCAAAAAAAATCTAGTGACTATAATATTGAAAAACGAGCTTGATGACGTGTACTACGCTGCGCTGGGACCCGGCGCTGCCCGTTATGTCTCCCCTACCCTCCCGATCCCCTACCTACTCCGCCCCCACCCGGGCCTGACAAACAGGTTTGCAGGAGGAGGGTGGATGTGTCATGTCTCCCCCTACCCTCTCGACCCCCACCCTACCCCGCCCCCACCCGGGGCGGACAAACAAGAAAGATCCACTCGGATTTTATTATTACAGATACTTATCGACGACAATATTGAAAACCAGAAATTGATGGCGAGAAAATAAAATGTCTTCCATCACCAACTTTCCCCGAGGAGATGACACGATTGGTTTCTTTACCGTTTGTAAGTTTTTCAGAGAGAGGAAAGTCTCTCATTATTACTCTCATTTAAAAGTTCGTGGGAAAAACGATTTGCGGAAAACGAGTTCCTTGCGGATAGAGGCAGACGAAGAACAGTGAATTATTGTGTTTTTTTGGGGTGGGGAGGGGACCACGACATACCCTGTAGTGCTTCTTCTTCTGTGAGAAACAAGGCAGGCATCTTGGTATGCCTGAGGTTGCTTAGTCTTCACTAACATTCAACGTTGATTTGATTTTTTTTCTTTGCCTTTTATACCCTCGTTAGATCCTGCTGATCTGCGAAATTATATATATATATATATATATATATATATATATATATATATATATATATATATATATATATATATATATATATATATATATATATATATATATATATATATATTTTTTTTTCTCTCTCTCTCTCTCTTCTTTTTTTTTTTTTTTTTTTCTCTCTCGTTTTTTGGTAAACGCCAATCTCATCAATCACACAAAATAAAAAAACGTTTTCTTGGGAAATGACTATCCGATTTTTAGCCTATTTCAGTTTGCCACTTAGAAAAGTTTGATCTTAGAAATTCTAATCTTATTATGGTTTGTTTCGTTCAAGGTAAACCCCGATCTCGTCATGAACATTCACGCAATAGAAAATGGTTCTTAGTAGAAAAATAACTGTCTTATTTTGTAACACTTTTCCTATTTACCACTAAAAACAAAGAATGCATTTATATACAACAGTTACAGTTCATGCAACTCTTCAACTGCCTCTTTTTTTTTTTTTTTTTAAGATTTTTGCATTTCAGTCAGACACGTTATTGGATGTAAATTCCCTTTTTGGGGAGACGAGGTTAATCAGTTGGTTTGTGTTACCTGAAAGCCTCTGCTCTAAATTTAGGAATACACCTTCATAGTAACTTGAGACTTAAGGATGATAAAAATTATCTTTCAAGGAAAAATACCTACAAGCAGTTAACATTCATACAGGACACAAGCGACCAGTCTTCTGTTTTGCGTAAAATTCGAGACTTTTCTTTTTTACAGGAGAATTTTCATATACTTGAGACTTAAGGTTAATGAAAAAATATTTTCCAAGGAAAAATGCCTACAAACCATTCACATTTACACAGTAGACGGACCACCGAGGTTTTAGTTTTCTGTAAAAGAAAACTATTGTGCCGGCTTTGTCTGTCCGTCCGCACTTTATTCTGTCCTCCCTCAAGTCTTAAAAACTACTGAGGTTAGTGGGCTGCAAATTGGTATGTTAATCATCCACCCTCCAATCATCAAACATACCAAATTGCAGCCCTCTAGCCTCAGTAGTTTTGATTTTATTTAAGGTTAAAGTTAGCCATAATCGTGCGTTTGGCAACGATATAGGATAGACCACCACCGGGCTGTGGTTAAAGTTTCATGGACCGCGGCTCATACAGCATTATACCGAGACCACCGAAAGATAGATCTATTTTCGGTGGCCTTGATTATACGCCGTACAGAAAACTCGATTTCGCCGAAGAAACTTCGGCGTATTTTTTTTTCCCTAAACCTCGATGACATATTTATTGAACGACAATGTTCATATACTTGAGACCTTCCTAAGGTAAATAAGAAACATTTTTCAAGCCCTAACGCCTACAAGCAATTCACATTTTTACATGTATGCAATAGAGAGACAACCGATCTTAATTTCTTTCTCTTGAATTCAGCGCCATTTTTATTGAAGGAGAATGTCCAAAACTTGAAGATTTCTTAAGCCCAATTAACTCTTGAACCAAAGTTTTCTCAGATCATGAAAAAAAGGAGATACCCAGTCGGAGAGGAGTTTATAAAGATAGTATGAGATTTACCTCAAGAACAGAAGTGGGTTTGGGCTGCAGAACATTGGTGGCAGGTGAAAGATAGATAAAGAGAGAGAGAGAGAGAGAGAGAGAGAGAGAGAGAGAGAGAGAGATAGAATACCTCAGTGTGGAGTTGATGTAGATAATATGAATCTCATACTATTCACTTCAAGATGAGAACTGGATTTGGGATATAGAACATTAGTGGCAGGTGAAAGATAAAAGAAACACAGAGAGAGAGAGAGAGAGAGAGAGAGAGAGAGAGAGAGAGAGAGAGAGAGAGAGAGAGAGAGAGAGAATATACCTCATTGTCGAGTTGAAAAAGATAATATGAATCTCATACTATTCACCTCAAGATGAGAACTGGATTTGGGATGTAGAACATTAGTGGTAGGTGAAAGATAAAAAGAAACACAGAGAGAGAGAGAGAGAGGAGATTAAATGCGGAGAGAGAGAATACGACGGTGTTCATTAAGAGAGGATATTAAATGCGGATCATAAGAGACTTTGACAGCGACACTTTTGATGAAATTGTCCCGAGGCTTCTATTCGCTGGTTATTAGAGCATTGGCAGCTCTCTCTCTCTCTCTCTCTCTCTCTCTCTCTCTCTCTTCTTCTTCTTCTTCTTCTCTCTCTCTCTGTCAGCTGTAAGTTTTAGTCTTTCTCCCTTTTTTTCTTTGATCTCTCTAACTGCTGACTTTTCTCTCTCTCTAACTACTCTCTTCCTTTTTCTCTCTCTAACTATGACTTTTCTCTCTCTCTCTCTCTCTCTCTGTCTTTTGTGACTTCTCATCTGTTTGTGTTGTCTTTTTCTAAACAAAGCAGACACCCCCTCCCTCTCTCTCTCTCTCTCTCTCTCTCTCTCTCTCTCTCTCTCTCTCTCTCTATGTGACTTTCCTCTCATTTTCCTTCCTCCTGTGATCTGTCTGTGTTGTCTTTTCTAAACAAAAATTTCATTTTAGCTAAATTTCATTCCCTCAACAATAAAAGAAATTACCAAATATACAATGCAGGAAGTTTAAACTGGTGAAACTTATGATCAGGCATCTTACAGACTCGTCAGCCATCTTCCACGTTCTCACAACCTTAAGGTTAACCTTTGGTTAACCTTGAGGTTAACCAGAGCTTGGGATTATATAAACTAAATGTATTTCTTGCTCTTCACTGTAAGTGTCATTCCAGGAACAAACTCGATCCTAAGTAAAACTCAGAAAGAGAGGGAGAGGGTGTCTATAAAGTGATAGTGAGCCCTCGTTTGTACTTCAGCGCGTAGGTTCGAATCCTACCACGGAAGGGGGAAGCTGTACTGCTTTTTGATATTTCATGTTTGGAAATACTGTAGTTTGTTGCCTGTGCGTGTCCTAAAAGGTGGTATAAGTACCATCAGATTATATATATATATATATATATATATATATATATATATATATATATATATATATATATCAAAAGTATATATCAAAAGAAAGAGATAAAAATTTATCTTTTGCATCAGCTTAAGAGTCCCAAGACTTGAAACGAACCTGAAAGGAAAAAAAAGAAATAGGAAAACTTAATGAGCTTTAGAAGACGTATACGATTTCTCGCAAAGAGAACACAGATTTTTTTTTTTATTTCTAGGCCGTAGGATAGAGACACACACCTATTAACTGTAATAGGCTTAGACTGGTAAGCTTAGCTCGGGTTTCCTACGGAGAATTTCCTTTAAAACATGTTTTTGTTGATGGTCAGTGTCCTGAAATTTTCCGCCGTTATAAATAGAAATAAATACTAAAGTTTTTTATTATGTTTTTTTAGCAATGACATTGCCTACACTGTAAAAGTTAAAAAGGTACAGAAAGGGTATAACGATGGAGCTTGAGGTATATATACAAGGTAAAACACCCCACAAGGCTCAAAATGCCCCTCTCTTATCAGGAGGCAGGGTATTTTTGTGAATAATATCCCTCTATTACACTTTGTCTCAAAATGGGCTTGGCAAAAGTTTATGTGATCATGTAACAAATGAACTTTTACTCTGTATTTAAATCACTACATTGTTACACTGATAGTGTAATGCACCAAAAAGTTACTAAAAACATATTGGTTTTGAGTTATGGATAGTTTGAAGCAAGAATTCCTACTACAAAATGCAGTACTTGGCAATTTATATTGTTGCCACGAGGTCCCTTTGATTACACAACCGCAGTTATAATATATGCATCCATATATACACACACACACACACACACACACACATATATATATATATATATATATATATATATATATATATATATATGTATATGTGTGTGTGTGTGTGTGTGTGTGTGTGTGTGTGTTACACACAGACATACATATGGCAGTGTAATATGTTCATTATCCGTAATTTGCACGCATGTTGTCTGCGCATGACTCAGCTCGGGAAATTTCAATGGTGTGCTTTATGCAGTGTAGATAAGTGTTGTGTGATGTAACGCTGTTTTGATTGTGGCCTCTAAGCAGTAATTAATCGTTATCAGAATATAATATCCCCATCGTGAGAAATTACTCTCAACGATTTTTTTCAATATTTTGTGTATTCACTTGTTTCCATATTATCCATCTCTTTCTATAGAGTTATTAGTAGCTTATGTCAGTGAAATCTTCCCACCTGCCCAGTTAAGGCGCTCTCACACTATAGCAATGTTTCCGTTGACTTTTGAATTTGACGTCAACTTTTAATGTTTGACGACGACTTTTTAGTGTCGTCGTCACGAATTTTGAAAGCGATAACGATCCAATTCACCCACCTCTCCCTCTACCCTACTCTACTCTACCGTCGACTTTATCGTTTGTTTACATCTGGGAGGGAGGAGGGCGCGCATTTCAAGACATCAAGAGGAGGGGATGGAGGGCTTCAGTGGAGGTCATCAGAGCAGTTTTGGTACAAGATTTGAGGGGAGACGGTGCTTATGGGACCGCAAGCATGATAGTTCTATGAAAAAGGTCTCAAGATGAAGAATTATGAAGAAATCACCATGCGACTCGGGAAAAGTTTCGGAACTTGCTGACCTTCATACAGGTAAGAAGTCTGCTACTACTCTATATCTGGAATCAGATTGTCTTATAGCCTAGGTCTACTCTCGTTATGCTATCTTGTGTGCATTATCAAATTACATAAACACAAATCTGTGATATTTTAGTGCTTCTCTGGCTTCATTTTTAGCCTAGACAGCAGAACCTGACTGGGTACTACAGCAACCTGACTGACTCTGGCTAGGCTGACTCAGAACCTGACTGACTCTGGCTAGGCTACAGAACCTGACTCAGGTTGTGTAAATAAACCTGACTCAGGTTGTTCTAAATACAGTTAGCTTATGAAATATTTTTCAGCGGCAATGCTATGCCTAGACCTATATAGGTTGGTCTAGAAGTAAGCTATTCCTGGCCTAGTTCGAGACTACTGCCGACTGTATACTAATTAGCCTCAGAGAGCTTGGGTTATCCTAACCTAATTTTTCACACTTCACCTAAGATTTTAAACGTGTACAGGCAAGTCTGCAACCCATGCCCTGAAAGAGGACATCATGCTAACCTAGCATGAAACATTTAATATCCCTAAATAATTTCTGTAAAGATATTTAGTTCATTAGTTAATAATTTTTATATCAAGCTAAATATATGTTTCCCTTTCAGATCAAGTGCAGGCAAAATTTAGTAATTTGAAGGGATACTTCATCCATGAATATAAAAAATTCAGGCTGCTCCAAGTGGTTCATGTGGTAAACCAAGCTCAAGTGGAATTGTTTGATTTGATGTCTTTTTTACATGATACAGTGGCTTCACAACCTACATATTCCAGTGACATTAATGAACAAGTAAGAGTATACATATGTGTATTACATTATTTACATAGCAGTTTAATAATAGGTATAATTACTTGGCATTTAAAGAATCAAATTTGCACAATAAACCTAGGCCCAGGTAAGCAAAAGTGTAAGGTTAGGTCAGTAAAGGTCAATGAAAAATCTAATATTTTTAGTTAAGTAAAGGAATTATGCTTGCCCCTTCCATAATCTTAAATTATCAGAATTACTAATGCATCATTACCTAAAACTGATCCATTATACAGCAGTTTATGTTATCAACATATTCATAGTAGAGTAATATATATATATTTTTTTTTATTTACAGGTAAATCTTATAGCTAATCCTCTAGTTATTGAGGTTACTCTCAAACACTTTTGATGAATTTCAAATTGGAGAGTCAAGTACGGGTTCTTTAACTCAACCTGTGTCCCCAGCTTTGACCTTTCTAATGGAAGTTCTGTCGGTCTGTTGCACCAGCAACTCCCGCAACTTCATCTCTACAGAACCAAAAGCAAGTAACAGTAGTAAGAAAAGGCTAAAATTCATTTGAGGAAGAATGCTTGCAAACCTCAAGAATTGGGCAACACCAGTACGCCTAACGACCTAGGTTTCAGTGTGGGGAAAAACAGTTGGAGTTTGGATAAGGTCCCTACTAGTAAATGGACAAAAGGTTGCAGCAGCTAGGATTTCCCAAGTCGTCCTGGAAACTGAGCAGAATATGGCTTACCTGATGATAAAGTGGGTTAACAGTAGTTATCAGTTTGGTGCTAAATTCTGTCAGTATTTGTCTCTGGTGCTAATTTGAATTTCAAATACATGATCTGTAAGATCTCAGACTTTCTAGTCTAATCAAGTTCCTGTAGCTGTAAACATTTTGTATACAATACAAAAGTTCAGTCAATCAAGATTGATGTCATGCAGCTTTAAACATTTTCTATGTAATAAAGTTGATTAAAGCAATTTCAGAGGTTTGTTTCTCCAGGTATCGCAGGGTACATATTTAAATTCCACATCGCTCTTCATAACTTTCTTATATAAGTACTGAGGAGTAAATAATAGCAATTGAACAAATAATGAATTTTATTTTAAGATTACTGTATATACAAATGCAAATATTCAAAGGCATATGGGAGAAAATATCCACTAGTGCATATAGGCTTGTTCTTCTTGGAGTGGTACTGCCCCTTCATTATTAAAGTAATAATCCATTAATGTGTTCCTTTTTTACATTTTGGGCATCACTGGTACTACACGTCTGCCATGTCCAGGACTACTATCCAAAACCACTGTTTGATAAACCTCTCTCTCTTATTTCAGAGGGGTGCATACAAATTCTTAGATTGTGCTGGATAAAAATTATGTAAAACCACTATAGCAAACAAAATGTCCTTACATTGTTTGGACAAGTTTTGGATAGGGTTTTGATAACACCTTAAATACTACTGAATGATACCAAAGGCATTTTCTGATGTGTACCTTGCTCTTGACAACCTATAATTGAATATAGTTTTTCTTTGTTTAATTCCCCTTCCTGGGAAAGGTTTTTCATCAAATAGGGCTTAATTGGGAATGCCTCATCCCCAACAATGACATAGGCTTTGCTTATCAGAAAGGTAAAGCAACATGATGATGGGATATTTAAAACTTCACTATCTATTGCTTCCTTTAGGCTACACCTATCCCAAACCCCACCGTCGCTGGCTCTTCCATTAGCACTATATTTATACAGGAACTTGTAAGATGCATCAACTAATGCCATGGGCGATCATACTAAAATGACGTTTATAATCATGAAAACCTGAACCAGAATGTGTGGGCTTTGCATTTACCCTTTTCCCATCTAGTGCCCCTATGCAATTTGGAAATTCCATTGCTGGAAATAATGCAGAGCAATTTCATTCCATTCCTCAGGAGTTGATGGAAGTTTTAAATATTCTGTTTTCATTATGTTTTACATGGCTCTGCATGTCTCTGGTATGAGGATGAAACCAGATTATGGCTAATCTGAAATTGATACCCAAGGAAACATGATTCTCCTGAAATGAGAGAAAATTTCCTTAGCAATAGTATAAATATATATTCCCTAATGTACATACTGTAAACCTTGCATTTTTGCCTTGACATATTGTACTACAGCTTATCTGGAATTATCAGTTAATTAATAACCATACTGTCATGAACTATAAAGTTTAAAAATATAATAGTGCAACCACAAAAATTTACTTTTTTTATTATAAATTGTTGTAAACACGCAATTATTTTTTTAATTATGTTGCTAATTAATAGACAGTATAGCTAGGTTAGGTTAGTGCTTGTTTTGAGATTGGTAATACTTTACTAACTAGCCTAGCTACTTTGATGCCTGCCATTAAGTTATAGTCTAGTCTGGGTAGCCTATGTACAATTTTATCGATTACCAATCTTTAATCTTGGCCTTGGCTAACATGCCAAGACCAAGACCAATATATACTATATATATATATATATATATATATATATATGTTTTTAATTTGTCCTTTCCTCCCCTGAAAATCCAAAAAATGTACACCAGCCTAGACTAAACTTACATTTTTTCCTACAAGAATCTATCAAACATGAATAGCAACCTATAAACGAACAGTGTACAGATACAAAATGATCAGCATCTTTCATGCATAACCCAATTAATACACTAAGCCTAGGATATATTAGCCTAGTCTAGGCATAAACAATTCCAAGTAACATAGATTACCTGTTGCTAAATAAAGAAGAGTGAGGTCAATCGCCAGAAGCAGACACAGCTTTCCCTCATTTTAGTATCAGCTTTTTCAAAGTGAGGTGTCACCAGGTTTTAACAGATGAGCGAACTGTTCTTTCTCAATCTAATCCAGTTCTTCATGGCGGACGGCGTCGACCCTGACGAAGATGGGTGGCGGATGACAGTTCTGGTGTGAAGGTGGCCGACCTCTCGGTGTACGTGGCACTTGCAAGGGGAGAACTTGCCGCCACACGCTGGAGTTCTGCAGTGATGGGATGTGGCGATCTTCTGTCACAAGTCTCGCCCGGGACCAAGAGGGGCTCACCGTAGGTTTTTTCGGCTGCAGGATGGGGTGCTGTCGGCTCTGGGGTGGTTCTCAAACTGAGGAGGGACCCACGCAGTTGATGTTTCCAGTCCTCGGCGGTGCAGCGTGGCCATGAGGGAGCCTTCAGGGATCTGTGGAACTGCCTGACCGCGGCTGGCAGCCGGGTTGTATGCCGTGGTGGTGTGGCGCGTGGTCCCCAGCAGTTGACGTGGCGTGACCACAATTCGGACAGAAGGCGGGCCCGTCGGTTGTGATGTGGTCCGGGACGCTGAAGTGGCTAACCCAACTGGAAAGCAGGGCTCGGCACACGCGCTGGCGGTGGCTTCTGCATAGGCGTGGCTTCGGGCCACCTTGTCGCTGCCCACCACCGTCTGAGGTATCTGGACCCGCCCGACGCAAGGGGCCCGATGACGTCGACATGAATGTGGCCGAAGCGGCGCTTCTGGCTGGTGGAACTCGTGATACCCCATACTGCGCGTGGTGACGCACCCACCTTGTTGGTTTGGTACTGCAGGCACTGTTTCGCCCAGGACGTGGCGCCTGCACCCCGTGCCAAAACACTTTTTGAGAGCAGCTTTGGCCATGGTTCTGCCAGAGGGATGGAGGGGCCAGAATTATGTCGAAGGCCCATAAGCGGGCTGGAACCAAGGGGCGGGCTGACCCATACTGATGTCGTGCAGAGGACACTTGGGCCCAGGGGCAGTGGTCACGCCCCGCCACTTAAGGGACGTGATGGCGGTGGTGGCCGGGGTTTCTGGGTCAGCGGCCTGTTCTCTGGCGAGGTCTTGGTAGTTTACTCCGAGCTGCACTGTGTTCAACTCGACTCTGAGAGGGCGTCTGCTACAGGATTTTTCCTGCCGGGAGGTACATGATGGAGCAGGTGAATTCGGCTATGGCTGAGAGGTGGCGGTGCTGCCTGGAAGACCATGCGTCCCCTTGCTTGGTGAAGGCGTGAACCAATGGCTGGTGTGAAGGGCGTCCCCTCCAGGAGGAACTTGAAGTGCCGGACTGCGCAGTACATCGCGGGTCTCTGCGGGATTGAATTTCTTGCTGAAGAAGGCGATGGGCTGGGCGGCGCCGTTGATGACCTGCTGTAGGACAGCACCACATGCGATGTTACTGGCATCCGTTGTTAGCTGGAGAGGGGCCTTGGGATCCAGTATATATATATATATATATATATATATATATATATATATATATATATATATATATATATACTGTATATATAATTATATATATATATATATATATATATATATATATATATATATATATATATATATATATATATATACATATATATACATATATATATATATATATATATATATATATATATATATATATATATATATATATATATATATATATATATATATATATATATATATATATATATATATATATATATATATATATATATTACATATACGCATATAGCAATATATATATACTTTTGATTTTCAAGTGCAATAAAAATAATAAATTGATAAACCAAACTTTTAAAATCATTGGCCTTATGATTTTATGTATGCTATAACTACACATAATGGTGTAATGGATTAATATATTAATCATATAATTAATATACACGGTATATATATCGTATAGAATACCCTGCAAAGGGTATTCTTTACCTGCAATACACCCCCTGCAGGGTATCTCTGCTATGTTATACCCTTTGGGATAAGGTATATTTTAAAGGTATTATAGTTCTAGACAATTCTGATAGGGTATGCCATTTTAACCACAAGAAATACCCTTTTTCTACCCCTTTTATACCCTTAATTTCAGAGTGTAGATCGTATGTTATATCTAAAACACCTTTGGAAATGAACTTTTCCGTCATTATAAACTGCAATAAATACTCAAGTTTTTATTATGTTTATATTACCAATAACAGTGGCTAGATCGTATGTTATTATCTAGTACACATTTGGAAATTAACTTTTCCTTCATTTTAAATTGCAATAAATACTTTGTTTTTTTTATTAAAGTTTTGACCAACGATAGTGACTAGATTGTAAGTTATTATTGAACAACACACTGAAAATTAGCGACTACCGAAAAAATATTTCCATTACCGTAATCAAGCTTTTAAAACTCTTATTGTATTTCTTTCTATGTCTGTCGTTTTACTGACACCACAAAATTGCAGAATGTAGCTAGATCCCACCTTTCTCAGTTATTATTGTTTCTGTACGTGCTTATCGCTCTCTGAAAAAATGGTGAAACCTATAAATAATTATGTTACAGAAACTCAATTAATATTCTCCTTTAGATTCAGATTTACTAGTGTGTTTGTGAGTGCAATGCCTCACAGTAAAAAATGGAAGAACAAAAGTAACTGGTAACAGAGAGAGAGAGAGAGAGAGAGAGAGAGAAAATAGACATCACCTGAGTGAAAAGAAAGTAATTGAACATTACGAGAATTTAGCTGTACACTGATTGTAACCCATTGGTAAGGTCTTTAATTTTTTTTAAAAATTGTGATCTATATTTAATTCAACGATATAGAATTCGATTATTGTTATCATAATGGTAACTATCTCTCTTGCTCTTCCTTTTTCAACATTACACTAACTCTCTCTCTCTCTCTCTCTCTCTCTCTCTCTCTCTCTCTCTCTCTCTCTCTCTCTCTCTCTCAACATTCTATTTAATCTCTCTCGCTTCTTGCTTTCCTTTCCTTTTCAAAAATGAGACGCTCTGAAATAATTACATAGTATTAAAGGCGACTTCAGATAGTTTTAAGAGAAAATATAAATTGTTTTCTTATGTTAAAATGATTATTTAAAAGTTACTGTTTAATATTTAGAGTCTACATTTAGCAAATTGTCCTTCCATATTTCAATACCACTGCCTCCCTCCCTCGCCCACAAACACCCCAATTCTTCCCGAGGACCCGGTCCTACGGGGGAGGGTCTAGAAAGAACTCGGATCCAGGAGAACTGGAAGATGAGAGAGAAGAGAGAGATCAGGAGAACTGGAAGATGAGAGAGAGAGAGACTTGGAGAGGGGTTGGAGGAGCATATGAGAGGGGGAGCATTGGGGGGGGGCGCGGCTACTAGCACACGTCCGTCGTCGTATCGATAAAAACGTTTAATCAAACCGCCCAATGTGTTATTCTTTGACGTTAATGGTTATGGAAAATGTTATGGATGTTATCGGAATTGTTTACAAATGATTATTATAACGCGGGCAGTTTCCGATTAAGCCTGCATCGGGCAAAACAATTGGTGTCATTCATCACCGGAATCTTCGGACCAACTCCCTCTCTTCCTTTCCTCCCTCACCTCCTCCAAAATACCTCCTTCCCCTCCCCTCACTCACTCCTTTTCACGTAGCATCTACCTTAACCCCAGCATGTGATCCACCCATTCGGTGGGGGAGGGTGGTGGGGGTTCTAACTCTTTCGGATATTTTGTAGAAATGGTAAAAAAGAAAAAGGCAATAAATTGCCTTCTAATATGTTTTGTGAATCCGGCATTGCTTCATAGAATTATTAAGTAACAAACTAAAAATCAAATGCTCAAATTAAGATTCCAACTAATGCAACGAGAGAGAAACCTCCCCCAACTCTCCGCAAAAAAAAAAAAAAAAAAATGGCCATGGCATAAGAGGAAATTGAATTTCAGCGCAAATTATAAAAGTGGAATGTCTTGTGACTAATAAACATGCCAGCCGTCTAAAAAGATAACAATAACAAATAATTAATTTCAATGCAAATGAAATTTTACATTAACAAAGGCCTAAGGTTGAGAGACGTATTTTTTCCAATATCCTTAATTTGCTGAAGAGCTGAGCCAACTTTCCTCTTTGCCTCATAATCTATGTGAGTCTCGGCGTTAGTTTTTCTATTTCATTATCGTTTAATTTTTTTTCTTTTTCTTTTGTATAGCTTGTATTCATAACTAACCTTATAAACAAGCGAACCTCGAACTAACGATTCCCCTATTTTAAAGTGACTAACCGACCTGGCACACATTTGCCCGCTTCAGAAAACGTGTTTTCTTTTTCTACAACGGGAAAATAATGAGACGTATTAAAAAGATTTCATTACGAATCAAAAGATTGAATTACGAAACCAGAAAACACCAATATGCTTTTTCTCGGATTAATGGCAGGGGTGTTGGCTATAGCCTGCTGAGCGCTGCCGCCTGGTCGTATAGTAGGCCGCGGTGACGTAATGTAAGCCGACAGTTAAAAAGAAAAAAACGGACGAAAACCTCCCCAAAAAGATATTTGGAAAGAGGCCAGGGGGCAATTTTGTTTGCGTAACAGCGTGTAATGACAGCCCTGGACATGCCATTCCTCCATGCGTCATGTCATTTGATTTCATCAAGGATATTCATTCGCGGATTATAAGGGACAGTTTCCATCGACGCGGATGTTCGCCTGGTGGCTTGTTCGAGGTTCAGTAGTAGGCCTAGCCCGGATAGAACGGGGTTCAAAGGATAGGGAGAGGGGATTGGGAAGTAGGGATTGTGGGGAGTAAGGGGTAGAGATTGTTGGGGGGGGGTCACCGACAATGTCATCTACAGAGGTTTGTTTTCGTCAGTTGTCAAAGAAAGGTAATTTAGTGTTTATCATTTATTCTGCTGCGATATTGTTTGTAAGCAAGATTTATTTTTCGGTTTTCAGAGCTATTTTCATTTCATCTACAAGGAAGCCCTAACGAACCCTGAAATTTTGTAGGAAAGAAGATTGTCGATTAAAATAATTTTCTGAATGTTAGAAAGGATTGTTGAGCCAACCCTCCTTTAGAGAATTGCAGCGTCGTGTGAAAAGAAGACAATAGGTGGAAAGGATGAAGAGAGTGCAGATGATAAGTTGGAGAACAGACTCTATAATGATGAAAACTTGTAAGGAATGAGGGATACTGAGAAATTGTTAGTTAGATGATGGGGGAGAGAGAACAGAAGGTCCTTAATACTCAGAATGCAATATGATGCTACAAACAGAGGTAAATGAGAATGTTCAGAAACATACATACATACATATACATATACATACATACATATATACATATATATATTATATATACATATATATATATATATATATATATATATATATATATATATATATAAATTATATATATATATATATATATATATATATATATATATATATATATATATATATATATATATATATATATATATATATATATATATATATACACTGTATTATATATATAATCCATTCTACTTCATTCTCAACGTCGTTCCCAACATTCATATGCAATACCAGTTTCCAAGACAATTATCAGGATCATTTCAGGCAATTTATATTAATGTGTATCTTTTAATTTCACGCTCCCTAATCATTGGCAAATTGGGGAAAAAACGTCAACCCTTTTATTCGAACTTATCCTTTTTTTTTGTCCTTTTACGGAAGGTAATAAGGTCGTTAATGGCGTCTCATCTGCCCCAGTTCCTATTTTTACAAGAGATCTAAAAGATTTTCTTATTTTCCTCTTATTCCTTCATTGCATCTTTGAGATTCAGTCGGAGAATTAATGATGTTTAACAAAACCGAATATAAAACCCAACCTCGTGGCTCTTTAATGCTAATTATTATTATTATTATTATTATTATTATTATTATTATTATTATTATTATTATCCTGACTTTTCGGTAGTCCGCGCTATCATATATTGAAAAAGACCTCGATCATCCAGTCTATGTATCCACTTTCGTAACCACAAATATGTGCAAACTTAAGAATTAAGGGTGCGTGTTTTAAAACTGGCAACAGGACTCTTGAGTGTATTTTTAGTAGACAAAGGGACCATTAAACTTGTATCTCAAGTTATCGAACTTAAAACGCTACAATATTTGTAGTCTTGCTAAAACAATGACGTAAACCGGATTTGATGTGACCAAATTGTTAATAAGGGAGTTAAAGTTTCAAAAGTCTGTAGATGTTTTCAAGCTGCCAAAACAGTGTTCCATAAACTGGTGATTTGATCTTATGGATTTGATGTGACCAAATTGTTAATAAGGGAGTTAAAGTTTCAAAAGTCACTGTAGATGTTTTCCAAGCTGCCAAACACCAACTGTAGGTTGTTCCATATTTGTTGACGTACACCGGTGATTTGATCTTATGGATTTGATGTGACCAAATTGTTAAAGTTTCAAAAGGTTGTTTTCCAGTTCCATGTTGTTGACGTACACCGGTGATTTGATCTTATGGTTAAGATTTATAGTTGAGTTAAAGTTTCAAAAGTTTAGATGTTTTCCAAGGAGGAGGTTGTTCCATATTTGTTCCAGTGAAAAAGATGTGACCAAATTGTTTAGATTAAAGTTTCAAAGCTAGATGTTTTCTGCTGCCAAACACCAACTGTAGTTGTTCCATTTTGTTTACACCGGTGATTTGATCTTATGGATTTTTGACCAAATTGTTAATAAAAGCAAAAAGTCAAATGTTTACCAAGCTGAATATATTGTTCCTGATGCTTGCCTAGATAAGGCACAGCATCCAAAGTTAAAAATTTTTACAGCTTGTGTTATGAGGGTAGGTTTTATTCTTGGTGAATAAAAGCAAAATACCAAGAATATATTGCGCACATCTAAATAAACCATATGGTAAAACACAGACAGTAAGCAGGCACGTCGTCACATCCCGTCATCCTGACAAGAGGCATTCATAAAACATAAACCTATCTTCCAGGAAGAAAATTATCATCTCGCAGTTATCTCCTCCTTATCTTCTCTCCTTCTCCTACCCCTTATTCTCCTCCTCCTTATCCTCCCGGGAATCAATAAGTTATAATGACATTGTATACAAGAGGGAGGGAGCCTAAGGATAATGTAATTAACAATCTGTCAGAAACTAGTCATAATTTCCCCATTTTTCCTTCTGACTTTTGATCAGAGTATGATGCCCGGGAGATCAGATCCCACCCAACATATAATTGAAGTGAGACACACAACCAAAGAATTACCTCCTGCTCTGGCATAGTTTTTTTTTTTTTGGTGGGGGGGGGGATGTTTTCATATAACCCCCTACCAATGTCGGTCCTCCTCCTCCTCCTCCTCAGCCTTGACTGTTTTCATGGAATGAAAAGCCAAAGAAGGAAAAAGAATAAACATAAGTGGAAAGGAAGAGCATCGCAAGAGAAGTAAAATCGGTAAAAAATAAATCAGGTTTTAAAGGATTTTTTTTCTTCGCGAACTGACGAAAGAAAGTATGTGACATTCGAAAGGAGGGAAAGCTAGAGTTTGATAAGATTTTAATGCTTTGGCAATGAAGTATCTGTGAAATAACGGGGATTGTTCTTGTTGTAACTGCTCCCATCCTTCTACTTTTCATGATTGTAGTATATATATATATATATATATATATATATATATATATATATATATATATATATATATATATATATATATATATATATATATATATATATATATATATATATATATATATATATATATATATATATATATATATATATATACATACATACACATATTGACCCAGTCGCTATGGCGTCTGGAAAAATGGAAAGTCCTCCAAATTACCGATGTCCCAACACCGAGTCTGTTTCCAGACTTGTCAGAAGCATATCAGAATCCCTGGTCGCTCCAGAGAACTTAGATGCCCTCTGGGTATCACGATATCGATAACAACACTGTATTGATGACACCACTGTCTTAATGACAACACAGTTTTGATGACAACACTGCATTGATGACAACACTGTATCGATGACAATACAGTTTTGATGACAAGACTGCATTGATGACAACAGTGTATCGATGACAACACTGTATCGATGACAACTCTGTATTGATAACAACGCTGTATTGATGACAACACTGTATTGATGACAACATAATATTAAAGACAACACTGTATTGATGACAACGCAGTATTGATGACAACACAGTATTGATGACAACACTGTATTGATGACAAACTATATTGATAACAACATAATATTGATGACAACACTGTATTGATGACAACACTGTATTGATGACAACGCTGTATTGATGACAACACTGTATTGATGACAACATAGCATCGATGACAACACAGTATTGATGCCAACGCTATTAATGACAACACAGTATTGATGACAACACTGTATTGATGACAACACTGTATTGATGCCGACAACAGTATTGATCACAACACTGCATTGATGACAACACTGTATTGATGACAATACTGTATCGATGACAACACAGTATTGATGATACCACTGTATTGATGACAACGCTGTATTGATGACAATACTACATCGCTGACAACACTGTATTGATGACAACACAGTATCGATGACAGCACAGTATTGATGACAACACAGTATCGATGACAGCACAGTATTGATGACAACACTGTATCGATGACAATTTCCCAAATATCAGCGGGATCGAATAATTTTCTCCTTATATTTTTAATTTACTTATATTCTTATCTATTCAGTTATTAATTTGTTAATTTATTTTTGTTTTCTAATAACTGCCTGCGGGCTTGTTCCATATGAATAAGGTTCATCTCCTGAATATAATAATAATAATAATAATAATAATAATAATAATAATAATAATAATAATAATAATAATAATAATAATAATTTTCTTCGCTTGTGATTGTATTCATGTGAAGCTGGAATGATTATATTTACGCATCTTACGAACCTCATATCTAAAGCTAAGACCCAAATTATAAGCCCTAAGCGTTGGACGGAGAGTGATTAATATCAATGATGATAATAATTTCCCTTTGCTTATTATTGTGTTCATATGGAAATGGAATCATTTTTATATATTCTTATGCACACTCAGATCTAAAGCTTAGCTCCAAATTGATATTTCAAGTCAATCGCCCCTACGGCTTTGTTCCTTACGAATAGGGTTCACCTTCACAATAATAATAATAATAATAATAATAATAATAATAATAATAATAATAATAATAATAATCCTTTGCTTATTATTGTGCATCATATGGAGCTGGAATAACCATATTTACGTATGCTTACGAATCTCATATCTAAAGCTCAACTCCAAATTCTAAGCTCTAAGCGTCGGATGGAAAGCGATGCCCACCCCGGTAACCTTTTTTAGGTAATTCCCGCATCTGTAAGTTCCCACCAGCCATGTCTCCCACGTCAGTCATTGTAGGGGGCAGCTGTAAGTCGAGGCCATTCATAAACGCATTATCGTCTTACATTACTTTCTCTGTTTTTTCCTTTTTCCCATAACATGAATTATGGGCATTAAATATTTTGGGGGAAATTCCTGGGTAAGGTAGTGTCCTTTTTGGCTTCATAAACTACTGCTACTACTACTCCTACTACTACTACTACTACTACTACTACTGCTATTTCTCTGTTATTGTCTGTTTTCCCATAACATAAATCATGGACATTAAATTTTGGGGGAACTTCCCTTGCAAGGTAGTGTACTTTTTTGGCGCTCTTTATAGACTACTGCTACTACTACTACTATTACCACTTCTATAACTACTATCACCACAACTATTTCTCTATTTTTGTCTGTTTCCCTATAACATAAATTATGGACATTAAAGTTTGTGGAAACTACCTGGGCAAAGTAGTGTCCTTTTTTGGCTTTCTTTATAAACCACTACTACTATACCTAATATTACTACTATTATTTGTTTTGTCTGTTTTCCGATAACATAAATAATGGTCATTAAATTTTGGGGGAACATCCTGGGTAAGGTAGTGTCATTTTTGGCTTCATAAACTACTGATATTACTACTACTGTAACTACTATTATTACTACTATTTCTCTGTTTTTGCCTGTTTTCCCATGACATAAATTGTGGACATTGAATTTTGGGGGAACTTCCTGTGCAAGGTAGTGTCCTTTTTTTTGGCTTTCTTTATAAACTACTACTACTACTACTACTACTACAATTATTATTATTATTACTACTACGTCTACTTCTACTGCTACTTCTACTATTATTACTATTCATAATAATGATAATACAAGATATAATTCCTATCTTCCTTTCCCTTCAAAGAGCATGTTTTTTCCCCCTTTAATTGATCTCCCAAAAAACTTTTTTATCATACGAAATTGCATCACATCGCTTAATTAGGGCAATAAATTCATATCTATCATTAACATTTTCCAATCGTTTTCTGAATAATTTTGTCATAAATTGTGTAGCGTAATGCTTCGGAAATATCCCTTCCTAAGGGGCAGAAATCCTATTTGATTGGTGTCGATATTGAAATCCGGTTTGATCATTTAAAGTTGTATTTTTATGACTACTTTACTGCTATCTGGTCGTGTTTTTTTATATAGTCATTTGATGATTAATTCAAGTATGTTTTTTATTATTTTATCCTCGTTCAAAAACTTGCCTTTGAAGTTTCAGTAACATTATCACGTTTTGACCTTCATAAAAATTTATGCAGCGCCAGCTTTCATGGATCAATAAATCAATCAGTGAATCACTCAATCAGCCACCTTCAACTTTAAGTTTTGGTTTTCAAAAATCTTCATTACTTCAATTTTCAACGCTATTTTCTCTTCATATTCATCATGAGGCTCATGACTATTGCCATGATCCACAGGAAGAATTACTTTAACTATTTAGTGAAAGAGTTAGCTAACATTAGATAAAAGAAACAAGCCATTTATATTGCTGTCTACATACGCCAGCAGAGTCCTGAGAAAAACATGAAAAATATGAGGAATAGAGAGATTTTGTTTTATGAAGTATATATAGATGTGTTTTCACACCTCACGCACACACTCACACAGTCTCCAACGCACATACACACACACAAGAAATCCAAGGCAAAACACTTCAAGCATTTCAGTTAGTTATCATCAATAATATCAGTGATTTCATGGGATGGTTTACAAACAGCTAAGCCCAGTTAAAACTCCTAACTCTCTCCTTGGATTACCTCATATTTCCTTTTTAAAAAATTTTTGGATAGTTACAGTGGCTATTTAATCTCTCTCTCTCTCTCTCTCTCTCTCTCTCTCTCTCTCTCTCTCTCTCTCTCTCTCTCTCTCTCCAAACCAAAGCAGGAACAGAATCAGAGGTCCCTTGTCAAAATTTGGCGACCTAAGGCCTACAGTAGAGAACATGCAAAAACAGCCAAGCTCCGCCTTGGGGTTTTACATACGCGGCATTATGGAGTGTCATTATCAGACTTTACGCCGTCGCTTAGGCCGTGTTTAGGCCTATGAATACGTCACTGATGCGTTATCTTTATGACGCTACGGGGGGAGTTCTATCGACGTATCAAGACCCCCTTACTAGCTTCTAGAGAGGCCTCCTTTTCTTCGTCTCTCCCTCCCTCCCTCCTTCCCTCCCTTCCTCCCTAACTCTCCCTCTTTTTCCCCTAACGTCTACATCTTGCCATAGCACCCATCATACCCAGTGCGTACTGTTCGCCTTGTTTTCCCCCATTTTTTTCCCTCCCTAGATTTTATAGTTGTGCTCTCATTAATCCCCACTTCTCTCCCTAGTGCCTTCTCCCCCACCCCCCCACCCTCTTGTGTTACTTCGTTATCTATAAAAGGCTCCTTTTTTTTACACCTTGTTAAGAGACCCCCACCCTTCCTCTCTCTCTCTCTCTCTCTCTCTCTCTCTCTCTCTCTCTCTCTCTCTCTCGTTCTTGAAGTCCGATTTTGAATGGATCATTCCTCGAAGTCCATTGTCATAATGATTCTCTTGTTACACAGATTATTCCATGAAGTCTTTTGGTAAATGGATCATTACTGGAAGTCCGATGATATATGTGTCATTCCTTGAAGTCCATTGTCATGTATATATGTATCATTCCTTGAAGTCCATTGTCACACGACTCATTTCTTGAAGTCCTTTGATAAATGTATCATTCCTTGAAGCTCGATGTTACATGAAGCATTCCTTAAAGTCCTTTGATAAATATATTATTCCTTGAAGTTCGATGTTACATGAATCATTCCTTGAAGTCCGTTGAATAATCCACCATTTCTTGAAGTTGGTTGTTACCTGAATCGTTCCTGGAATTCCTTTGATAAAGGTATCTTTCCTTGAAGTCCTTTGATAAATGTATCATTCCTTGAAGTCCGTCATTAAATGAATCCTTCGTGAAGTCCGTTGATAAACGTATCATTCCTTGAACTCGGTTGATAAACGTATAATTCCTTGAAGTCCGTTGATAAACGTATCATTTCTTGAAGTCCGATGTCACATGAACCATTCGATGAAGTCCGTTGATAAATGTATCATTCCTTGAAGTCCGATGTCACATGAACCACTCGTTGAAGTCCGGTGATAAATGCATCATTCCTTGAAGTCCGATGTCACATGAACCATTCGTTGAAGTCCTTTGATAAACGTATCATTCCTTAAGTCCGTTGATAAACGTATCATTCCATGGAGTCCGATGTCACATGAACCATTGAAGTCCATTACTACATGGATCATTGCTTGTAGTCCTTCATTACCATGGACATTCCTAGAAGCCCCTTTGATAAATGTATCATTTCTTGGAGTCTGGTGTCACATGAATCGTTCCTTGAAGTCATTTGATAAACGTATAATTCCATGAAGTCCGACGTCACACGAATCATCCGTTGAAGTCCTTTAATAAACGCATCATTCCTTGAATTCCGTTGATAAACGTACCATCCCTTGGAGTTCGATGTCACACGAACCGTCCTTGGAGTCCGTTGATAAACGTATCATTCCTTGAAGTCCGATGTCACATGAACCATCCCTTGAAGTCCGTTGATAAATGTATCATTCCTTGAAGTCAGATGTCAAATGAACCACTCCTTGAAGTCCGCCTCGAACGGCCATTGCCAATGTCCATTTTAAAGCCATTCACTTTTCTCTTGTCTGATTCCTTACTCCTTTGTAAACAGTAGAACGAGTCTGTTGGAAGAGTGATGGGAATGGGAAGGTAATGTGATGGGAATTTATGTGCCTGTGGAATTTTGTTCTTCGGTCACATTCAATTTACCTGCTTGCACATAAATAGATCTATGATTGAAGTAGCTAAAACGTTCCTTTACTGTATAAGGTATTTATGATTTAAGTAGTTTGTACCATATGTATATGATATGTATATTTATATATAAACACATTTATAGACATATAAACAAATATATATATATATATAGACATATATATATATATATATATATATATATATACACACATACATATAAAGATATATATATATATATATATATATATACACACACACATATATATATATATATATATATATATATATATATATATATATATATATATATATATATATATATATATATATGTATATGTATATATATATATATATATATTTAAAAACAATTAATATATATATATATATATATATATATCCAAATGTAAAAAACAATTTTTTACAAACACCAAAGTAAGAAGCACAGAAACAGCCAACAAACTCCGTAAATAACCTTTTTTCACGGCACCCGTATTTGAGAGCCACTCTCGCTAAACAGGCCGTTTTTGCGAAGGCTCATTCCAGCGCAATCGCCGGTAGGGCATAAATCTATCAGTAAAAATCTCCTTATTTCGTGTTTAGCGCAGAACGAGATTTCAATAAATGCTTCCGGACGCCAGAGGGAGGAGGGGATAAATCACCCCGGCGTTTTGGAGAAGCGTGAAAACAAATGAACCCGAAAAGCGCCTCCCCCAAAATAATGAAAACCCTATCACAGGAGAGATGATAAAGCATCCAATACTCTTTGTGCAAATGCAACTTTCTGTTGCCTTCTTCTTCTTCTTCTTCGTCTTCTTCTTCTTCTCCTTCTTCTTATTCTTCTTCTCAGTGGCTTCTGGGCTCTCTCTCTCCCTCTCTCTTTCTCTCTCTCTCTCTCTCTCTCTTTGAATTCGCATCAGAGTCTGGAACTGACCACAAAGGACTCCGCATCGCTGCATAAAGCGATGAATTACAGCATCAGAAACAGCCTTGCAGCATCACGAAGGACCCACTACCTCCTCCTCCTCTTCCCCCCTCCTCCCCCTCCTCCTCCTCCTCCCCTCCCCTCCTGTAGCCTACTCCATCCATCGCCCAGGGTATGATTTCAGACACTTCACATAAACCAAACCCAATTACGAATTACTAACCCCACCCCACCCCAACTAAACAAACCTCTCTCAACCAAAAAAAAAAATAAAAACAAAAAAACTTTTTTCTCTCTTTCTTTCTAATTTGGGAATCTGTCTTGACTTCCTCATAAAGCAATATTTCTCTGCCTTGTTATTCTCCCACTTAAACGCTCTTTTGCGTGTTTCATCCGGCCTTCATTGATTTTATTTGCTTCTAGCATCGTAGCCGGAGTAATTTACGCTAAGCCACGATGCTCTTCTCTCTCTCTCTCTCTCTCTCTCTCTCTCTCTCTCTCTCTCTCTCTCTGTGAATCATCACAGGTTACTTCCGTTGAGGAATCATTGGTAGTTATAGCCTGCTTAACACTCTCTCTCTCTCTCTCTCTCTCTCTCTCTCTCTCTAAATCGTTGAATGATACTTTTGCTGAGATGTAAGTAGATGTAGAGGCCACTAAAGACTCTCTCTCTCTCTCTCTCTCTCTCTCTCTCTCTCTCTCTCTCTCTCTCTCTCTCTCTCTCTCTCTCCCTTCACTTTCCACTTTCCATGAATTATTGATGCTAATTTTTTCAGATATCATGTGTAGCCGAAGTCTCTACTTAACTATCTCTCTCTCTCTCTCTCTCTCTCTCTCTCTCTCTCTCTCTCTCTCTCTCTCTCTTCTTGAATCATCGAAGATTACTTTAGCTGAGATATAAGTAGATGTTGAGGCCACTAAACGACTCTCTCTCTCTCTCTCTCTCTTTGAATCATCGAGGGGTCACTATTGCTGAGATATCATGAGCAGATGTAGTAGCTTCTTCTCACCTCCTCTCTCTCTCTCTCTCTCTCTCTTTCATCCCGTGAATCACTGCCACTCATTATTTATCAAGATATCATAGGTAGTTAGAGTAGCTACATATAACTCTCTCTCTCTCTCTCTCTCTCTCTCTCTCTCTCTCTCTCTCTCTCTCTCTCTCTCTCTCTCTCTCTCTCTCTTTGAAGGGATAGAAAAAAGCCTGAGGGAGCAAACCACTTAGGTAGACATTATATTTCTACTCTCCCAATGTTTCAAAATATATATACTTCCACAGTAGATCTTGCTCGAGGTCAAACAAAATAGTCTTATTAATAAAGGAAAAATAACCTGCTGTTGCTGCTACCATCACTCCTGCTTCTGCTTCTGCTACGTCTTGTGTTGATGGATGTATAGAGATTTGTAATGTGTATGTATGTATGTATGTATGTATGTATGTATGTATGTATGTATGTATGTATATATATATATATGTGTGTATATATACATATATACATGAACATATATATATATATATATATATATATGTATATAATGTGTGTATGTGTGTGTGTGTTTATACATGCGCATGTGCATTCATATACTGCATGTGTACGCTTGACCTCTCCTGGATACGTGAAACAATATCACACGTTACATTATTCTTTAGAATTTCACCAAGTTCCGATACCTTTACGTCGACTCCTTGACTTTTCCTCAGTGGGCAGCGGACATTCACCTTATTTTTTCTTACATTTTTGTTTTTCTCGCGTCTTTGTTTTCTCGCAGATGTATACCACCTTCGGGGGCGCGAGATAGGCTAAAAGTGACAAAAAATACGGCGATGTAACGTAAAAATCTGTCGGGATATCAGGAGCGGCAGAGAATCTGAAATAAAAATGGAAACTAGTAAAAATTGCGCTGAAGTTTCTTCGGCGTAATCGAGTTTTCTGTACAGCCGCTACAGAGAATAATTAAGGCCGCTGAAAATAGATCTATCTTTCGGTGGTCTCGGTATAATGCTGTATGAGCTGCAGCCCATGAAACTTTAACCACGTGCCGGTGGTGGCCTTTCCTATATCGTTGCCAGAAGCACGATTATGGTTTACTTTAACCTTAAATAAAATCAAAACTACTGAGGCTAGAGAACTGCAATTTGGTGTGTTTGATGATTGGAGAGTGGATGATCAACATACCGATTTTCAGTCTTCTAGCCTCAGTAGTTTTTAAGCTCTGAGGGCAGACAGAAAAAAAGTGCGGACGGACAGACAAAGCCGGCACAATAGTTTTCGTTTACAGAAAACTAAAAAGGAAATAAAGGAGAACAGTAGTCCATAAACTAGTTACATAAAATTAGCAGACTCGTTTCCGCTGTTGAAGAGTTTTTTTATCAATTTACATTTTTAAAACTAGAAACTTACTATGTCCTTTTGAGCAGCATACCTTTTAAAATGAAAAGAAATATCTAAATATTTTTGAGAAATAGGTACGCTTTTTTTCATGGGCGACGTGGTACAGTTTACTATCGAATGACATTAGGTTTCATTTGAAACGTGAGACCTCCGTAGCGGGTAGTGCCATTTCTGCACTCCACGCGGTGTACTGTAGGCATTGCTTAAGGTTCTTTGCAGCATCACTTCGGCCCCTAGCTTCAACCCCTTCTGTTCTTTTTACTGTACCTCCATTCATATTCTCTTTCTTCCATCTTGCTATCCACCTCCCCCAATAGTTCTTTCATAGTGCAATTGCAAGGTTTTCCTCCTGTTACACCTTTCAGACCTTGCTCTCTCAATTTCCCTTTCAGCGCTGAATGATCTCAAGGTCCCAGCGCTTGGCCTTTGGCCTAAATTCTATATCCCATCCATTCCGAAACGTGATACGATTAAAAACTCAGGTTTGATAAAAAATTTTTTTCCATAAAGACTAAATACAAATGGAGACTTCATGAGACAAATCATAGTAGTTTTTAAGACTCATTTTTCATCGACAATGATAAACCTTGATGGTTGGAGACTCATTTTCAGCGACAGTGGATGTCTGAGAAACAATACAAAAAAAAAAAAAAACATTTTTCCAGTGACCATTGAGAGTCGAGATGAGAATATAAACTAGTTTTTTTCGATGACAACAGATTTATTCACGAGAAATGCGTCACGAGTAGACATGTTTTGAATCCAAATATAAATATTTTCATAAATGTCTGGCCCACTAGCGGAGCCACAAAAATTTTATGGGGCCCACCAATTTTCATTTACACATGTATAGAGGTATACATATATATATTGTATATTTCTATAATAGATTTTTCATTTTTTTCATTTTTATATTTGTCATTTATGTTATTATTAGCTAAATCTTCAGTATTATTATTTTGTCATTACTTTTCATGGAGGGTGCAACACGTGCCCATGTGACCGGCGCCCCCCCACCCCCACCTTGGATCCGCTAGTGGGATTCTGGCCATTTTAATCACTCACCATCCTTCAACCCATCATCTGAGTTAGCTACTGAGTCACCGTACCGTGTCTGAGACGGTTGACTTGAATAGAAAATAATAATAATGAAGTATTAATAAAAAGACGACAGAAATAAATAAGAATTAATAAAAGAAATGACATATGAGGATGAAAAAAGTCCTCGACAGTAGGTTGCTGGACTTAGAATGAAGTGGGAGGTGAGTGACCCTTGGGAACGTCACATTGTTTACGCATGCGCTGGGGTTGAATACCCTCTACAGGAGATCGGACTATCTGATGATTTCGTTTTGGGCGAATTTGATTGAATGTTAATCTCTCTCTCTCTCTCTCTCTCTCTCTCTCTCTCTCTCTCTCTCTCTCTCTCGAGCCGAGAGCATCTAGTGACTTGGTTTTAGGGTGAATTTGGTTAATTACACTTTGGCCGAATACACTTTATTTAGGGTGAATTCGGTAAAATACACTTTGGGCTGAATATATTTTATTTAGGGTGAATACTGTTACATACACTTTGGGCTGAATATCTTTTATTTAGAGTGAATTCGGATAAATACACTTTGGGTGAATACACTTTATCTAGAGAGAATTCGGTTAAATACACTTTAGCCGATGGACTTCATTTAGGGTGAACTCGGTTAAATACACTTTGGGCTGAATATACTTTATTTAGGGTGAATTCGCTTCAATACACTTTGGGCTGAATACACTTTATTTAGGGTGGATGCTGTTAAATACACTTTTGGCTGAATACACTTTATCAGGGTGAATTCGGTTAAATACACTTCAGCCGAATGCACTTTATTTAGGGTGAATTCGGTTAAATACACTTCGGCTGAATATACTTTATTTAAGGTGAATTCAGTTAATTACACTTTGGGTCGAATGCACTTTATTTAGTGTGAATTCGGTTAAATACACATTGGGTGAATACACTTTATCTAGGATGAATTCAGTTAAATACACGTTGGGTGAATACACTTTATCTAGGGTGAATTCGGTTAAATACACTTTGGCTGAATACATTTTATTTAGGGTGAATTCGGTTTATTACACGTTGGCTGAATACACTTTATTTAGGGCGAATTTGGTTAAGTACATTTTGGCTAAATATACTTTGTTTGGGTGATCTCGGCAAATGATTTTATTAGCTGAATTTAGATGAATATATTGTTCACGTCAGACCAACCCATGACATTATTTGTGTGAATGCAAAAGAATATACTCTTGTTTGGTCATACCACTGCGTGACCTTATCTGACTTGAACTCGAATCACACTCCGTTTAGGTCAGGTCAGCAGATAAATTTACTGGTTCAGCTTGACTGAATACACTCTTCAGGTTAGATCACGACCTATTGACTTTATTGGGTGAAGTTGACTCAATAAACTTACTATAGGTCAGACTGGTGGACGACTTTATCATGAACTCAGATGAATACATTCTATATAGGTCAGGCAGTCAAATTACTTTACTTTTATAGAATTTGGTTGAGTACATTCTCCCTAAGCCTGACTGTCTTTTAAACTCTGGCAATATAGCTGTTTATTGATTTTTATATTTTTCTGGATATTTTCCCAAAATGAAAGAAGATATATTTTTCTTTGTAATCATTCTTCAAGATATTCCACATGTTTTTTTTCCTGATAAAAAATCGAGATAAACAAAGAAAAATTGCGATTCTTTTACATGTTATAAACCAAGATTTCCCTACAAAACTTTTCCTAAAATTAAATCTTCTGGTAACATAAAATACAAAACAACATTTATTGTGATATTTTCAATTATTTTCAGCACGAAATACTCTGTTGATGAAACACCGTCCTTCAAATGGGAAAGATCGATAATGAGAATAAAAAATAAAATACTAAGATACAAAATAACTTTTACTGTGGTATTTCAGTTATTTTCAGCACCAAACACTCACACTGATGATATACTATCCTTCAAATGGGAAAGATCGATACTGATAATAAAAAAGTAAAAAATAGAGGAAAACGCTACGAATCTCCAACTGAATTTTTAACGCACTTCCTCTCATTTCGGAATGCGGTAAATTGTACACGACGAGGGATGGAACCAGACGCTTATAATTACCGCGGAAATTAATTACATTCCAAAATGGCTTCCTCGTCTTTTCTCCCCCCCTTTCGCTCTTTTGACGTGACGGGGTCGCGTGACATCACTCAGATATTTCATTACGTTACTACTGATGACGAGTGTACGCTCAACTTCGCAATGCTTGTTATGAAACCTAATTAGCAGTCTGTCTGTCTGTCTCTGTCTCTGTCTCTGCCTGTCTGTCTTTCTGTATGTCTGTCTCTCTCTGGTATGAAAATGAAAGCTGCAAATATCAGGAAATCTTCCGCTTTGTTTACCTAGTTTCAGAAGACTCCAGTTTTCCTTCAGATGGAAGTGATGTCAAGTGAGGGGTTCCCTAAGTATCTCTCTCTCTCTCTCTCTCTCTCTCTCTCTCTCTCTCTCTCTCTCTCTCTCTCTCTCTCTCTCATATATATATAAAAAGAAAGCTACGAATATAAGTCAATCCTCCGCGATGTTTACCTCGTTTCAGAATACTCGGGTTTTCCTTCCTTCAGTGATGCCAAGTGGGGGTTCCAACAATGTTGAGTGGTGCATTATTTACCAAGCCGCCTGTTTACACTCGTGTCGCGTGTGAGAGAGATCCTCATTGCTGGAATTAATAGCCAATTAAGTTTTCTGGGCCTCTATTTTCCAGGTGTTTTATAGGCTATAAGAAAGTCAGCGTGTAATATCATAATTGCTGCCATTAATTATTACAGGATAATGAAGGGATGAAATATGGCCTATTTATATATTTCTTGATGACTTATTAACTGACAAAGTAGGCTCTGTCCGTCGTATGAGTTATAGAAGGTCACAGTTGGTTCTTTTATTCAAGGGTTTAGGTAGCACAGTAAAATACACACACACACGCACACGCACGCTCGCGCGCGCGCCAAGAAAACGGCGGTACATGGTCGTAAGCTTTCAAGAGCTGCATCGTAGCAGCTAATCTGACGAAAATCATAAAAATTACCTACAAATTTTGTCTCCTTTTCTGCATTCGAGTTTTTCACCACAAATGCTTTTGTATTAAACTTTGTCATACTGATTAAGACCAACAAAGATGTCGCTATTCAGGAGTGAAGTTGGGACATGAACATAAAGGTCAGGGAGAAATGACCTTGAACTTTGTAGAAAAACTGACATTACATCAAATCTTCCTTTAGAGGCATTAAACGTCCGGAAAGTTGACCTTGAAAGATCTGCTTCATTACATCAAAGGTCACTGCAATGACTTGAAGAATAACGGATGATATAGATGGTCCGTTGCAATGTAAAATGAAGAAAATAGTGATAGTGATAATAATAATAACGAAATTGAGCAAAATGAAATGTTTTCTGTTACTCAATCCTATGGATCGCTGGCATCGGGTGGAAATTTAACCGTTTTCTGCTGACAGGAATATAATCAAGTTTTAATTATTTTAGTTTTCTTTTAAAGAAGTAAGCTTAGGCGAGTATGAGAAAATAATTTTCTATCACTTCATGGGAATTATATATACTACATATATATGCATATATATATATATAATTTATATATGTAGGTATACACGCATATATATATAGATATATGTATACGCACACACATATATATATACACATACACACACATATACAGTATATATATATATATATATATATACATTCATATATAAGGTATATTTATGTATGTGCGCGAGAAGAAAGAGACAAAGTAAGTGAAATACTCTATTTCCAATTGTCAAGAACTTGCCTGAGCAGTTATCAGTAACCAAAATAATCCAATTAACGTACAAGAATAAGGGAATGATTTCAGGAGAACAAGGACATCCACAGAGAAGGTGGTTTGTGTAATGAAACGAGAAAGATGGAAGAATACAAATAAGAGAGAAGTGAAGGTGTACATCGACCAAAAAAAATGATAAAAATGAAACCGGAAGTGAGAACGATATTGCCCCAAAAGAAAGCGAAGAAGAACTGAGACATTGTCTGCATGAAAGCAATATATATATTGTTTTGCGCATGATTCTGCCCCATTTTGAAGGAGAATGGTTTTTCTAGTAATTTATACTTAAATAGTAAGATTAGGTTTTATTTTTAGCCAAGTGAGACCACCGGAGATGATTTCAACCTAAAACACTGATACTGGTGCCATAATCTATGGACTAAATAGTTTTCTATTATACTGAAACTTGTGATTAGTGTTGCTAATCCTCGAAATGTTGAAAACATTGCCCCCCAAAAATTGGGAAATTTGTATATCGAAGAAAAAGAGAAAGATGTTTAATTGTAAACCTTATTCCTAATAGCTTTTTTTTTAAGGGCAATTTCATTTATTTGCTTATTATGTTAAAGTAGCTTTATTATTATTTCATTTTTTATAGACATTTCTTAAGTATTTCTTATCGTATATCGAGTGTAGACCTACAAAATAACTCCTTTCCCTTTTTGGCCTTAACCCTTTCGTTCTTACTGCAATTCCTCCCCTCCCCCTCCTCCTCCTCCTTCCCCTACTTGACTCCCCCCCTCTTCCTCCCCATCCCCTCCCCACCCCTTTTTCCCAACCAACCTCAGCTCAGCGACTCACTTCCCTTCTTGTAACCTAACATCGACTTTTCCTCCACCAATTGCGACCCTCCCATAGGCCTAGGAAGTGAGGAGGAGGCATTTGAGTTTCCTCCGGTTTTGTAATCTTGGTTTCCCCTCTGTTTCCCTCTTTCGCATATTAGATCTCCTGGAAAATATCATTACTAGAGGGACAATTTATTTTCGTTTATTACAAAAGGTTATATACCTGTGAAAGGCGGTTCTCTCAAGGTTGAGGGAATAATACTGTATGGGAGTGTGTATGTCCTTTCTCTCTCTCTCTCTCTCTCTCTCTCTCTCTCTCTCTCTTTTTTTCCAGCCCTCTGTCTCCCTCTCTCTCTCTTTACATGCATACATTATATATATATATATATATATATATATATATATATATATATATATATATATATATATATATATGTACATGCAATATGCGTGAGTGTATGTACACACGCCCGTATGCATACATCCTTGTGAGTGCATACGTATCTTGTATGCTTTTGTGAGCTTAAGTTTTTGCTCGTTTTCTACCAAGTTTAATAGAAAACTCAACAAGAAACTATTCTTTTTTTTTTTTTACAAATACAAAGCAACAATAAATCAGGCTATTCTAAAACCAGGGGAAAGAAATCATTAGGCCTAAGTTGAATATTTCATAAATTATTTTCCACTGCAGCAGAATATCGTATTTACGGAGTTGCCAACTCGTGTTTATTAGAGCCAGGCGTAGTAAATGCTATTTCTTTATTTACTGTGACGTGCGCTGAGATGTGTTTTAATATAAATTCGCTCACGCCCTCACTCTGCTGGTTTCTGGATCTGTTGCCTTTGAACATAAGTTTTTAGTTTTCTGTAAAAGGAAACTTTTGTGCCGATTTTGTCTGTCCGTCGCCACTTTATTCTGTCCGCACTTTTTTCTGTACACACTTTTTCTGTCCGCCCTCAGATTTGAAAAACTACTGAGGCTAGAGGGATGCAAATTGGTATGTTGATCATCCACCCTTCATTTATCAAACATACCAAATTGCAGCCCTCTAGCCTCATTAGTTTTTATTTTATTTAATGTTAAAGTTAACCATAATCGTGCTTCTGGCAACAGTGTAAGACAGGCCACCACCGGGCCGTGGTTAAAGTTTCATGGACCGCAGCTCATACAGCATTATACCGAGACCAGCGAAAAATAGATGTATTTTCGGTGGCCTTGATTATACGCTACACAGAAAACTCGATTGCGCTGAAGAAACTTCTGCTCATATTTTACTTGATTTTTTAATGCTTAATTAACAATTTATGGTGTAAGTATTGTCAGTGATAGATGACCAAATCCCGGTCAGCAAATCTTGTAGGATAAGGGTTTGCTTTTGTTTAAGGAATTATAAGGATTACAGGTGTCCCAGAAATTGATAATAAGTTAATCCAAGCTTCTAATCACCTTAGTTCAGAAAAATTCGCATAATTTTTTCTTGACGATATATCCCATATCTTTTTCTCATTCATATATCTCTCATCAATTTCATTTTATCATTTGCTATGATAAACCCAGTCACACACAAACACTCTCTCTCTCTCTCTCTTTCACTTACACACACGTATATATATATATATATATATATATATATATATATATATATATATATATATATATATATATATGTGTGTGTGTGTGTGTGTGTGTGTGTGTGTTGGAATGTGTGAATGTTTATATTGAGTACATAATACATGTACGTAGCTGTAGTTATTTACATTCACAGCAGCTATGAATAAATAAAAAGGTGGACCAACGCAACGAGTAATATATCATTCCCTCAGCTATTTCCGTGCTGCACGAGAGTTTAAAAAAAGGAAAAAGACAGGAAATGATTCTATCAAACCTGTTGAATAAGTTTCGTTTTGCTTACACTGCAACTCTTTAGACCACAAAAAATATAACCTTTTTCCTTAATGTTTATGGTGAACACAGCCGTAGTCTGAAGAATTATAGACTACGGCTGTGTGCAGTTATTTAAAATATGGCTTGTCCGAAATGTTCGTAAATATCTTATTAGAACATACAGGCTTGTTATTAAGGCACAGATTTATGTAAAATAAAATTTTAAAAAAAATACCATTTTCTTTAATGAAATAAAAAAGGATGAATCATCACCTCACTGGTTTTTCCCTGTTATCGAATTACGTCATTTCTCATCTGCTTCAAACAAGGAGCTGACGGGATGGAATGGAACAGAGAAATTACTACCGTAGATTCCCTTCCCTTTTCAATTCCCCCTTCCCCCCTCTCCCCCCCTCTCCCTTCCTTCCTGTTCAACCTGGGACTTCCATCCGCCCCCTCCCACCCCCTTTTTTGGCCACCCTCAGCCGTGGAATTTCCTATGAGGTTGAAAACTCGCTTATCACGTCACTGATTCTCAGGGGGAAATGAAATTTTGGCCAAACTTTGTCTTATAAGTTCAAACTCCAGAAATACGATGGTTTCTGTGATAGCTAGGGTCCCAGCCACCGTCCCTCACCACCTCCCCCCCCCACCAAACCCCCGCCCCACACCACTCTTCTACCCTTGCGTGGTTGTTCTTTTTACACATAGTTGATGTTTGTTTTTTCTTTCTCTTTTTATACTAAAAAACTAGTAAAATAAGGAACGAATATTCGATTTCGTTACGAAAAAATCTTCATTTCTTCAAAGTGAAAATTGGTCTTTCCTTCATGCTGATGCTCAGCTAAAACGAGTACATGTATTCGAAATCCCCCGTCATTCATTTTGTATTCCATGAAATGAATGCAAGGAAATGAGAAGGTGTCATTACCTCTCCCAAGGATGGTTTTATTTCTGAATTCATTTGTGAGTTTATTTGTATTGTTACGCATAAAATTACCCTTGATATTTCCGACTAAAGCAGGTTTTTGTGACTGACAACAGGTGTTCCTATTTAAAAAGAGAGAAAGAATTGTATTATTATTATTATTATTATTATTATTATTATTATTATTATTATTATTATTATTATTATTATTATTATTATTATCATGCAATAAAAATCTACAATCATGTAGTAAACTATATTACTATGTTAAACAAACAAGCAAAGGCTTACGAACACCTGAACGGTGTTCATCATCAGTGTAACACTGATGAGGAACACCGTTCAGGTGTTCGAAAGTCCTTGATTTTATATTTTACGTAGTAATATAGTTACTATATAATTGTGGATTTCTATTAAACAGATTGTTTTTCACGAGATTGTGAATTTCTTAGCATTATTATTATTATTATGATTATTATTATTATTATTATTATTATTATTATTATTATTATTATTATTATTATTATTATTATTATTATTCAGAAGATGAACCCTACTCATATGGAACAAGCCGATGAAAGGACACAATATATTGAAATTCCAAATAATATGGTGTTCACTTGAATGAAGTAACAGAAGGTACCAGGAAATGCAGAAAGAAGATATCAGTTATTGGAAAAGAAAGAAAAAAAAAGCAGATCCATTTCATTCAGTTCCAGTGATAAACTTGTGTCACCCGTAACCTATCCAAGTATAGGTTACGGGTGATGCAAGTTTATCACTGGTACTGAATGAGACGGAGCTGCCTTTTTTTTTTTTTCTTGTAATATTATCTATATTCAGTATTCTATTTTTTTACACGAAAACTTTCGCTGTAAATGAAATTTGTTGAATGAGTCCTGGCTCAAATTCTGCATTATCAGAGCACTCAGCTGAATGAGGCAGCCTCAGAAATGGCAGACTCGAATTGTAGAACGCAAGGAAAGTGCAACTTACGAGAAGTGAATAATGGATTAATGAATAATTTCTAGTTCAATGAGACTTGTTAATTAATTCATAAAATGAACGAGTCTTGAGATTAGTGTAGAAATCTAATTTTTTTTTTTTGTTTTTTGTTTTTCTTTTACTTTTCTTAAGGCAATTTTGTATCAATTTTTTTAGCAGTTTGTTAGGCGTAAGGAGACTTTTAATATTTTTTTTTTATTTCCTAATTCGGTGAAACTGCTGAGCGCTTTGCAGGAATAATCATTCAAGAGAGAAATATAAAATCATGATACTTTATTAGTTCCAGTTCTTTAAGGTTTTGATTTCATCCTGCTTCAATTTAACTTAGTTTTTATTTTTTTCTGAGTATTTTACCAGGAGTAACACATCTGTAGATGAATCTGCAAGTTGTAATACCTATGTTATTTCTTTTACCCTTTGTAAAAACTTTTTTTTCCCTGGATCTGAGTATCTGACTGGTTACTATGGCAACCCACGACCTTATTATGCCATAAGAGATAAAGGACATTTATTTTCTAGCCTTTCTTTCAAAACGAACTGTTCAGAGAGAGAGAGAGAGAGAGAGAGAGAGAGAGAGAGAGAGAGAGAGAGAGAGAGAGACTTATAAGTTAGTTACTTTATTCTTGTTCTTATCTTTCGTTATTGTAAAATGAAATGGATGAGAAATGCAGTTATGTAAACTATATTGCATGGCAATTATTTTTAATTTTGGAAAGTAGACAAAATAATGGAAAAAACTAATAAAATACCTCATAATTATTTGCTTTATACGTCAAACTCTTGTTGTGGACGTATTTTCCTTTATGGAGACAGACAGACGTACGTAACCCCCTTTTGGCGAAGATAAAAAATCAGTTTCGCATATAATCTGCATTTGCTGTTACGGACGAATTTGCAACAAGATTGCAGCCAATGCCGGACGTTTTCGGCTGGACATAAACTACGCTGTATCCAATCCAAGTCTTAAGAAATTAGAGCCTTTGTTCATTCAATAGGCAGCATTCACCAACAGTGATTTGCCATCTTCGAAGGAAAATTTATGAGAAGTTACTTGAGATCATTTTCCAAGAAACGTTCAGTCCTTGTAAGGGTCTTCCACGTAGGGGGGCAAGTGTCGTCAGTGCACCTCATGCGGTGCGCTGTAAGCATTACGCAAGGTCCTTTGGAGCGTGCCTTCGACCCCTTGCTGGAACCCCTTTCGTTCCTTTTACTGTACCTCTTTTCTTATTCTCCATTTTCCGTCTTACTTCCCACCCTCTCCTAACAATTGATTCAGAGTGCAACTGCGAGGTTTTCATCCTGTTACACCTTTCAAACCTTTTACTGTCAATTTCCGTTTCAGCGCTGAGTGACCTCGTAGGTCCCAGTGCTTGGCCTTTGGCCTAAATTCTATATTCATTTCAATTGTAAAGGTCTTTTCGGCGCTAGGAAAATAAACAGCTAATGAGATCCAGCTCTGTACATACAGGTAAACACCAATTCATCCCATTAGAGAAAGGTTGAACAAACTTTCTATTTTTTAGAAAGTATTGTTGCACCAGGTTAAGACTGTATTTGATAGAGAGTGACAGTTATCTGCTGTAATACATAAAACATTTTTTTTCAAGAATAACAGGATTTCCATTCAGGAAGGAGTTCCTTTCAACTTGAGAAGCCCTGTATACGTCTATCCTGGAGTCATACAGTGATTGATTATTGATTAAGATTTATCTGGCGTCTCAACTAAATGGTCATTGGCGCTGAAAAAAAAAATAACAATCATGAAAAAAAGTGGATAAAAAAACAGAGGTTTATCCCCTGCAACAAAATATAATCATTGCCCCACTCCATATGCATTAATGTTTAGCCATTTGCATTCAAACGCAGACCAAAAAAAAAAAAGCAAAATTAGAAAGAAAAGGCAAGCTCTTGCTTGCAAGTTGCCCCACCCCCCACCCCCTCCCCCAAAAAAAAAAAAAAAATTGCAACATGAGAAAAACGAGATTCCGGGAGGAAGGAACAGACACAAGAAACATGCAGAGCCAAAGATGGTGAATGATAGGCGACCATAAGATGGAATCGAGCTCGGTTTTTCCAAGAAGCCTCAGAAATTCGGAATTGGAGCGCTCTCATATTTCCCTCTATCTCTCTCCTCCCTTCCTCCCTCCCTCTCCTCCCTCACAGCATCCTTCCATCATCATTTTAGCGTATCCCTCCCTCCTTGCATCCCCTGCCGCGCCCACGTCTCTCACCTTTGCCAGTTGGTTGATGACCATCATCTGCCGAAACTGATACATATGCCCGGGTCATTGTTGTCCAGAAAAATGACTCTCTCTCTCTCTCTCTCTCTCTCTCTCTCTCTCTCTCTCTCTCTCTCTCTCTCTCTCTCTCTCTCTCTCTCTAGATCGGCTCACAAACGGAAGAACCTGCGTTGGGTCTTGAGGAAAACAAGGCAAATGAGGGCGCTGATGCGTTTTTTGTCAAAATCAAATATACCTTTCATGACACGTTGCTGTAGAAAGATAAAATAATATTTTTTATCAATCTTTGATCCAGAATCAAATGATCTTTGGTCCTAAACATCTCTGACTGGACGCCTCTTCGTGTCTTCTTTGTCTGTGTTCATATATGCTTACTTCAAAGTCTGTATTCCAATATATCTGCCTGCCTCTACCTGGTCGCTTGTACAGTTGTCTGTATGTTTGCCTGTTCATCCAATTTTGTGCCAGTTGCATCCTGCTTTTTTGCATCTCTGTTTGTGTGCTTGTATACCTACCTACTGTACATCTCTGTTTGTGTGCTTGTGTACCTACCTGCATCTCTGTTTGGCTGTTCATCTCTGTTTGTGTGTGTGCCTGTATGATCTCTGTTTGTGTGCTTGTATACCTACCTGCATCTCTGTTTGTGTGCTTGTATACCTGCATCTCTGTTTGTGTGCTTGTATACCTACCATCTCTCTATGTTTGTGTGCTTGTGTACCTACCTGCATCTCTGTTTGTATGTACCTAAACTGTTTGTGTGCTTGTATACCTACCTGCATCTCTGTTTGTGTGCTTGTATACCTACCTGCATCTCTGTTTGTGTGCTTGTATACCTACCTGCATCTCTGTTTGTGTGCTTGTATACCTACCTGCATCTCTGTTTGTGTGCTTGTATACCTACCTGCATCTCTGTTTGTGTGCTCGTATACCTACCTGCATCTCTGTTTGTGTGCTCGTATACCTACCTACTGTACATCTCTGTTTGTGTGCTTGTGTACCTACCTACATCTCTGTTTGTGTGCTTGTGTACCTACCTGCATCTCTGTTTGTGTGTTTGTATACCTTGCATCTGTTTGTGTGCTTGACCTACCTACTGTACATCTCTGTTTGTGTGCCACCTACCACATCTCTGTTTGTGTGCACTACCTGCATCTCTGTTTGTGTGCACCTACCTACATTTCTGTTTGTGTGCTTGTATACCTACCTACATCTCTGTTTGTGTGCTTGTATACCTACCTGCATCTCTGTTTGTGTGCTTGTATACCTACCTGCATCTCTGTTTGTGTGCTTGTATACCTACCTGCATCTCTGTTTGTGTGCTTGTTTACCTACCTGCATCTCTGTTTGTATGTGAAACTGCTAATGTAAAAGTTTTAATGCACAGATGGGTCGTCTAAGATTCAGTAGTGGGAGTATGA
>NC_089755.1:40760120-40775120 GCF_040412425.1 Macrobrachium rosenbergii
TAACTCGCTTACTTCCAAATCTGCTCAAAACAGCGCCTTGAAAACCCAGAATGAAAGCAAAAAAAATTATAACATTTTAGATGATTATATTCCTGAAGTAGAGAAAGTAGGAAGATCAATTCGAACGCTGGGACAAACCATCAGGGCCGTCCATCATCTCCCGGGTATTTTCAGCGTCATTAAGTGAAATTGCAGAAATGAGAACGCACTTAAAATATTGACTTTCCGCCGCGCGCCCGTAATCGCCGATAATTGCCGGTCACTTCCGTTAAACGCCGTTAAATGCCGTTCGAAGCGGGCCGGCCTCAATTAAGCCTTTTGCTTTTTCAACGAGCGAGTTTAATGTCGCTGCTGTTGCTGTCGTCAGTGTGTATAAGCCGTTCGTGTGTAATTGAGAAGGGAATTGAAATGAAAACGGTAATGTCTCAAATTGGGCAATTACCGACTCGCGACGTTTACTGGCGGTGACAGCCTGATTGCGACAATTTCTAAACGTCTCGGGATGTCGATTATATTCGCCTTCTCCAAGGACTTGTGTGTCATTCAGAAGGACGACAGGGAATAAAGCAGGAGCAATTAAGTTTTCAAGGTGAATTGAAGTGCTTGATCATTCCTCCCTCAGGTATTAATCTGGTTTATGGTTAAAGAGAGCTAAATGTAGGAAATTTACCTGGATGAAAAGGCAGGAGAATAAATTCATGATGATGAAGAATTGCCCGAGAGGAAATGTTTTTTGATACAAAAGGCTGCTTCGAATTACTTTTCATTTATCATTCACTTTTGATGGTGATCTACAGTCGTCTTGAATCAGCTAATAAATTGACGTATTTAAACTCATATATTTTTTTTATTATATATACAATACGTATTCGGTTGAATACTTTTCTTCCTGGTTTGAAAATAGAAACTTATTCATATATTCACACACACATATACATATGTATATATATATATATATATATATATATATATATATATATATATATATATATATATATATATATATATATATATATATATATATAGATAGATAGATACACATATACATATACATATACAGTACATATACACACATATACAGTATATATATACATATTTACATATACATATACACATATTAATACATATATGTGTGTGTGCATGTGTATACGTCGATCAGTGTAACATAAGCATGTGTATAAACTTAATTCTTAAAAGGCAAAGACTCCGACAGTTTCAAAACAGATCGGCGAAAGGGTCCAGGAAATACAGAAGAAGCCGGAGAGTACCATATTCCGAACGTTCATTAAATGACTGAATACAGGTCAACCGTCGTAGTCGCGATTTAAAAAAAAAAAAAAAAAAAAAAAAAAATTAATGAATGTAAAATAAAAACGCGATTCACTTGGAGGAGTGCATTCAGTACCCCAAAAACATTTCTGGGTTTCAAGGGGTAGACGAAACAATGACTTGTGATTTTTTTTTTTTTTTATTATTATTTCCCCATGGGATGAAAATTCCGTCAAGTTTGAGGATTTTAGCATTTACATCTGGAATACTTTTGTGAAAGTAAGATCTTGAGATGATGACACGTGTGAGAAAGTATATTTGATTATAATATATATATATATATATATATATATATATATATATATATATATATATATATATACACGTGCATGTGTTTTCGTATATATATATGTATGTATATATGTTTATGTATATGCATATATGTGTATAAATATGTATATTTATACATATATATATACCTAAGAAGTTCTAGAGTAAAAAATTAGACAGACAGACAGAAAACATTTAGAGATAGGAGGAGAGAGAGAGAGAGAGAGCAGAAGGGGACTGACTGTCCGCTTCTTTCCTTCTCCAACCAATTTAATATAAACTTGGATCCATATGGCTTTCAAAGACCACTATCGTATATGCCATGCCCCGAAGTATCCTATTGCCGAAGTCGCCATAATATTAAGTTTTCGCCAGGGCATTTAGGGTGTGGGTGGGGAGAGGAGAGTTGGGGAGCGGGGAGGGCGAGGGCGAGGAGGAGGGGAGGAGGAGTAGGCAAAAAAAAATATATTCAGAACAAAAATGGAGCATCGTAAATATTCGTGGAAAACCTTAGCTGTCGAGGAGAACTGCAAGAGAGCTATCTGAAAGTTTTCTCCCTCTAGGTCCTTTCTCTCCCTCCAACTAACCCCTTCCCCTCCCTCCTCCCTGCCTCCCCTCTCCCTCCCTCCCTCCTCCCCTACACAACATATATATATATACACACACGCCCCCTCCCCTCCCCTTCCCACGCGTCGATTTCCCGCCGAATTCGGAAGAGATCTGACTCACTTTTCATAAGTCGAGTAACTGCCATTGCTGATGTATTTTTCTGCCAAGGAATATAAATTTACATCGAGAAGTCCTGAGGGAGAGAGAGAGAGAGAGAGAGAGAGAGAGAGAAGGAGTGGACATGAGAGAGAGAGAGAGAATGAGGGAAGGGTGAGGGGTAGAATGAACCTCCTCTTCCTCCTCCTCCTCCTCCTGTAATTCCAGCGGGGAGGAGGGATAGAATGAACCTCCTTATCCTCCTCCTCCTCTTCCTCCAATTCCCCCCCGTCCTTTCTCCCACCCCCCATCAGCAACCCCTTCCCCCTCCCCCCTCACCCTAACCTCGGTAGGAACGGCCCTCAGTTTCTTGCCTTCTTGATATGTAAATTTGGATGGAAATCTAAATATTATTGAGGATATTGGAGAACGGCGCTCGACACACAGCCTAATACAATCCTACTTAATTTGCATATGAACCACCAACTTGTGAAGCCTAATGCCGGTCTCTGAGAGCAGCCTGAGAAATGAAAACAGAAACGCCGCCCTATATCATGTTCGGCTATTTTCTCAAGTGGAAACTTTTCGTCTCTGTTCTTCATATTTTCTTCCTCCTCTTCTTCTTCTTCTTCTTTTTTTCAACGAAGTGGAAATATTTATATGCGAGTTATTTATGCATGGATCAAGGCACAGCCGTCGAGGATTTTCAAGATATCTAATACACTTCGGACCGATACGTAGCTTTGGACGTATGTTAAAATCGTGTTTTTTTTTTTTTTGTGCGGGATCTTATCTGTCAGTTTTGTTTTTTCTATAGAGTATGTATCTCTCTCTCTCTCTCTCTCTCTGTACTCTCTCTCTCTCTCTCTCTCTCTCTCTCTATATATATGTATATATATATATATATATATATATATATGTATATATATATATATATATATATATATATATATATATATATATATATATATATAGATATATAGATAGATAAATAAACATACATATAATGTATACACACATATATATATTATATATATATACATACATCTTATACACACATACACAGACAAATACACACACACAGACGCACGAGCATTGCTGTCACCAAGGAACATATATTAGACAAATTTAAACAATATAAGTGATGGAAGATGCGTTTTACCCAAAGTTATAAATTTTATAGAATAATCTAAACTTCTTAACCGCAATTTAAATTCTTTCTCTGTACATGTACTCTTCATGTACGTATGTGTGTGTACATAAATGTACTTTTACTGTGCCTAACTAATACCTTCTTAAATATTCAAGTAAACATTTTGATAAAAAGAAATAAACTCTGTATCCAATTGTATGATAAATGTTTTCAGATGAAATTCAACTTCAGGGAAAAATAGGTTCTTACTAACTAAAACTTATATATATATTTTTTTGTGTTCTTCATGAATGTACACATGTGTGTATGAAGACTAATCCGCTGTATCTATATTTACCCATGATTATTGTTTGCTTGCATGTTCAGTATTATATGTATATATGTATATGTATATATAGATATATATATATATATATATATATATATATATATATATATATATATATATATATATATATATATATATATATAGTAAATGTGTGTATATATATATATATATATATATATATAAGTTAAAAGGTGCAGCAGCTCTTCCCAGATTGTAAAATATCTCACGTTTTATGAGGGATGTAATGACCGACTACAAAAGCTGGGATAAAATGGCTCACGACTTTCAGTTCACTGTTAATGTTACTGCAGCTTTTTCTTTGCTGTTGACGATGATGATCATCATTTCAACAATGCATTTTTACTACAAAAGCAAGGTACAAACTTATGCTCTTAATCTTAGGAGGTTTATTAGTTTCCTGTCAAAGAAAACTGTTGCGCCGGCTTTGTCTGCCCGTCCGCACTTTATTCTGTCCGGACTGTTCCTGTCCGCCCTCAGATCTTAAAAAACTACTGAAATTAGAGGGCTGCAAATTGGTATGTTGATCATTCACCCTCCAATCATCAAACATACCAAATTGCAGCCCTCTAACCTCAGTAGTTTTTATTTTATTTAAGGTTAAAGTTAGCCATAATCGTGCTTCTGGCAATGATGTAGGATAGGCCACCACCGGGCCGTGGTTAAAGTTTCATGGGCTGCGGCTCATACAGCATTATGCCGAGACCAATGAAAGATAGATCTATTTTCGATGGCCTTGATCATACGCTGTAGCGGCTGTACAGAAAAATCGATTGCGCTGAAGAAACTTCAGCGCATTTTTTACGTTTTTTCACGACAGTAAATTTATTTTGACTTTCATCATGAATTTCACCCAGTCAATTTCACTCCTGCAAATCAACTTTGCACAGACAAGCATTCCGAACTGAATTGTGATATTCCTATCTAGTCATCACAAGCTTGAATATTCCCATTCTGATTTTGGAAAGGTTAAAGCACTTCTCAAAACATACACAAAGACAGACGAGTTTGAAAGCACAATCATATGTCTAGCTCTCTTTCAAGCATTTAAAATTCGAACCCAGTTCGAAGCCATACCAGTAGATAGTCGCCCTTCATGCTGAACGAGTGACAAGTTCCGTTTCCCCCTGACCTTTTTCCAGGCGACAGTTCATAATTTCAAACAGAGACGTCGACGGGAAAGGCAGCATGAAAAGCCAATTTTAATCCTTAAATCGCGTTAAAGCGGACCCAACGCACGCCAGTGAGGCTTCACATGAGTTGGATTATGACACCTTTGAAGCTTCGGACCTCCCGACTATTCGACAAATCCCGTTTTCTTTACCTTGGAGCGTTTACAAGCGTCGCCGTCAGTGATATTATTAGGCTGATTATTATCTTCTCCGAAGCTTTAGGTTACTTTGTTTGTACAAGAAGAGGTGTGGGCCAAAAATATTATGTTTCTAGGTATCTTACAAGAATGTGAATAGTGGACACTCCAGTATCTTGGGTTAGAAAGCCTTGAGTAGGCCAGCATCATTTTACTTTTCAATATCAATGTCATTTCTTTAAAATGAAACGCGTTGCTTATGCTTGAATTAAATTATTTCAGTATGTGTTCTTATAAGTATGTTTTAACCTATTTTAGTGTCATTTAGGATCTTCAAAATTTGGTGGATTATGTAGTTACGATATCATAATTTTTAGGCTATTCGATTTTGTATTAGAATGTATCTGTGCTGTCGTTCAGTCGTATTTAGTTAGTATGGTTAAGACATTGTTTATAAAATAACGATAAATTAAGATATCACCACATACTTTCAAACACACTCATATAATATATATATTTATATATATATATATATCAGAAAATATATATATATATATATATATATATATGTAAAGGGGTTTAATGCTTATATAGTGGGAGTCACTGTAGTCCTGATTCCTCGTCCGTCGCTGGTTCTTAATATCAATTAAAAATTTTTCATATATATATGAAAATATATTACATAAACAAAAGCTTTCGATTAGAGCAGAAAGACAGTATATATATATATATATATATATATATATATATATATATATATATATATATATATTATATATATATATATAAAGTAATCATCAACGATGTTTATATAGTGGGAGTAAGAACAAATCATCAACGAGTGCAGTCTGTTTCAATGTTTTAATGACAAATAGCAGAGGAAGGGTGAGAGTGCATGGAACACAGATAAATTATGGCCATTTTAGTCGGTGTAGTATTAATGTAACAAAGTAAAGTTTTTAAGGCACTTTTGTGGAAAAGTAATAATTTTTTACTCTATAAAAGTAAATTTTGATTTAAATAACACCCTAAAATTTGTTAATATCCAGTTATTATATTTACTAGAAAGCTTTCAAAAATAAATCGGGCTTTACTGATGTTTTTAATATTTAGTAAAATAAAATTAAGATTATAAAAATAATACCTTCAAGACACTATACCAGTGTACACAGCTGAAGAAAATTGTAAAACAAATAGGCCTACGCTCATTAACGTAATTAAATTTTTATTCAGTAAAACTTAGACTTATCAAAGTAACCTTCTGGACTATGTCACTGTACACAACAGAAGGAAAATAGTAAAACAATTAGGCTTACGCAAGTAAATGCAAACAGAACTGTAAAACAAATAGGCCTATGCAAATAAGTGCATACAGGAGAATCGTGAAACAAATAAAACAAATAGGCCCACTCAAATAAATGCAAACAGGAGAACTGTAAAACAAATACGCCTACACAAATATATGCAAGCAGGAGAATTGTTAAACAAATAAGCCTGCGCAATTAAATGCAAACAGGAGAATTGTAAAATATATAGAACTATGCAAATAAATGCAAACAACAGAATTGTAAAACAAATATACCAACGCAAATAAATGCAAACAGAATTGTTAAACTAATAGGCCTACGAAAATCAATGCAAACAGGAGAATTGTAAAATGTATAGGCCTACGCAAATAAATGCAAACTCAAGACTTGCAGACGTGCTACAGCCATCACTATGGAGGTCAAACACCGTCACTCATCACACAGAGAGAGAGAGAGAGAGAGAGAGAGAGAGAGAGAGAGAGAGAGCAGTAAAACAGGAAAAATCTTACTGGGACTGAATTGCCATCCCCGAAATTTCTTCATCCAGTCTCCAATTAAAAGCGAGATGTGTATTTGCAGACCAAACGAACATTGGTTTGGAGTGTGAAATTGGGTCCTCAGTAATGAAATACCGGTCCCCCTAACTCTCCCTCCTCCCCTACAATCCAGGGACATTCCCTGACCCCCTCCAATACTTGTCCACTACCATACTTGTGCCATTGTCTCCCGGCTCCCCCGGTGGCTCCCATGGAGCTCCGACCTTATGACACCATGGCTGTTGATTTTACCCCCTCATTAAAAGTGGTGCGTGGCGTCAGCGCACGCAAGGAAACCCTGTAAAACAGGCGGTTCACTTCACTTGTGGCAGTTACAGGAGTGTGTGTGTGTGTATGTGTGTGTTTTAGACAAATGGAGAAATAGACATACATACGTACGCACGTCCTTGCCTCCAAATGTTTATAGACTGATCGATTGTTTTTTTTTTTTTCAATAAACTGGCGCCTCAGTTCTGTAGGCCTATGTGTAGCAGTGACGTATCATTCCACCTGCAAAAAAAAAATGTATTTAAATTGATTCATTTTCTCATTTTAATTAGTCTTAACTACTTCATACTAAGGCTCTTAGCTAACTCTAGATTTTTCAGAAATCAATTACTCAAATTTCTCTCATCCTTTAGACTTAAAAGACTGGCAGCTTTTGATAAGGCAATATTTTTGCCATTGTATATTCACCTTCTTTTTCAGCTGTATACTAACATATATAATATATAATCTTAGGTATCCGTTTACGTAAAATAGTACGAACAAAAAGACTCGTCAATTGATGTGGAAATTAAGGAAAAACTAGTAATGGTTTGTATCCCAACTCAATCAATATAGGAATTATATTCATCAGGTTTTATTCTTCATTTACAAATCTTCTTCAATTTTACTTCATTTAAGTAGCTTACGTCAACGCTTGAGGAGAAATTTTGTCTTAAGAAACGTTTCACCTGTTAAATCATGTGCTTCTTTTAGCTTAAAACGTCCCACATACGTGTTTAATAATAATAATAATAATAATAATAATAATAATAATAATAATAATAATAATAATAATAATATATAATATAATAATGATAATACTGTAGGTCTACTTGCTTAAACCTGTTATGTAAACTTGGAAGGGTAGACTCTCAATTTTTGTCTATAGGAAGTCATTATCTCTTAAATAAAAATATTTTAATTAAATTTATAAGCATTTGGTGTCAACGTAATCCATATTTTATGGGAAATTATGAAAACGAAAAACATACAACATTTTAGCTAGACTTATAAGAAAGATTCTCATGGTAAAGGGATTTACAGAACAGAACATATGTCCATAGACCCCGTAGGAGGTTAGTGCCGTCAGTACACCTCATGCGGTGCACTGTAGGTATTACTTAAGGTTCTTTGCAACGTGCCTTCGGCCCATAGCTGCAACCCCTTACGTTCCTTTTACTGTACCTCCTTAGGTATTCTCTTTCTTCCGTCTTACTTTCCACCATCTCCTAACAATTGATTCATAGTGCAACAGCGAAGTTTTCCTCCTGTTACATCTTTCAAACCTTTTACTTGCAATTTCCGTTTCAGCGCTGAATGATCTCATAGGTCCCAGTGCTTGGCCATTGGCCTAAATTCTATATTCAGTATGTTCAGCATGTCCATAGGAAGTAATTATCGCATAAATGAAAATATTTTTGCTGACCTCGTAACCATATAGTGTATGGGAAATTATGAAAACGAAAAACACTGCACCATTTTAGCTAGACTCATAAGAAAGGTTCTTATGCTAAAGAGATTTATAGAACAGAGCACGATAAGATGATATCTCTCGTAGGTTGAAATACGGCTAAAGACTCAAAACAATTTATCCAGCGAAGCGGAAGAAAATCTTGTTTATTGCGTCTTATGAACTTATATCTACACATAATTTGGCCCTGGGAATATAATGAACCCCGGTATAGCGAAGCCTCGCTCATCAGCCCCTTCTAACTAAATGTATTTCGAATATATGGTAATGGTGGAGGGATATAAAAAATATGAATGATTATCTCACGTTTTGCTAGAAGGAGCAAAAATTCATACATCAAGGTTATACGTTCGAGCTGAAAAGGTTTAGAAGGGAGTCCAGAATTATGTTATCACATGATCCCGGTAACTTTCCACGCTCCGCGAGCGTCTTCAAGTTCCCCTAAAGAGATCGAATAAATCACGCCGAGTTTCTTAATGGCTCCATATCTTGATCGGAAGCGGCTAGTTGTTGTTGAGAGTCCATTTACAGTTAATTTGCATACATCCCGACAAACTTATAAACATCTCTCCACTGGCTGGCTTCTGGAAGGTTGGGGGCTTGGTCTTTCGGAGGGGTGGTTGTTGGTTGATGGGGGGAAGGGGGTGGGTTATATTATGGGGAAAGGTAGTTGATGGGTGGGGGAAGGAGGGAGTAAAAGGAGGGAGGGGCTGTCATGGTTCCAAGAGTTTGAGGAAAGTGTAGAGGGTTCGATGGTAACTTTTACAAATTTTGGTGCGATGGGTGTGTGTATGTATCTGTCTAATACCTTCATACTGGGTAGACATCTTTACTAGACCTACTGTATTTTCGAAGAGGGCTTGAGTGTGAATGAAATTCGGTGCATACTGGATCCCCATCACGCGTAATGCTTCTTGGACCAGGGCCACAAGAGGAGAGAAACATGAGAAACATTACTGCTTCATTTATACCCGCATGAAAATGCTTTATTGTTTGCAACATCTCGGGAGCTGAGATAACCAAACTATTTGTTGTGTTGGTTCTCGGTGAAGCATCGCCTTTGCAGAACGGCTGTTGTTGTTCTTGTTGTTGCTGTTGCTCTTATTGTTGTTGTTGCAGCTTCATTACTATGCAGACGCGCGATTGAAATATGTTTTGTCCCACTGCAATCGTTGTGGTGTGCATTTTCAGATGCTAAATGTTTTGCGTTTCATTCGCCAGCGAGCGCTCTTCCATTTCCGAGATAAGGAGAAGAAGAATCAGCAGCAGCACGGAGCTGGGAAATGAATAAATCAACAACAAACAAGAGCTGCTACAGCAGCAACAACTACAACAACTGTAGCACTGCATTATCTACTCACAGATGAAATCTACGGCGTTAACAAGGAAAGAGAAACGACCGTGTGTTCCCGGACCATCCTTCCGTAACTGCCCGGATCGCTTTCTTTGAAATTTATGGCCTACTCAAAGAGATGCTAAAACCTTTGCTCTGGGCGAATAAAATGCACACTAAAGCCTTCCCCCCTTTTTTTCTGTAGCTCTTCGTTTATGTGTTCGCGAACGGACGGACATTTTGAGGGGTGACTACCGGGTGACTTGGGGTGATTTGGGGTGACTTAGGACTATCACAGGAGTGGTCGTTTTGTCACTCACCGCCATCAAAGTTTCGTGGGGCTTTGTATTTCGATAAGACTGTCCAGTACCGATGTTTTTTTTTTTTTTTTTACTTGATTTTATGAAATTTAGGTGGTCCAGCCCAGCAGTGGGGCATTTTCCACCATTCATCACATAAGACTGAAAAGAGAGAGTTTGGGCGGTTGGACAGCAAGATGGAGAGTCTGTCAAGTTTCTGTCGTAAATCCAGTCTATTTCTTCACTTCCATCCCCGATACTTTTTTTTTTTTCATTATAAAATCCCCGAAAAGGGCAAACATTCAAGGTGACAGAACAATCCCCTGTGGCACCGCACCATTAACCGCAACTTCGCTTTGTAAGACTCCGTCAGTATTAACTTGGCATTTGCATCTAGTTCGTTCATGGATAATTTCAGTTGGCTTTGCATATTTACTGGAATGCCTTGGGGCGTAAGACCTTCCGTAAGACATTCTCGTAATCAATAAAAACCAATAGAAGAGGATTTTAGGTTTTATGCTTTGCCGTTCAGTTTCTTAGCATAAATATTTATCTTTGCAAGTATTGCATTTTCTACATCCGCCTTGTTCATTCATAAGGCTTTTTATCATTTTCTTTCTCCTGCCTACAGAGCACGAGATACTGAGTATATTTATTGTAACGATAATACTTCTGAGTTTCATATCAATAATTTGTAATTCATCCGCATGTACAAACATCTAAACAAACATTCCGCAGGGCAGAAGAATGATTAGCAGTAAAACTTGCACTGGATAAGTATGTGTTCTACATTCGTCTCTTTATGTATATATATATATATATATATATATATATATATATATATATATATATATATATATATATATATATATATATATATATATATATATATATATATATATATATATATATATATATAAAATGTTTTTTAGTTTTCTGTAAAAGAAAAACTATTGTTTTTAGTTAAAGCCTTTGTCTGTCCGTCCGCACTGTTTCTATCGGCACTTTTTCTGTTCACCCTCAGATCTTCAAAACTACTGAGGCTAAAGGGCTGCAAATTGGTATGCTGATCATCCACCCTCCAATCACCAAACGTAACAAATTCCAGCCCTCCAGCCTCAGTAGTTTTTATTTTATTGAAGGTTAAAGTTAGCCATAATCGTGCTTCTGGCAACGATATAGGACAGGCCATCACCGGGCCGTAGTTAAAGTTTCATGGGCCGCGGCTCATACAGCATTATACCGAGACCACCGAAAGATAGATCTATTTTTGGTGACATTGATTGTACGCTGTACAGAAAATTCGATTGCGCCGAAGAAACTTCGCCGCATTTTTTACTTTTATTCTTTTTTTTTTTTTTGCTTTTGGAAAAAGAAATACTAGTCCTCGATCATGAAAAGAGAATATTTTACTGTTACCTCGTCTTCCCTCGAATGAAGGTGAACTTTTTCCCATATATATAGCTTAAATAAATTCCAAACCACAATCTTGCACCAAACGTGTCTTAATTTAATTAGATATATTTATAAACACCTCCGTGACATTTCTCCCTATCGTCACAACTCCTAGTTCTTCGTTGGAGGGGTGGGTAGAGCTCGCGGCGAGCACGCTGTTGGCCCAGCGTTCGACTCTCGACCGGCCAATGAAGAACTAGAGGAATTTATTTCTGGTGATAGAAATTCATTTCTCGTCATAATGTGGTTCGGATTCCACAATGAGCTGTAGGTCCCGTTGCTAGGTAACCAGTTGGTTCTTAGCCACGTAAAATAAATCTAATCCTTCGGGCCAGCCCTAGGAGAGCTGTTAATCAGATCAGTGGTCTGGTTAAACAAAGATATACTTAACAAATTAGTCACGTCTCCTTCAGCGTGAACTTATTCAGTTAGAGGTATTTTCCACACGAAAAGGAGATGAGATGCCTGGAAACTGCTACAATATATATGGCCTTGACTCCTGAAAATACAATTTCATCAAAATTATTATAATTTATATTCTTAAAGGAATCTGACTTCCGAATTCTCAACAATGAAGTTGTACCATTCATCCAGTGTATCTTTTTTTTTTTTATTTGGATCTTCATAATTTTCCCTAAGATTATTTATTTATTTATTTAGTTAGTTTTTGATAAATCAGAAGCAATAGAAAGCTGTTCTTTTATCCTATCTATGGGAACTGTTCCTGTGGATAACTGGGCTAGAAATCAATCGTAATTTCTCCGCTCAGATTCGTAGCAAAGTAGTACTTTGTTTAAAGTAATTTCATATCAATTCCCTTATCCATAATGAAACCGACCATCTAAGATATCTCTCTCTCTCTCTCTCTCTCTCTCTCTCTCTCTCTCTCTCTCTCTCTCTCTCTCTCTCGGCTCCAATTCGAAATAAAGAAATACTTTTGTTTAAAGTGATTTCATATCAGTTCTCTTATTCCACATGAAACCGACCATCTAAAATGTTTATTCTCTCTCTCTCTCTCTCTCTCTCTCTCTCTCTCTCTCTCTCTCTCTCTCTCTCTTCTCTCAAATTGAAATAAAGAAGTACTTTTATTGAAAGTGATTTCATATCAGTTTTCTTATCCATAATGAAACTGACCATCTAAAATGTTTATTCATTCTCTCTCTCTCTCTCTCTCTCTCTCTCTCTCTCTCTCTCTTTCTGAGAGAGAGATCATCTCTACAATGATAGGAAAATTGCCCAAACTCAATCCCTTGCCGTCTGTCATCCTAGTTTTCCTTTCGCTCGACCACGTAAAATAACCGATATATATTTCCCCCCCAACCCCCACCCCCTTCCTCTCTCTCTCTCTCTCTCTCTCTCTCTCTCTCCCTGAATCTCTTTCTCTCTCTCTCTCTTTCTCTCTCCCTGAATCTCTCTCTCTTGGTCTCTCTCTCTCTTTCTCTCTCCCTGAATCTCTCTCTCTTGGTCTCTCTCTCTCCCCCCTCTCTCTCCCTCTCTCTCTCTTTCACTCCCTGGATCTCTCTCTCTCTCTCTCTCTCTCTCTCTCTCTCTCTCTCCCTGAATCTTTCTCCCTTTCTCTTTCTCTTCCTTCCTGAAACTTTCTCTTTCGCTCCCTCTCGCTCTCTCCCTGAATTTTTCTCCCTTTCACTCTCTTTCTCTCTCTCTCCCTCCCTTTTCCTTTCGCTCGACCACGTAAAATAACCGATATATATTTCCCCCACCCCCTTCTCTCTCTCTCTCTCTCTCTCTCTCTCTCTCTCTCTCTCTCTCTCTCTCTGTGAGTGTAGGCAACATCTCAAATCCCTCCATTCAAACGACGAAAGCCCGAGTCTCCCGCTCTGCATCTTTTTCAAGGCGTTTTACATACAAACGGCCTCCCTGAATATTTATCAAATGACTTGGATCCCGGGGCATTACTGCAACTCTTGGGGAGACGTTATGGAGAAGAAATGACCGTTAGAGTAGAGAAATGAGCGATCTTTTACTGAAATGACCGCAGCGGGCCGAACGCGGTTTGTATTTATGGTGCTTTAAATGGGAAATGAGAAGTCGTGGAAGGCTGTAGAAAGAGGACAGTCAGTCCGAAGAAGAAGAAGGAGAAGAAGAAGGAGGAGAAGAAGAAGAAGAGGAAGAGGAAAAGGGAGAAGAAGAGGAATCGGGACGCCACGTTCTTCCAAGTTTCCACTGAATGACGGCGGAAGGCGAACGCTTCTTCAAATGTCCGACAAATTTTTGACTGTTTTCGATACGGATTTGGAATAGATATTTGAGTCGGGGGCTATGTGTATATATATATATATATATATATATATATATATATATATATATATATATATATATATATATATATATATATATATTGTTACCCTTACATTCCTAATGGATCTTCAGTGGGCTGATGTGCCTACATCGTCTAGAATTTCCAGGCGGACACCCATCCACTGACTGACGAAAACCCATTGCTGTTTAAGTTCGTCCTTCCCTTCAGAAAGAGGCGGGGTTAATGTGTCAGCCACACGATTCTCATAACGTCTCTTTGGGATGAAGTTGCTAAACCCACACCCCACACCATGGATGTTTAACTGGCTGATGCTTGTAACAATCTGCATAAGTTTTTTAGTTTTCTGTAAAAGAAAACTTTTGAGTTGTCTTTGTCCGTCTGTCCGCACTTTTTCTGTTCGCCCTCAGATTTTAAACACTACTGAGGCTAGGGGGCTGCAAATTGGTACGTTGATCATCCACCCTCCAATCATCAGACATACCAAATTGCAGCCCTCTAGCCTGAGTAGTTTTTATTTTATTTAAGGTTAAAGTTAGCCATGATCGTGCGTCTGGAAGCGCTATAGGACAGGCCACCACCGGGCCGCGGCTAATACAGCATTATACGCTGTTCAGAAAACTCGATTGCGCCGAAGAGTCTTCGGCGCATTTTTTACTTGTTTTTTGCAGAATTTTATGATATTTTGGTAGTTAAACAGCAAGTATCTTTATAGCTTCATGTGTCAAACAGTGTTATTCTAGCATAAATTTCAACAGTTTTGGATTTCACTAAGACATCTGATTACGACTTTCCCTTAAAGAGATAAGTAGTGCTATCAGTGAACCTCACACGGTGCACTGCAGGCATTACGTTGAGGTTCTTCGCAGCGCCCCTTCGGCTCCTAGCAGCAACCCTTTCATTCCTTTTACTGTAGCTCCATTCATTATTTCTTCCATGTTG
>NC_089755.1:40780120-40782620 GCF_040412425.1 Macrobrachium rosenbergii
TTTTTACTAAAAGCAAAAAGCGGCCGGTAGATCTTGAAAGTATTTGAAGGGTTACTTATTAGAAAGGCCATTGTTGAAAAATGTTGGCTCGAATTGATAAATTCGGTTGAGGTAAAATTTTCATCTTACTCCGAATGAAAAGGTTTATAGGTTTATGAAGTTAGTTGTTATGAATGCCTGATCACGTGCTATCTAAAGTTACATTGTAATCCTGCCATATTACTAAAATCGATTTCATTTATGAAAGTATTTGTATTTTTAGTATTTTATTTATAGGTTTTTTATTTTTAGTATTTTTTTATTTTTAGTATTGTTATTTTTATTTTTTAGTATTTTTATTTTTAAGATTTTTATTTATATGCCAGTACAAGAAATAAAATTATAAATGATAAAATTATAAAATAGAAAAGGAATTATAATTTTAAAAATTTAAAATAAAAAATAGAAAACGAATTGTAATTAATAAATTATAAAATTATAAAACAGAAAATGAATTATGATTTACAAATTATAAGATTATAAAACAGGAAATAATTATAATTCATAAATGATAAAATTCTAAAACAGAAAATAAATTATAATTTATAAAATATAGAATTATAAAATGGGAAATCAAACTATATAATAACTGAACAATAGAGCCGTCATTTAGAGAAGGCGACAAACCTATAATAGACGAGAGAGAATGGACGTTGTCACACTGACAGCTTATAATAAAACATAATTACGCTCACGAAAAATAAAATAATAAAGGAACATCCGCAGTCGATAAAAAAAGAAGGAAACGGTTTGACACGCACTTAAACGCTCAGGTTAAAAAAAAAAGAAAATATTAAAAGAAAATAACAAAATAAAAAATGATTAAGAAATGAAAGTAAAAAATATAATAAAAAACAAAAAAAGAAAAATGAAAAATAAAAAAGGAAAAAACAGGAGTAAAAAATAAAAATGAATAGATAAAAATAAAATAGAGAAAAGGAAAACTAAAAAAGAAATAAATAGAAACGAAAAAAAATTGACATCTAAAATTACATACAAATGACACAAAAGGAGACGAGACAAAAAAAAAGATAACTGTATTTGGCCATTTTGTTTGTTTTCCGTATTGATTTCGATCGGCCCCTCAGATAACGCGAGGAAAACCAGCCGTATGAAGTGGCATTGACACTTGTGCGTTTGTCATACGGCACCAGGGAGCCTATAGAGGCGAAATAAAAAAAAAAAAAATGCTGTGTTTTATTTCTATGGGTCTTTGTCATGCGAGCTCGTCGTGTGTTGTTCTGTGTGATTTCCTTCAGAAGGTTTTGCTAAGATCGATTCCTATGGTAATTCCTCTTTAATTCAACCAATTATGATTCATGTTTTGATTATCATTGATAACTGGAAGATCGATTCTTATGGTCATTTGTCTTTAATTCGATCACTAAAAGATTGATTCTTATGGTCAATTCGTTTTAAATCGGCCAATTATGATTCATATTTTGATTATCGTTGATAAATGGAAGATTGATTTTTAGGGATATTTATCTTTAAATCAACCAATTACGATTCATATTTTGATTATTATTGATAATTATACTAATTATCCGCCACTTTGTAAAATTTCTATGTGATTATTATCTCTCTCTGCTTTTTATTAACAAAAGTGTCAGTTTTATCCTCTATCAGAGTTTTGCTTCCGATCACGAAAAAAAGGAAACTCGTTAACTTCACCTGACTTCATCCAACTTCAGCCGACGTTATTAAAAAAAAAAAAACTTTTAATTTCATCTAATTTCATCCGATTTCAGCCGACGTTATTAAAAAAAGAAAAACTTGTTGACTTCATCTATCTTCATCCAACTTCAGCCGACGTTATTTAAAAAGAATAAAACTTGTTGGTTTCATCTAACTTCATCCAGTTTCAGCCGACGTTCTTAAAAAAAGAAGAAACTTGTTGACTTCATCTAACTTCATCCAACTTCAGCCGACGCTCTTAAAAAAAGAAGAAAAAACTTGTTGACTTCATCTAACTTCATCCAGTTTCAGCCGACGTTCTTAAAAAAAGAAGGAAAAACTTGTTGACTTCATCTAACTTCATCCAACTTCAGCCGACGTTCTTAAAAAAAAGAAGAAAAAACTTGTTGGCTTCATCTAACTTCACCCAACTTGAGCCGAAGTTATTAAAAAAAAAAGAAGTAAAAACTTGTTGACTTCGTCTAACTTCATCCAACTTCAGCCGACGTCATTTAAAAAGAAAAAAACCTTTTTGATTTCATCTAACTTCATTCAGTTTCAGCCGACGTTCTTAAAAAAAGAAGAAAAAACTTGTTGGCTTCATCTAACTTCATCCAACTTGAGCCGACGTTATTAGGAAAAAAAAAGTAAAAACTTGTTGACTTCATCTAACCTCATCCACCTTCAGCCGACGTTATTTAGAAAGAACAAACTTTTTTATTTCATCTAACTTCATACAGCTTCAGCCGATGCTCTTAAAAAAAAAGAAGAAACTTGTTGACTT
>NC_089755.1:40792620-40807620 GCF_040412425.1 Macrobrachium rosenbergii
GTATGCGCGAAGAGGTAAAAAAAAGAAAAAAAATTGCAATTGTCAAATCCGAATTACAAAGTATGGCTAGGTTTGCATCCCATTCGTTTCTGTATTATGAAATGTTCGTGCCTTTTCTGTATTTCCTGATACGGATTATTTATTCATTCATTTATCTGTTCTCGTTTCTTATATTTTGGCGTTTTGCGTGCATACCCTTCTCGATCTAAAAAATAAATTAATAAGGGGGTAAAATATAAAGATATCTAGATGACAATATCTTTAGTTTGATGGTGAAAAATAGATAGTATATTTGCATTTCTAGATCGTTTGATATTCTTATTTAGTCCTTCATCTGTTTCTTTTCTTTTTTTTTTCATTTCGCATGCATACCCTTCTCGGTTTAAAAAGAAGAGGTAAAAATTAAAGATATCCCGATGACAATACCTTCATTTGTTTGACGGTGAAAATTGACAAGTTATCGATAAGTGAATACGTATATTTACATTTCTGCATCTTGCGAGATTCGAGAGGATTTCAAAACATAGAGCGGGCGCAGGACCATAAGGTGTTACCGAGTAATAATTAAAATCAACCCTTTATCATTGGTTACGAATTTAAAAAATATTAAAGAAAAAAATTTCAAACTAGACTGTATCACGGCACTAACATGCTATCTATTAGCTACTAACATTATATATAGAAATTGTTCAGTCAGCCGCCTTTTCCCCTTTAAAGGTTGCGACACAAAAACTGTTAGCCTTACAGTTTTCAGCAAGTATTGATGGGGTGAGGTTGCTAGCCACCCCTCTCCTATATATATGTATATATATATATATGTGTGTGTTTTGCATGTGTGTTTTACATACATACATACATGTATATATGTTATATATATATATATATATATATATATATATATAAAATATATATATATATATATATATATATATATATATATATATATATATATATATATATATGTTTCTTGACTGAGATTGGAGTAAGAAAAAGAGAGAAGAGAGAAGAGTTGTTTGTGAATGGAGAGAGAGAGAGAGAGAGAGAGAGAAAGATAAAAATGGATTCCAGTCAATGACTGGTGCATGCTTAAGGGCGTCAACCTGTCGTTAGTATTTTTTCCTGTTGACGTATATGAAGTTATTTTTGCAACACTAACTTGTTTTGAAGTTCTGATGGTTGACAATCAAATAACTGCCCATTACATATGGTTATATATGTACATATATGTATGTATATATATACATATATGTATATATATGTATGTATATACAGTATATATATATATATATATATATATATATATATATATATATACTGTATATATATATATATATATATATATATATATATATATATATATATATATATATATATATATATGCATCAAAATGTCAGCAATGCTTTTTTTTTTCCTTTTAGGAATCTATTTCTGTACAGGAATAGGAATACTGTTGTTATATATATATATATATATATATATATATATATATATATATATATATATATATATATATATATATATATATATATATATATATATATATATGTATATATACATGTGTATGTATGTATGTATGTATATATATATATATATATATATATATATATATATATATATATATATATATATATATATATAATATATATATATATATATGAAAAAATATATATATATATATGTGTGTGTGTGTGTGTGCAATTGTTTTGTATTCTGAAGCAGCCTTTCTTTCTCTCTCTCTGTCTCCAGTTCTTTAACATTTACCCAATAGCATTTGATTATAGATTCCCTCGGAAATTGGTAACGAAAAAAATTACCATAATATCAAAAACAAGAATTTGCCTATATACCCAGTCAGTTTTAGTCCTTCGCGTGAGAGTTTTTTTCTTCTTCTTCTCTAATATCTTTCGGTCCTATTTTTTTTTTCCTTTGAATCAAATTCATGACTTAGGGAATAGCTATAACCATCCCTGTCACGGGTCCATCAATCATTCATCTCTATCTAGAGAAAGTGAAGTAAAAAAGAAATAGACAATTTATCTATTTATCGCCAATCGATGGTCATCGAAACATGAATTTATGAATCCGAGATGAACGAGCGTGAATAATTCAGCCTCGTCGAAGAATATTAGAATAAAATGAATTCAAAAACCCTTCTGTATTCATTGTTGAGACCAGACACTCTGTGATTGCCACTTTTCGACTAATACGCTTCGTCATGCAAATCGCCATTTATCGTAATCCCGTAATTCGTATTCGATCGCGCAATTACAACTTGTATTCCACAAGTCTATAACTTTATATAGATTCTTCAAGCAGAATTATTCAGACAGTTGTAGAGACTAAATTCACGTGATTTGAATGTAATGTATTAATGTCAGATTATCAGTAAGTGTTGATTTTATTCTGTAAGTTTGTGTTTGACTGCTTGTTTGCTGTTAGGGCGTACATGACCGTTGTTGCTTTGGAGAGTATATGACGGTTGTTGTTGCTTTGGAGATTATATGACGGTTGTTGTTGCTTTGGGGAGTATATGACCGTTGTTGTTGCTTTGGAGATTATATGACGGTTGTTGTTGCTTTGGAGAGTATATGACGGTTGTTGTTGCTTTGGGAATTATATGACCGTTGTTGTTGCTTTGAGATTATATGACTGGGTTGTTGTTGCTTTGGAGTATATGACGGTTGTTGTTGCTTTGGAGATTATTGTTTGCTGTTGCTTTGGAGTATATGACCGTATATGGTTGTTGTTGCTTTGGGGAGTATATGACCGTTGTTGTTGCTTTATATGACTTTGGAGAGTATATGACGGTTGTTGTTGCTTTGGAGATTATATGACGGTTGTTGTTGCTTTGGAGAGTATATGACGGTTGTTGTTGCTTTGGAGAGTATATGACGGTTGTTGTTGCTTTGGGGAGTATATGACGGTTGTTGTTGCTTTGGAGAGTATATGACGGTTGTTGTTGCTTTGGGGAGTATATGACCGTTGTTGTTGCTTTGGAGATTATATGACGGTTGTTGTTGCTTTGGAGAGTATATGACGGTTGTTGTTGCTTTGGAGATTATATGACGGTTGTTGTTGCTTTGGAGAGTATATGACGGTTGTTGTTGCTTTGGAGAGTATATGTTGTTGTTTTGGGGAGTATATGACCGTTGTTGTTGTTGGAGATTATATGACGGTTGTTGTTTTTGAGAGTATATGACGGTTGTTGTTGCTTTGGAGATTATATGACGGTTGTTGTTGCTTTGGAGAGTATATGACGGTTGTTGTTGCTTTGGAGAGTATATTTGACAAGTTGTTGTTGCTTTGGGAGTATATGACGGTTGTTGTTGCTTTGAGAAGTATATGACGGTTATTTGTTGCTTTGGGGAGTATATGACCGTTGTTGTTGCTTGGAGATTATATGACGGTTGTTGTTGCTTTGGAGAGTATATGACGGTTGTTGTTGCTTTGGAGATTATATGACGGTTGTTGTTGCTTTGGAGATTATATGACGGTTGTTGTTGCTTTGGAGAGTATATGACGGTTGTTGTTGCTTTGGAGATTATATGACGGTTGTTGTTGCTTTGGAGAGTATATGACGGTTGTTGTTGCTTTGGGGAGTATATGACCGTTGTTGTTGCTTGGAGATTATATGACAGTTGTTGTTGCTTTGGAGAGTATATGATTTGTTGTTGTTGCTTTGGAGATTATATGACGGTTGTTGTTGCTTTGGAGAGTATATGACGGTTGTTGTTGCTTTGGAGAGTATATGACGGTTGTTGTTGCTTTGGGGAGTATATGACGGTTGTTGTTGCTTTGGGGGAGTATATGACGGTTGTTGTTGCTTTGGGGAGTATATGACCGTTGTTGCTTTGGAGAGTATATGACGGTTGTTGTTGCTTTGGAGATTATATGACGGTTGTTGTTGTTTGGGGAGTATATGACGGTTGTTGTTGCTTTGGGGAGTATATGACCCGTTGTTGTTGTTGCTTTGGGAGTATATGACCGTTGTTGCTTTGGAGAGTATATGACGGTTGTTGTTGCTTTGGGGAGTATATGACCTTTGTTGTTGCTGTGGAGATTATATGACGGTTGTTGTTGCTTTGGAGAGTATATGAGTTGTTGTTGCTTTAGGAGTATATGACCGTTGTTGCTTTGGAGAGTATATGACAGTTGTTGTTGCTTTGGGGAGTATATAACCGTTGTTGCTGGAGAGCATATGGGTTGTTGTTGCTTTGGGGGAGTATATGACCGTTGTTGTTGCTTTGTTATATGACGGTTGTTGTTTGCTTTGGGGAGTATATGACCTTTGTTGTTGCTGTGGAGATTATATGACGGTTGTTGTTGCTTTGGAGAGTATATGACCTTTGTTGTTGCTGTGGAGATTATATGACGGTTGTTGTTGCTTTGGAGAGTATATGAGATTATATGACGGTTGTTGTTGCCTTATTTTGTTGTTGCTGTGGAGATTATATGACGGTTGTTGTTGCTTTGGAGAGTATATGACGGTTGTTGTTGCTTTAGGGAGTATATGACCGTTGTTGCTTTGGAGAGTATATGACGGTTGTTGTTGCTTTGGGGAGTATATGACCGTTGTTGCTTTGGAGAGTATATGACGGTTGTTGTTGCTTTGGGGAGTATATGACCGTTGTTGTTGCTTTGGAGATTATATGACGGTTGTTGTTGCTTTGGGAGTATATGACCGTTGTTGTTTCTGTTGTTGCTTGGGGAGAGATGACCTTGTTGTTGCTGTGGAGATTATATGACGGTTGTTGTTGCTTTGAGAGTATATGACGGTTGTTGTTGCTTTAGGGGAGTATATGACCGTTGTTGCTTTGGAGAGTATATGACGGTTGTTGTTGCTTTGGGGAGTATATGACCTTTGTTGTTGCTGTGGAGATTATATGACGGTTGTTGTTAAGGGGAGAGATGACCGTTGTTGCTTTGGAGAGTATATGACGGTTGTTGTTGCTTTGGGGAGTATATGACGGTTGTTGTTGGTTTGGGGAGTATATGACCGTTGTTGTTGCTTTGGGGAGTATATGACGGTTGTTGTTGCTTTGGGGAGTATATGACCGTTGTTGCTTTGGAGAGTATATGACGGTTGTTGTTGCTTTGGGGAGTATATGACCGTTGTTGTTGTTTTGGGGAGTGTATGACCGTTGTTGTTGCTTTGGGGAGTATATGACCGTTGTTGTTGCTTTGGGCGTAGACGACCATTGTTGTTGTTTTTGGGAGTAGATGACCCTTGTTGTTGTTATGCATAGATGACCGTTATTGTTGTTTCTGGCTGTAGATGACCGTTGTTGTTATTTTTGGCTGTAGATGACCGTTGTTGTTATTTTTGGGAACAAATGACCGTTGTTATTTATGGGAATGTATTACCGTTGTTGTTGTTTTTGGGGATAGATGACTACTGTTGTTTTTGACGCAGATGACCGTTGTTGTTGTTTGGGGGATAGATGACCATTGTTGTTTCTGACGTAGATGACCGTTGTTGTTTTTAGACGTAGAAGACCGTTGTTGTTGTTGGGAGTAGATGACTGTTGCGGTTGTTGCTTTTGGGAGTAGATGACCGTTATTGTTGTTTCTGGACGTAGATGACCCTTATTGTTATTGTTGTTGGGACACTAGTCTGCTCCTCACAACCAATAACACAATCGACTCCCCGTCGCATTTTCACTGTAATTCTAATAGATAATTACGATCATTTATACATCTTGTGTCACTTTTCCCCTCACCAGTTCATCGCACTTATAAGGACATTAATTCAACGGCACTTATGCTTATTATCATTTTAATTATTATCATTATTATCATCATCATTATCATCCGCTTATCAGGACGTCGGTCACAATTAGACGGCCATTTTGGCAAATTAGCCAAATCCCAGCGCTAGGGAAGAACAAAAATTAAACCAAATAATGATATTAATTACTGAAAACGGAAGAAAAGTCGCTTTTCACAGAGTCATTATAATTATTTTAATGATAATGACAGCGTCCTCCACAAGTTCGATATCTGTCCGGGCCTGAATTCTTCATGACCATCGAGAATTGGATATTGGTTTGTGGTGACTTCAAGCTTAAGAATAGAGATACAACAAAGGCACAATTAATCGTGAGTGTCTTTGTTTTTTCTTGCCTGAAGGAAACAAAAAATAAACACATAAAAAAATGATCAAATAGAGGATAAAAAGAGGTTGTCAAACCTTAGGAATAGATACAATAGAGGCACAGTTAATCGTGAGTTTCTAAGGAGTGAAGCCGCGTTTCTTTGCTTATTCTTAACTGAAAGAAACGAAAAATAAATACATAAAAAAGTGATAAAATAGAGGATAAAAAGAGGTGGTCAAACCTTAGGAACAGGTACAATAGAGGCACAGTTAATCGTGAATTTCTAAGGAGCGAAGCCACGTTTCTCTGTCTTCTCTTAGCCAAAGAAGACAAAAAATAGATAAATAAATAAAAAAACAATAATACAGAGGAAAAACAGAGGTGGTCAAAGCTTAAGAACAGAGGCACAATAACGGTACAATTAATCGTGAGTTTCTAAGGAGCGAAGCCACGTTTCTCTGCCTTCTCTTAGCCAGAGGAAACAAAAAATAGGTAAATAAACAAAAAAATACAGTGGAGAAACAGAGGTGGTCTTAAGTCTAAGGAAGCGATCGACTGGAATCTTGAAGAATGAACATTTTAGAATTCTGGGAGAAAAGGATCAACACAATTTGCCCCCAGAAAACATCCGCGTATATAACACGATAGATTAGTGTACTCATTCTGTCAAAAATGACTGTAATGTCAGAGAGGGTCGAGACGGCAAATCCGCAGGCTTTCTCGACGTGCTGGTCAAAGTACCTTCTTTAGGTACCTTCTTCGGGTGCTCTATACGAGGTCTGAGGAGAACTGGGCTTGCCAAGGTCAGGTAACAGTACGTGTAAATATGGCGTTTATTAATTGTAGCCTGTAGTTGTTGCATGCAATGGAAAACATTATATTACGATGCAATTGCATTTTATTATATAGAGGTTGTATGACACATATTTGGATAAGCTTGCTCGCAATGTTGAAAGTTATTTCTCTTCTCTCTCTCTCTCTCTCTCTCTCTCTCTCTCTCTCTCTCTATTTTTAGCTTTTTCATTCATCTTTTCATTGCAAAATGAGCGTCCCAAAAGAAAAGGGAATAACAATGCACTTACCTCTCCTGTCTGATCTATCTTTGCTTTTATTCACTCGCTGGCTTAAGTATTTTTAGCTGCCAATTACTTTTCTACAGCTCTTTCTTATTACTTCCAACACGAAGGTTTTATGTTTTTGTTCTGGTCATTTGTTCGATATTTTTGTTAGTCTGTTATTTTCTTATTTTGTTCGTCTAAAACTAAAGGTTATCACGATTATTTACAAAAAAAAAAAAATCCACGCAAGGATTCTCACGAAAATTTGAAGAAAGGTGGGCCTCGTCACTGAAAACGGGTTGCTGAATTTTGGGAGAAATACGGGTCTGATTAAAAGGCTTTTCGGTGAAGGATAGATTGCTTAGCCTTGGCGGAGGTTTGCGGTCTCCGAAAGCGCTAGTTTTATTGTAAAGTATTAATTATTTAATCATGCGCTGCATTTTGCTAAATTCCTTTCCGTAATGTTTTCTCATGGTCATTCTAGTTTGTGGAAACTTGATCTGTAAATCTGGTAGGCATTTGGGTAGTTATACATTAATGTATCCCCGTAATAATAATAATAATAATAATAATAATAATAATAATAATAATAATAATAATAATAATAATAATAATAAAAATTCACTAAATTTTTGCAAGCAACAGTAAACTTGACAGTGCAATGCACTCAGCCAATAGAAACCTGACTTAGGGAAAGTATGCCAGATCAGGAAGTTTTGATAAAGATTCCTCTATCCCTATTTAACTCCGTCTATTTATCTAAGTGCTCCTAATTGTCTACATTTACCATTTTCCAGCGGCTGGTCGCCTCAGACCAGTCATTTTAATTACCACTCCTGGCAGGTAAGTCGTGTTGATTGCTTGAAATAACAAGTTACCTGGATTGCCAAAAGTGTCTCATTAAATCGCCAGTTTCTTGAAAACAACGGCCAACAAAAAGCAACGAAAATTACAAAAAAAAAACTCTTATTGGACATTCGCAGACGCTAATCAAGCAGAAAGATAAAAAAAAGAAAAAGCTTTCTTTGTTGAAAGGCAGCAATGAGTCATTTCTTTCTCCGAGTCCCGCTCTTGTGAGTCTAATCATTGCAGTGTTTGCAGTGTAATAAATTTAAAGAAAAAAGAGAGGAGGCAGGAAAAAAGTGTCGAGGGGTTAAATTTACCTCTAATCGCTCGTTTGCAAAGTCCTTAACGACCGGAAGTTGTTAAATGGGGTTTATGTGACGGGCTAATGCAAATTGCTCCCTTCTCCTCTGCTTCGTCGTGATGGCCGTTGACGAATTATTCATCAAGGGGCGAAAGAAAAACCTTGAGCGCCTTTTCGTTTGTCAACTGCAGCTCGTAAACAGAAGGCGGTGTCGTAATGTTTCTTTCATGTGTTATTTCTCTCTCGTGGAGATTTGAAAGGCAGCTTTTCTGTTGCTAATAATTCTTCTTCTTTTAACGTGCTTTTTTCCCATTTTGTATTGGGTAAGTACGATGCCTTCTTTTGAAGGACTTTCATTTGGCTTTGGGGGTAGACCGTAGTCGTAGTCTCGATCGGCTACCCTGCCTGACACTGCTTAGACCCCGGTAGCGTATGTGCGTGTATTGTACCAGTCACCAGCGCCCTTTCTCCCAGCAGCGAGAAGTTGTTGCGCGGTTAGGTTAACAGTCGAGACATGTGAGGTGTCTGTTACCTTTTTAGATGTTGGAGTGGCTTTGTTTGTGTGTGCATTAGTCTGTAACACCCATTTGCTCTTAAGCAAACCTATCCGTTGATTACATACATAATCCCGGGGTGTCTACACGGATAGCAAAGTGTCCGCCTCTCTGCCCGGTCGGCTGCGGATTTGAACCCGCACCACAGACCTGCGTGAAGTCCGAAGCTGCTGCTCTAACCGACCTGGCCATCGAGGCTCTTTCTGTTGCTAATAATTGTTATTAGTTTTTGAAATGAGACTGGATTGCTTAGGTTCAACTATTTTTTGTTAAGAGTTTACTTTTTTAGAATAACTAGAGATGAAAGCACAAGTTCTTCTCAGCCATGACGTCAAAGACTTTGGCCAATCGCGTACGTGGAATAAAAGATAGGAAGAAGGCGAGGAGAAATGGGATGGGGGTGGGGGGAAGGTGGTGACCCACGTAGGAGTAGGTAGACATATATATATATTTATTTATTTATTTATTTATATCCAGGCTCATAGTATCGGCAAAGAAAAACAGTTCATTGCAGCTAAGTAAATCCATGACTATCCCACACCTTTACAGAGATACAAAAAGTTGTTGCAACTAGACTCCCAATTCCATTACCTCTCTCAGATTTTGGAATGGGCCATTATGACCCATTCTTATTTGTATTTAACGCGAGAAAAAAAAGAAAAGAAACAAGAGGCAGCAGAAATACCCAGGCTTCAGACACGACCTTGGTACTAGCTACTGTGGTATAGACTCAGCACCCTACATTGCTGCAAGATAAATGATCTTTTAAGTGACGAGGCCTCTGTACCTAATATCCCACATCCACCTCGTAAGGAGGAGGATAGAGGATACAGGAAAGATGATAGCTGATACAGGACAGAGGATAGATGATAGAGGATAGAGAATGTGATAGAGGACAGAGGATACAGGATACAGGATAGATGATATAGGATAGAGGACAGGGGATATAGGATAGAGGAGACGGAACAGGGATAGAGGGTACAGGATACTGACAGAGGATAGATGATATTAGGATAGAGGACAGAGGATATATGATAGAGGATATGGAACAGAGGAGAGTGAACAGAGGCTAGAGGGTACAGGATACAGGACAGAGGATAGATGATATTAGGATAGAGGATAAAGAATAGAGGACAGAGAATACAGGATAGATGATATAGGATACAGGACAGAGGATATAGGATAGAGGAGACGGAACAGAAGATAGAGGGTACAGGATACAGGACAGAGGATATAGGATAGAGGATATGGAACAGAGGATAGAGGATACAAGGTACAGGATAAATGATATAGGATATAGGAAAGAGGATACGGAGCAGAGGATGGGGAACAGATGATAGAGGATAGAGAATAGAGGACAGAAGATAGAGGATAGAGAATAGAAGACAGAGGATAGAGAATAGAGACCCAGGGACACGAGGAAGGGCTTGGATTGATCGCTGGAGTGACGAGGCCGCTATATCTAATGTCTCACATCCGTCTCGTAAGGAGGAGGATAGAGTATAGAGACTAGATGATAGAGGATATAGGATATAGGATAGAGGACAGATGATAGAGGATAGAGGATATAGGATATAGGATAGAGGACAGATGATAGAGGATAGAGGATATAGAATATAGGATAGAGGACAGATGATAGAGGATATAGGATAGAGGACAGATGATAGAGGACATTGGATAGAGGATAGAGGACAGAGGGCAGATGATAGAGGATAGTGGATATAGGACAGATGATAGATGACATTGGATAGAGGATAGAAGATAGAGGATAGATGACAGAGGACAGAGGATATAGAATAGAGAATAGAGGATAGATGATATAGAACAGAGGATAGAGGATAAAGGACAGATGACAGAGGATAGAGGGTAGGGAACCGAGGACAGATAATATAGGATAGAAGAAAGAGGATAGAGGGCTTGGCACAGCCCCTCCTCAGTCCCGCAGCCACATTTTAAGTGATGAATTTGAAGGCCACAAAACCTCCACCAGCGGAGGCGCCGCCTTCAGCGTTTGGCATCCAGGCGCGATTTATTCCACAAAGACACGCCACCACTTCATCAACTTCCAACTTCCTTGAAAAAGGGGTTTGTTCTACCCGCTCTTGGGTTGGGGTTGAAAAGGGGGCGGTTGGGGTGTGGTTTTTTTTTAGCAGGACCTGCCGCTTTAATGGGGTTATTTATTGCAAGGTTGTTGGTTATGAAACGCTTGTTTTTTTTTTGTGGGGTGGAAGTTGGGGGATGGGGTGGACGTGAAGCTGAATACATCAGTCATGCTTCAGAAGGATCAGAGAGTGAGGAAAAAGAAGATAATTGCACGTTTATTGTCTTCTCTTGTCCTCTTTCCTCGTGTTTTGTCATAAGTCTGTTGTCGTACGTCGGTAGACATTTGCTTTGACAAAAGACGTAGTGATACCAGTGATGGATTATAAACATATAAACACATTAGGAGGGAGAAAGAGAGGCACATACTCTGTTTCAGTTTTCGTCATATATACATATATATGCATATATATATATATATATATATATATATATATATATATATATATATATATATATATATATATACATATACATGTGTGTGTATGTACAGTATATATACACATATATATGCATGTATGTATATTTGTATATACACACATATATATGTGTGTATATATAAATATATGTATATATATATATATATATATATATATATATATATATATTATTTATTTATCTATAAATATATATATATATATATATATATATATATATATGTGTGTGTGTGTGTGTGTGTGTGTGTGTGTGTGTATGTATGTATGTAATGAGAGTGATAATTCCATATATTTATCAGTGCTCTTTCATGTGAGAGAGGGAGAGAGAACTAGAAACTTCATAAAGGCTAAAAGCCATTTAAAAATCTTTGTTTCCCATAAGCAAATAAAACAACTTTAACCCACAAACACAGTCACACATTCATCTAAAAATAGCACTGAATACACTGAACGTTTGATTTAATGAGGCCTTTACACAACCGTCCCATCAATTTTTCTTGTGTATGTATACGTGTGTAAGTACGTATGTACGTAACTCGTACGAATCGCATTCGCGTGCCGGAAGCTCCCGTTGAACCTGACGTGAGGTCCAATAAAAAAAATTGCTACTTATGTATTCATAGTGACAAGTTATATAAATTGAACTTCTTTTACCAGCTTAGTATTTAGGTTAGGAGAATAGCAGTGGGTGGGGGTGTGGGGGTATTGAGTATAAAGGGAAGTAGGGAGGGGGGGGAGGGAGGGAGAGAGGGAAGGTCTCCGAAGAAGTGAGAGGCCTTGTTGAATGTTATTGTCACGGGTATCTCTCTCTCTCTCTCTCGAGGCGATATCGTTCTCGGCTAGCACTTTGCTGGGCCTGCGTTCGATTCTCCGGCCGGTCAGTGAAGAATTAGAGAATTTATTTCTGGTGATAGAAATTCATTTCTCGCTATAATGTGGTTCGGATTCCACAATAAGCTGTTGTAGGTCCCGTTGCTAGTAGCCAATTGGTTCTTAGCCACGTAAAAATAAGTCTAACCCTTCCGGCCAGCCCTAGGAGAACTGTTAACCATCTCAGTGGTCTGGTTAGGTATACTTTTTTTCTCTCTCTCTTTTTCTCTCTCTCTCTCTCTCTTCCTCTACCGCTTATCAGGTCATAGCCATGGACATTTCTATTTCATTTTTTGGAAATCGAAGGCAAAGAATAATGTTTTATTGCTTACAAAAGGGATATAAGGAAAGGGGGATGCAGCGGAAAAAAAACTCAGATTTATAAAGAAACATGAAGATTAACACGTTCGATCAATGCAGAGAGCAATGCAATACTTTGAGAGCAAATCTTCAATTCAGACGATTAAGCCAGTGTTATTTTCTGATTGAATTTTCTTCTTTTTTTTTGGTGAAGACACCCAGATGGGCGTGGCTCCCCAAATCTAATTCTGTTATAGCAAAGAAGGAATGTTAATGAATAATAATTTCTGTTTACTTCATATACGATGGCCAATAGCCCCTTAAAGAGAGGCCACAGAAAGTAAAAAAATTCCTTACTTCGGAAGTAAATGGTTAACTCTCGAGGTGGTGACTTCCAAAAAAATGTGAAAAAAAAAAATTATAATGGCCGTAGAATCGAAACGGCATAGTATCAGAAACCTCTCGAGAGCAATGCCAGAAATGATATCTGTAGATGACCTACGAAGGGTATTGCCAGAAATAGTATAAGTAAAAGGGCTACAAGACGGCAAAGGGAATCCAAATTGGAAGAAAGAAGTGGACCGCTTGGCTTCATCTTAAGAAACAAATCTTTCCTGAGTCATTCAACAGATCAGAATTTCTTTTAGTTACCTCTATGCAGAAAAAAGCTTCCTAAAGAGCTCCATTGATATGCCATACAAGGACGGATAAGTCCCACATGAACGTGAAGGAGCTGCTCAGGTATAAGCAAAACAGCATCTTAAAGCTGCAACACTTTTCACTCCTTTTACTGTCCTTCCATTCATATTATCTTCCTTCCATCTTACTTTCCTCAACCCTCTCCTAATAATTGTTGCATAGTGCAACTGTGAGATTTTTCTCCTGTTACTCTTTTAAAACCTTTTTACTTTCAATATGCCTTTGAGCGATGAATGACCTCATAGGTCTCAGCGCTTGGCTTTTGGCCTAAATTTTATATTCCAATTCCAAATTTGGTTTCAAAAGCTTGGTTGTTATAATGTTTCCTCTTTCCTAGAATATCTCAGTATATAATTCATTGTGTCTGAATTTCTGTCTCTATTTCTGTCTACCTGTCTGCCTGTCAGTCTGTCTGTCTTGTCTGTCTCCCTCTTATTTTGTTTGTCGTTTTCTAAAACAATTTCTCAACATATAATTCATTTAAATCCCTTTGTTTCAGGATTCAACTTGGAATTTTTCATCAGAATCTCTCTCTCTCTCTATATATATATATATATATATATATATATATATATATATATATATATATATATATATATATATATATATATATATTGTTTGTTTCTTCGTTGTCTTGAACATTTTCTCAATATATAATTCATTTGTGTCCTGCTCTTTTGAGGATTCAACTTGGAATTTTACATCAGAATTTCTCTCTCTCTCTCTCTCTCTCTCTCTCTCTCTCTCTCTCTCTCTCTCTCTCTCTCTCTCTCTTATATTGTTTCTTCGTTGTCTTGAAACATTTTTCTCAATATACACCATTTGTGTCCTGTGCTCAGATTTTGAGGATTCAACTTGGAATTTTACATCAGAATTTCTCTCATCTCAGAAAGGGCTCTTTCTCTCTCTCTCTCTCTCTCAAAGCTCGTTTGGCAGCTTCAGAGCCTAGTGCCACTTGTAGTGAATCTGTTTTCAGATCAAGTAAATTATTCAGAACAGGAATCACGGAAAATGAAAACATCTCGAAAGGGCAAAATAAAGTTTCGCGGTAAATCCCTTTTACAGCTTTCTGAGATTCAGTTTTTAATAGAGTTTATATATATATATATATATATAGATATATATATATATATATATATATATATATATATATATATATATATTTATATATATTGATATATGCTGTATATATATTATTATATATATATATATATATATACACATAATATACATATATATATATATGCATATATATATATATATATATATATATATATATATATATATATATATATATATATATATATATATATAACAACACACAATCATATATATACCATAAACCTGCATGAACATTAGCAAGAAACATTACACCCATATATGTTTCCAGAAGTGATTTTCACTCGTGAATAAGTCAGTTCGTTCATGACCCAAGTATACGGTGCGTGACAGCAACTTTAAGCTTCTAAAGACTAAGGGAAAATTGAATATGGAAGGAAGCCTGCGCATACAATCAACATACACGAATGCCGATGGTTTAGCTTCGATCAATTTTTCACATATTTTCATCAAGGAGGAAAAAAGTATGTATGGTTATGGACTATGGGCGGTTATGGATATATATATATATATATATATATATATATATATATATATATATATATATATATATATATATATATATAAAGGTAAATGCCAATGAAGAAGAGTGAAACAACAGAGTGGTGCTAGGCTTTTGA
>NC_089755.1:40810120-40855120 GCF_040412425.1 Macrobrachium rosenbergii
AAAAATGCGCTGAAGTTTCTTCGGCGTAATCGAGTTTTCTGTACAGCGCATAATCAAGGCTACGGAAAACAGATCTATCTTTCGGTGGTCTCGGTATAATGCTGTATGAGCCGCGGCCCATAAAAATTTAAACACGGCTCGGTGGTGGCCTGTCCTATATCGTTGCCAGATGCACGATTATGGATAACTTTAACCTTCAATAAAATAAAAACTACTGAGGCTAGAGGGCTGCAATTTGGTATGCTTGATGATTGGAGGGTGGATAATCGACATACCTATTTGCAGCCCTTAGCCTCATTAGTTTTTAAGATCTGAGGGCGGACAGAAAACGTTCGGACAGAAACAGTGCGGACGGACAGACAAAGCCGGCACAATAGATTTCTTTAACAAAAAACTAAAAGTAGAAATCCATTATCATTCCTTCCATGCTGTATCGGAACTAGATTTGGGGAGACACGCCCATCTGAGTGTCTCTGTCCAAAAAAAAAAATCAATTAATAAATAACATTGGCTTTATAGTACGAATTGAAGATTTGTTCTCAAGGTATTGCATTGCTCGCTGAATCGATCGAACAAATCAGTCTTCATGTCACGAGCATAATGTTTATTCGTAAATTTTAATTTTTTATCGTAAGATGCATCTCATTTCATCATATCCCTTTTGCGAGCAATAAAACAAAAATTTTTACCTTCGCTTTCTAAAATATGAAATGAAAAAATATTGAGAGAGAGAGAGAGAGAGAGAGAGAGAGAGAGAGAGAGAGAGAGAGAGAGAGAGAGGCTGGAAAGGAGAAAGACAAATAGGTAGATTTAATATGGGCACATTAGAGGGGAGGAATGGATACCCATTGGAAAAAAGTTGAGGTCTCTGGTAGATTGGGGTTAGGGTAAGGCGTAAAGGATTTTAAGGGGGAAACCTATGGGAAAGGGAGGGGAGGGAGGGAGGGAAGGGGGGAGGAGGAGGTAGGGGGTTGAAGAGAGGAACCCCTAGATTTATATCCCCAAGAGTGAAGTTAGGCGATATGAAGAAAAGGGGGTTTGAGGACAGCAGACGAATTGTGCCATTACCAACACTGCTCAGATCTCAACTGCTCTCTTTTCCCTCCTTGCCAAGTAGGTGAGAGTAGGAGGAGGAGAAGGAGGAGAGAGGACATGATCAGGAGTAGTAGGAGGTGGTAGTAGAAGCAGTGGCCTAAAAATTCACCTGCTTGAGGGATGTTCGTTTGCAAAAATGCGGTGTCCATTTCATGGATGTTAGCGCGGTTCGTTCATTTGGCAAAGGTCATGAAAGAAATAGCGTTAGGCTTATATTTTACTGCATCTCAGTCAATGGCAGGAATTTAGGTATTCTTTCCTTATTATCTCAATCCTCTTCATCCCAACGTACGGTTGCAAACTCTGTCAGTTCTTGTTTCCATACCAACTTACGGTTGTAAACTCTGTCACTTCTTGACCAGATAAGAGGAAACTTGGCAGTGGCATCAACACCTCTCTATTTTAAAAACCAAATTATTTCTGCAACTTGCAACCGAGCCTAGGGGTCAGTTGCAAGCTGCAGCGAGTCATAAGTATGATCGGAAAGACAGATTAGTTAGAGTAAGCAGTGTACGGTTGCACGTCATTTGCGTAATTAGCAAATTAGATTAAAGTGTTTTGACACGATGTTTCCTCTTATCGTTCTCGTCACTAACAAGGGAAAAACAGTTAGGGTGGTTGGTGAATAACAGTGACGAATACCTTACAGTAATCGGGAAGAAAAATTGAAGAAAGATATAAAATAATATGCCGAAATTTCTATGATAATGCTTCGTAAAATTAAAAAGTCTTGGTGAGTGCCAATGGTATAATGCAACTGAAAGATGGCGGTGCAGGTTTAGGAATGCGTTTGCGTAGTGTGTTTTAAAGAATATCAAAGAAATTTTTCCATTTATTGATTTCTTAGCTGAAATGAGTAAGTTTAGTGCAACATCCTATAAAAATCACCATTAGCTGAAAAGTAGCAAAACAGTCATACATGAATAAGAGAAACCTTACTATAAAAAATCTGAAAGATTGCTCTAAAAAAAGTAGCAGACACTTTCTCGCAAACGGCTTTCTAAACAAGCGTGAAAGCTACAGGTGATAATTACTTGAGCTGAAACACAATAATTAGAAGGAAACCTTCTTCAAAACTAGAGAGACTTACCTTTCCAAAACGTAACGGAAACCCGTTCTCTAATTTCGTTCGATGAACCTGCCCAGAGATTAACATTTGCCTCTTAGTTTCTATTCCAGGTTTTATAGCATAGACCTCTCCCTGTTAATAGCCTGTTTATGTCCGTTTTCTCCCCCTCCCCATCCCTCCCTCCAGCACCCTCCTACCCCGCCCTCCCTCCAGCACTCCAGAACTGGCTTCCAATTTAGGCCTTCTCTGCTAGAAGTAGGCTTAGTCGTCCTCAGAGGGTAAATGATAAAAGTCTGAGGTGGCCTTCCTGAGATGTGATGCGCACTTTTCATGTTTAATTATAATTCATTAGTGAACTGACTAATTCCATATAAGATGGCCTTGATAACGCTTTAGTTTGAATATAGAATTTAGGCCAAAGGCCAAGCACTGGGACCTATGAGGTCATTCAGCGCTGAAACGGAAACTGACAGTAAAAGGTTTGAAAGGTGTAACGGGAGGAAAACCTCGCAGTTGCACAATGAATCAATTTTTAGGAGAAGGTGGAAAGTAAGATGGAAGAGAATATGAAAGGAGTTACAGTAAAAGGAACGAAAGGGGTTGCAGCTAAGGGCCGAAGGCACGCTGCAAAGAACCTTAATGCCCACAGTGCACCACGTGAGGTGCATTGGCGACGCTACCCCCTACGGGGAAAAGCTTTAGTTTTTCCATCATATTATAAACATCAGTTTTTTGTTTACTCATATGTCTTTGCAAAATATACCTCCAATTATAGCCTCAGGAATCTATTGATGGTTTATTTCCTTCTCTAGAAAATTCAGTGATGGATTGACTAATTCATATAAGACGACTTTGATAACACTTTAGTTTTACAAACTCATTAACGTTATTTTTTCTTGTTTTACTCATATACCTTTGCAAAGTGTATGTACAATTATAGCCTTAAGAACATTCAATTTCTTGGTAGTTCATAAGAAGTACTAACGGTAAGTTTGTAATATCAGAAATAACTTTTCATACTGAATATACCTCTGTATCCTTATCAACATCCTGGGAAAGTATTTGAAGTGGGAAAGTACTTGAAGAGTAAATATTTATAAAATCCACAAGTCGCATGGAAGTATGCTAGTGAGCTTTTAATATCAATTACATTCCTGTTGAAATTATCAAAGCAATTTAAAATATAATTTAGACAACCTTCAAACATCAATAATGAAAAGCGGAAATATTCAATTGACAAAGTCCACAAATCCACAAAAAATTAAAGAACTGTTCAAAATAAATACACGATAAAATAAAAAAAAAATTAAAGAATTGTTTGAAAGAATGACATAATAAAACTACAAGAAGAAGTAAGGAAAAAGTAAAGAATTTTTGAAAGAATGGCTTAATAAAATTACAACAAAAAGTAAAGAATTGTTTGAAAGAATGACTAATAAAACTTCAAAAAAAGTAAAGAAAAACGTAAAGAATTGTTTGGACGAAAGGCATAATAAAATTACAGCAAAAAGTAAAGAATGGCTTTGAAAGGATGACTTGATAAAACTAAAAAAGTTAAGAATTGTTTGAAAGAATAGCACAATCGAGAGAGAGAGAGAGAGAGAGAGAGAGAGAGAGAGAGAGAGAGAGAGAGAGAGAGAGAAGGTAGTAGACGGAACTCCCGTTTAAAAACTCATTGAAATCACGTCCACCATTTTAAGCCGGGAAAGGGTTCGAGCCATTTTAAAAAAAAAAAAAAAATAAAAAGACTCGGATTTGTAGTCTCCCCTCTGAGGGCCAGTTTCATCATGCCCCCTTTTTTTTTTTTTTGCCTTCCCCTACACTCTCATATCCCTCGCATAACATCCCCTCCTCTGTCACCCAGAGCCTCTCTCTCTCTCTCTCTCTCTCTCTCTCTCTCTCTCCCTCATGTCTCCTCCCTCATGGATTTCCGAGATCTTCTTCTCCCCTTTCTCCCCTTTTCTGTCATTTCCCCCGTCGTGGTCTCTTTCGCTTCTCGTTATTTCTTCTTCTTCTTCTTCTTCTTCTTCTTAGAGTTGTGGTTGGTGTTCTAGCCGTTATTAGTTTGATTCTCAACAATCTTTAGTCTCCTTTTTCTTTATTATCTTTTACTCTAAGTCATCCTTCATTTTTTCCTGTTATGGTTTGTTTCGCGTCCCGTTATTCTTCCTCTTCTTCTCAGAGTTTTTTCATTTTTATTATTATTTCCATATCATAGTGTCAGGTATTTCCCAAAGCACTGGAATGGACTGGAAGTTTTTCCTATCGACATTGTCGAACAGAAAAAGGTTTTTGCAAATTAGTTAAGGCTGAAGCAGTTACGTCAATTAATAGAAAGTTAATGAGGTTCCATAGCTGTTGTCACGTACATTTTTTTTTTTTTATTGATATTTTCCAGTCTTTTCAAACATCAGTAGTATTAAACTATCTACTCGGACTCCGTCTGAGGTAAACTTCGTTTTCATAAAGCAAACTGAACTGTTGTTTGGTGCTGAATGGTTATCCTTAAGGTTCTAGGTAGGTTTGGACGTTACACCTCTCTCTCTCTCTCTCTCTCTCTCTCTCTCTCTCTCTCTCTCTCTCTCTCTCTCTGTTTTCAGAAACAAATGCTCACAATTGAATGTAACTGTATCTACTCCATCAAAGTTAAAACAATATACCTCTATGACGATTCTGTGCGTTGCACGGTATTAGAACCTGTTGCAGGAGATAAAATGAATTGCTTTGAGTGTGTGTGTGTGTGTGTGTGTGTGTGTGTGTGTGTGTGTGTGTGTACAGTGTCCAAGGTGTGTGATGCTAGAGAGCAGAGAGTTCCAGAGGAGAGAGAGAGAGAGAGAGAGAGAGAGCAGAGAGTGTACTTGTGTACCACAGCCAACGGCACTTCAGGCCCAAGAGATCTTACGTCGTGATGGCTATAACAAATTGATTCGAAGGTCTCTGAAGTCAATTCCATTGCTATAATATCAAAAACAATTCATTTACAGGCAACGTAAACAAAATTATCTTTAAGTTTGTCAAGCTTCAGTAGAAATAGTCTTTGTCAAATGAACAATGGAAGTTTAGAAATTACATCCATTACTTTCTGTGAAGGAGAATCTTAATACCGGAATCATTTATAGACAAAGAAATCCCCTTACTTTCTGTCGAAGCTGTACTTCAGAACGTCAGTTTTAGAGAAGAATCTTCTCTCTCTCTCTCTCTCTCTCTCTCTCTCTCTCTCTCTCTCTGAAATAGATAAGCACAAAAGCAGAAATTTAACGGTCAACATTTGCGCACGCGCACGTGCGCAAAAGATACATACGAGTGTGCATTCGTGTGTGTGTATCTCTCAGGACAACAATGTCCTGACATCACTTATTCTCATCTTTCCAGTGGTCCTCCATTAAAATTCCCCTCTCCATAGAGTAACTTCCCTCTCTTACCCCTCCAATAATTCTTGCGCCCCTTCACTAACCCGTTCCTCCCCTTCACACTCCCCCACCCCTTCCATTCACCCTTCACTGTCCCTGAGTTTAACCCTTCCCGCCAATGGGATGCGATTTTCCTTCCCACCCCCACCCCGTCCCTTCCCCTACTCCCCGGTCCTGTCACCCTTTCTCTCTCTCTTTCTCTCTCTCTCTCTCTGGCGTTCCTTTTGTTAGCGGATATAATATGCATAATGGCGCGAATAAACACGAGGTCCCCTCCATTTTATTTTTTCGATTTGTTTTTTTTATATCTTTCACTCGTTCGTTTCTCTCTCTCTCTCTCTCTCTCTCTCTCTCTCTCTCTCTCTCTATCTATAAATATATATATATATATATATATATATATATATATATATATATATATATATATATATATATATATATATATATATATATATATGTATATATATATATATATATATATATATGTATATATATATATGTATGTATATAATAAATATATATAATAAATGTAATGTATATGTATATATATATATATATATATATATATATATATATATATATATATATATATATATATATATATATACCCTAATGGGGCCTAAGACCCCCCCATCAGATTATTTTCATTAGGTTCGTATTACACAAATACCTCTTTTCTGCAGTTCTTTACATATCTTAAAATGCAATTTCTCTCTCTCTCTCTCTCTCTCTCTCTCTCTCTCTCTCTCTCTCTCTCTCTCTCTCTCTTGTGTTTTCCAGATTTCCATACTTCTCGCAGTGTATAGGCCTAACCGCACGCCAGATGGAACAGGTTCACAAAGGTACCTTTTATTCTTAGGAAACACTAAAAAAAAACACACAACTTTTATTCTGTTTTGAATACTGTCACGCCAGGCTGTCTTTTATTCATCAATGAATATCCTTCTCTGTCTATCAAATGCTTGATTTTGCTGTGTACATTGCTCGGTAAATTTTATTATGTATTGGTTTTCCTTCTTACACTATCTGGATGATGGCTTTAGTTTTCTGTATTAAAGTTTCCTTTATTCTCATTTGCCAAAACCAAGACCTTTTCTTTCTTTTTTTTTAATCTTTAACGTAAAGTTTTTCTCTTATGTGGCCCAACAGATGTAATTCAATCTTGTTTAGTTATAGTCTGGCAAATCATTTTTTTGCTACCTTGCTCTGTCTTGCAGTTTGTCCATCATTTCTTATATATATATATATATATATATATATATATATATATATATATATATATATATATATATATATATATATATATATATATTTATATACATATATATATGTATATATATATATATATATATATATATATATATATATATATATATATGTGTATATATATATATATGTACGTATGTATGCGTATGTATATTATATATATATTTGCAGATAGATATTTATGTTGATATAGGCACACACACATACACACACACACACACACACACACACACACACACACATATACATATATATATATATATATATATATATATATATATATATATATATGTGTGTGTATATATATGTAATGTGTATATATATATATGTGTGTGTGTGTGTGTGTGTGTTTGGAAAAGTACCTAATAATTACAGAGAAAGACGTAAAATCCTGCACTCTGATCAGACTAGCCACATATATTTAAAAGTTTTCGAAAATCTGGCAAGCAGTTCTTTAAACTGCTCATTTGACTTTAAATAATGCTCCTTATTTTGTAGGTCTTACAAAAAAAACTATTTTCACCTGAACTGTTTATTATTTTATATTCTGTTTCATTTATATTTAATATCTGTGTTTTCTGCTTGTTGATTTCAAACCAGATCGTGCATTTATGTTTCGCTTCATTAGATTATTTTATGGCACGACAATAATAATAATAATAATAATAATAATAATAATAAGAGTCCAATTAATCGACTTCTTTATATCAAAATTCAATCAATTATAATCTATCCCTGTGTGTTGTTTTTTTCGGCGAAAATTCGCTCCAAAAAATAATTGTATCTTTTCCTCCTGTCCAAAGTCCCTTCGCTTCTTAGTTTCCAGTTCTCCACACCACCCACCCCAACTAAACCACCACTACCTAAACACCTACACCCACCCCTCTGTCGCCCCCCTCCCTCCCTTTACACTATCATCACCTTCCCCCTCTCATCCCTTCCTCCCTACACCTCACACCATCAGGGATATATAATGGCCGCGAAATAAAACGCCTTCTTTCCCTATAATAAGCTTCGTTTGCGGGTGCGAGGTGCTTCCTATCATAAAATGAGTTCATATGATGCTTCACAAGGCGCTTCCTCCACCTCCCTCACCCCCTCCTTCTTTCCCTCCCTCCCTCCCTCCCTCCCTCCATCCACCCGTCTTGTTCTCCTTCTGTCTCTATTTGCACCCCTCCGTGGTTCGTTTTCTTTTCCCTCACAAAGACAGATAAGTTTTTCTTTATCATCGTCACTCTTGGACATGATGCTAAGGGAAAGGTCTCTCTCTCTCTCTCTCTCTCTCTCTCTCTCTCTCTCTCTCTCTCTCTCTTCATAAGCACGATTTGGTTGTACCCTATGTAAAAGAGTGGATGGATGTAGTCATCAGCGCTGGATCCTGCATCAGCGAAGGGATTAGTGTTGCCATATTACCGTATGCCACTACTAGTACTACGATCTCTCTCTCTCTCTCTCTCTCTCTCTCTCTCTCTCTCTCTCTCTCTCTCTTCTCTCGTTTCTCCGTATCTCTCTTCTATCTTCTAATGAGAGAAGGGCGAGCCAACCCCACCCCTTGTTCCTTCAAAAGATCCTCTGTTGCTGAAAGAGATAAAAGATTTGACCATCCCGCCGCGAGTTGGTAACATTGAAGGTTGGACGTCATAAAGAACAAACAATTATTAGGGAGTTTTAGATCATCTGAAGGTCTGTGTGCACCTTTGTTGGCTTGCGTAGGACGACTCACTGTTATTGGAAACGTATTTTTATTGTTTCATATGAAAGAGTACAAGATTGGTGCATTTATATGAAAAAATACATAGGTATTATATGTGTACTTACATAAATAATCATGAACATCAGAAGTATTTGGCAGTTCCAAAACGTTACAATATAGTAGGTTATTTTTTTAAATAGCCTCTGTACCACAAGTGTCTTGGCAGCAAATCATTCGAGCTACAGTTAATATGTATTTATTTGTTACAGTTAATATTATGTATTTATTTGTTACAGTTAATATGTATTTGTTTTCTGTTTCAAAATACTGAAAAACATTATTTTCGGACGTACATTATGGCGTTAAATTTAAGAAGACTAAACCATTATGCTCTCAGATTCCCTCTTTCTAAGACTACTATATTGTTCACAACTGAAGTGTAAAAGTTTGGTGAAATTTTCTTCTCTAGGTTATCATAACGTATTTTCCGCCATTGATGGAAAATGTTTTACTGAGAAGTTTCACTTTGTAATGAATATTTGTCAGCTTTGCCAATTTTTGCAGCCTATTTTAGGGTAGGTTGGTTATTGTGTACTTATGTCTCTGCTAAATTTATCTGCGGCTTACGAATAATTCTGGAGAGATTATTCTGACCAAGAATTCTTTTTAATTAATCCATAGAATGGCCAGACTGAGAAGTGGTTCCCCCTTTCTGTGAGATCACAAGTTGGTCGCGATGCCTGATACAAGATAGATAAACCATCTTCGTTGTCATTCTACAAAGGCGGTCAGCTTGCCCTCCAGTAAGTTAGTACTACGCTTTGTTATTTATTTATTTTTTTTTGGGGGTGTGGTGGTGTTGGGGGTGGGAGAGAGTGGAGGTGGTAGTGTCTTACACCTAAGTCTTTCCGGTCGTCATCTCATCTCCTTCAATGAGGTATATTTATGCCGTTAATTTGCGCCAGAATTTATTTGTGGGAGGATAGGTCTAGACCTAGCGACTCTTGTCTAAACCCAACACTTGAAACGGAGGCGCAAAACATCATTCATTTCGATAGAAAGGTAGATTTAACCTTTGCCCTCTGCTTACATTTTCATTAAGAACGAAAAAAAAAAAGAAATAGGAAAAGGAAGTACATAAAAGACTTGCGAACATACAGCCGGAGAATAGATAAGTACGCAATGAAAGGCTTCGAGAAGCGAAATGGAGATTTCTGCTGATGGCATATCTGTAATCCAACAGGTGTTCTGCCAGAAATGGTGACACGCGATATTCAAAAAATAATTGTGTGTTGTTTTTACTCTCATGTGGAGAGCTTACGCCTTGTCCAGTATGCTGTCATGTAAGGTACTTTATATGACCCCCTTAAGGGGTGTAGTGCTGTAAGTGCATCTCACGTGGTTCACTGTAAGTATTACTAAAGGGCCCTAACTACACCCGCTTTTCAGCCTTTCACCTTACCTCCATTCCCACATCCTTTCTCCAGTCTTGCTGTCCGATTTTCTAACAGTTGCGTCTTATTGCAACTGCAGGGCTTTCTATCAGTTCCACCTTTTAGATACTTGTACTTCATTTCCTTTATTTTCTGTTATCTCTGTCTTGCTGTTTAACCACTCCATTCCCTCTTTCCAGTATCTTAAGTGCTGAATGGCCGAAAGTGTCCCAGTACTTGGCTTGACAGCCTAAATATCAGAAAGTTTCTAGAGATCATCCAGTTATACACAGATACACTCATATACCTAGGCACATGCCACACACCACTGACACATCACATCAATACTCGCCGACACAAAAGCTCCAGGTTCATTGTAAGTAAAATGATGTGAAGTTCCCAAAATAGCAAAACATTTGTACTAAAAAACTGGAATACCATTTCGTTCAGTCAAACTGAATGCAATTATAGTCGATACCTACCCATTAGGAGTCAGTTGAAAGAGTTGAAATGATCAGGATCTATCACAACACTTGACAAAGATTGGAGAACTCGATACAGTGGAAAGGAAAGAGGCAAGAGGCCGAGAGAGAGGGAGGAAGCAACAACTTGAGATTAGGTCAATTAGACTGATGATACAAACTCTGGACCATTAACACACTTTACGGTCAATTCCATCCATCGCCTGAAACCAAGGTTATTTCACTTCCCTAATACAATTACGCTTCTCTCTCGATGGCTTCTTCAGTTTCTTCTAATTCTTCTTATTTTTCCATTTCTTCTTTTTCTCCTCCTTCTTCTCCTTCTCCTCCTCCTCCTCCTCCTCCTCCTCCTCCTCTCTCCTCCTTCTCCTCTTTCCTAAAACTTTCATAGAAGGTCGGATAGATTCTGAAAGGTTGAAGGTTTCAGACAGGGTTTTGAAAGTTAGCAAGTGGTTTAAAGCAGGTTTCTGAAACTTGAGAGGACTACTGAATGGTTTCTGAAATCTAAAAAAAAAACAGATTTCTGACTACATTCAGAATTGCCCAGGTTTCAGGTAGGTTTCTGAATTCATTCAACCAGTACAGAAACTTAATTTTTCTCAGTATTGAAGTGGTTGATGAAAGTATATATATATATATATATATATATATATATATATATATATATATATATATATATATATATATATATATAAATTACCTCTTCTTTCCTTGTCTGTTTTATAGAGGAAACGAGATTCGACTTCAGGTACTGAGGCTAAAAATGCAAGCTAAAACCTCAACGAGATTATTGAAAAGTTTCGTCGAAGGAAAAGTTAGAATGCATTACAGATTCATGAAATGCCAGTCTCCCAAAGGGAGTGAAGTAAAATTGATGAATGTCCTTCAAAGATATGTATAACAGACTGCTAAAATCGCGTAACCGTGAATGCGTATCGGTTATGGGAAATTCAATAGGTACGATGCGGAATGCAATGGAATGGAATATAAAATTTAAGCCAAGGTCAATCGTTGAGACCTGCGAGGCCATTCAGCGCTGAAAGGGAAATTGATAGTAAAATTTTTTGAAAGGTGTGCCAGGAGGAAAACCTTGCAGTTGCACTATGAAACAATTGTTAGGAGAGGGTGGAAAGCAAGATGGAAGAAAGAGAAAGTGAGCGTAGTTGCAATGAAAGGAATGAAAGGGGTTGCAGCTAGGGGCCGAAGGGACGCTGCAAAGTAATGTTGTACAGTGCAATGACCGCACTGACTCCCTAGGGGAAACAAGTATGATACGAGAAATGTGTGCTAGAAATGCTCCCTCTTTCCATCCCTTACCTCGAGGAGGTCGACGCCAGTCAAAAGGAAAATGAAGGAGACATACGTCATGGTTTAAAAGGCCATATCCCCTCTATCCCCTCTTCTCAACCTCTTAACCTCGAAGAGGTCGACTTGAGTCAGAGGAAAATGAGGAAGACTCCCTCTCCCCATCCCTTACCTCGAAGAGATGGACGTCATTCAACAGGAAAATGAAGAAGACAGAAGTTGTGGTTATAAGGGCCTTATGTCTTCTACTCCCTCTGCCCAACCACTTAACCTCGAAGAGGTCGACGTCAGTCAAAGGAAAATTAAGAAGGCGGATGTCGAGGTTGAAGAGGCCTTATTCTCTCTACTCCCTCTTCCCCTCCCCCTTACCTCGAGGAGGTCGACGTCAATCAAAAGGAAAATTTAGAAGACAGACATCGTTGTTAATGGTCTTCTCTCCTCTACTCCCTCTTTCCATCCCCCTACCTCGAGGAGGTAGACTTAAGTACAAAGGAAACCCTCTTACCTCGAGGAGGTCGACGCCAATCAAAAGGAAAATGCAGAAGACAGACATCGTTGTTAAAGGTTTTATCTCCTCTACCCACTCTTTCCATCCCACTTCATCGAGTAGGTAGACATAAGTACAAAGGAAAACCTCTTACCTCGACGAGGCCGACGTCAGTCAAAAGGAAAACGAAGGCGACAGACGTCGTGGTTAAAAACACCTCTTACCAAATGTTCGAAGACGGTAACTTGACCCTAAACGGCCCTGAGGCGGATGAGGGTAAAAAAAAAAAAAAAAAAAAAACTACTTCGTAGAATGAATCATTAATTTTTTTGGTAATCTGATCATCAGATTTGCTGGCAGGCTATTGTTTACTTAGTGAACTAAGAAACCCGACGCTCTCTAGATGGTTACTTGGCATCTATATACCTCTTCACGTTTGTGAAAAATATTCCCCATATATTTATGAATTATTCCTCTCGTTCGGCAGTTACGAGTTATTCCTCTCGTTCGGCAGTTATGGATTTTTCCTCTCGTTCGGCATTATCAATTATTCCTCTCGTTCGGCAGTTAGGAATCATTCCTCTCGTTCGGTAGTTATGTTCGACAGTTATGAATTATTCCTCTCGATCGGCAGTTATGAATCATTCCCCTCGTTCGGCAGTTATCAATTATCCCTCTCGTTCGGCAGTTAGGAATCATTCCTCTCGTTCGGCAGTTATGAATTATTCCTCTCTTTCGGCAGTTAGGAATCATTCCTCTCGTTCGGTAGTTATGAATTATTCCTCTCGTTCGGCAATCATGAATTATTCCTCTCGTTCGACAGTTATGAGTCATTCCTCTCGTTTGGGAGTTATGAATTATTCCTCTCGTCCGGCAGTTATGAATTATTCCTCCCGTCCGGTAGTTTGAATCATTCCTCAGTTGGCAGTTATGATCCTGGGTCGGCAATCATGAATTAGCTAGTTCTACAGTTATGAATTATTCCTGCGTTCGGCAGTTTTGAATTATAATGTGTCCGGCAGTTATGAATTATTCCTCTTTTTCCTCATTTTACCTCATCGGTTTCGTAGATTTGATTAACAAAAGAGTTTAGTAGAAAAGAGCTAGTTCTAAAATGGCTAGTGCTTAAGAGCTAGATATAAAAAAAATTGTCTGTATGAAATACCTTCTTTTTTTCTCTCACTTTGTTAAAACGTTTTTGATTAACAGTATATAGTATACTCTCATTCAGGTCATTCAGAAAAACCCCATAACAACCTACAACGCACGACCTGCAATCGCTTCCTCCAATTCGTGTAAGGAAGATCATAATTAACTTATAAACTCCCTCCTGTAAAATAGCATTAATAACCATATTTGCTGTGATGCTAGTTTATGGTATCCACTCACTCAGTTCATTCATAAAACTCCCAATAACAACGTACAGCCTACAGCCTACAACCTACAACCTACAACCGCTTCCTCCTGTTCGTGTAAGGAACATCGCCCATACATACGCATACAAAAACACCTCACACACACATACAAACAAACCAGGGAGATTCGTGTAAGGAGGATCATGCGTACATACACAAACACAAACACCTCACATACACACACACATAAACAAACAAGGGGGAATCTTGTGAGGATGATGGTACGAACATCCTTAAACATTAGCACAGACACTTCACAAACACACGCACACATACAAACAAACCAGGGGGATTCATGTAAGAAAGATCATACGTACATACAGAAACACAAACACACATACATACACACACACATAAACAAACAAGGGGGGAATCTTGTGAGGAAGATCGACGAACATTATAAGCACAAACACTTCACACACGTACACACATACAAACAAACCAAGAGGGGGGGGAGGGGGGGGACGGATTCGTTAAAAGCAAACGACAACCAGGCCGGCAGTTTGTCTCAATAAAGAGTAAACAGTTACAGCATTAACAGCGGGCCGAAGCCGCGATAAATAACGTTAAATAACTCCATTTGAAGTTACCGCGAGAGATATATATTCACAGACCGTCAGGTATTTATTGGCGCTCGACATTGTAAGAAGAAGAAGACGCTTAACAGAGAGAAAGCCGTAGACGGCCGCCGTTACGTACGTAGGGCTGCTTTGTAAATACGTTATGTTATGCTGTTTGTGGGTTTTATTTATTTATTATTTTTTGATGATTCGGTTCATTAATTTATCTGATTTTTTTTTCTGGCGAGGAGAATTGACGTTTGGAAAGAATGTTTTTTTTATATTTATTTTTTTTTATTTATTGATCAAATGATCTATTTTTCATCTGGCGAGAGGAATTGTCATTTGGAAATAGATCGTTTCAAGTGAAGGAATTAGTAGATGAAAGTGGCCGTTTGAGGTAAGTCTCTCTCTCTCTCTCTCTCTCTCTCTCTCTCTCTCTCTCTCTCTCTCTCTCTCTCTCTAGAAAAAAGTTTTATATCGTAAATTGTAGTAGTTTTTTGTATCATGAAAACTAGAAATATCCACATCACCTCTGTATTTCCAATAATGTTTAGCTTCGTTTTGTATAACTGTCTCAACTTCATTCTGTCAAATCAAAGATTCATCTTAAACAACATCTACAATATAAGCATCGAAAACACATGACTCACAAGGTTTACTTAACAAAAAATTAATTTGAAAGAGTAAAAAAAAAAGGGAGCTTAAAACGTCGGTAATATTTATGTGCAGAGTAACGTGGAAATTCATGATTGGTAGGTCCAAGATAGGATATTGGGCTGCTTTGCTGTTTTATGTAATAATAATAATAATAATAATAATAATAATAATAATAATAATATCCGAGTGTATCTGATCTTGTTTGTCCTCCCCCGGGTGACAGTAGGGGAGACATGACACAGCCACCCACCCCCTGCAAACCAGTTTGTCCGCCCAGGGTGGGGCGGGGTAGGTAGGGGAACGGGAGGGTAGGGGATGCATCCACCCTCCTCCTGTAAACCTGTTTGTCCGACCAGGGTGTGGTTGGGTATGTAGGGGATCAGGAGGGTAGGGGGGACAGCAGCGCCAGGTTCCAGCGCGCGTAGAGCTTTTTAACAAGTTCGTAGTAATAATGATAGTAATAGTAATAATAATAAACTTTATTTCAGCATAAGTCGTATAAATTAACAATCATGGATACAAATAAGTTATTTTGATGAAAAATAACAAAAAGAAATGAAACAGCATATCGGTCAAGTATATCATCGGGAAAGATTTTAGAGCATGTCTTCAATTCCGTCAGTCATGTGGAGCCCCTCGATTTTTCTTAAAAATAATGCTTCCTATGTTTTTTCCGGACTTATTTCAACGTGACTGAACTGAATTTTCCATTTTGAGTACTCTTGGGTTCAAAATAAGGGATTTCAGATGAAGATTTAAAGGAAGGAAGATTCCTTCTTATTTATTTATATAATCAACTTTTCTCTCTCTCTCTCTCTCTCTCTCTCTCTCTCTCTCTCTCTCTCTCTCTCTCTCTCTCTCTCTCTCTGCAGGCAGACTTCCTTAGGCCCTCTTGGATTCAGTCTTTTGACTCTGTTCATGAGGGTTTTCAGCTGAAGATTTTAAAGAAATTAAAGAATCTAAACAACTATGTAATTCCTTCGGCCATGTTTAAATAGAGGAAAGCAAAACCAATAAATATAGTAACTATCTAGAAAATTAACCGCACTCTCTCCGCGGACAAAATCTATGGTCGCATGGACACACATTTCACTTCCTGCTCGCTTGCAGTTCTTCAGCTCGTTGGACTAGAATTCAAAAATATCTTTTTTAACGTCTTTGCCCAATTTAAAAGCTTAGTTTACGTTATAAAAATTTAAGGCCTTCTGTAAGAATTTCAACGTTCAGTTTTCATGATCAAAAATATGGACTGAGTTAGGTTGTGCTGGAATCTCTGCATAACATGAAAACTTTTTGTACCAAATTACAACAATTTTCCTTCATGGTTGAAGCCGAGTTAGCATTATAATAAAATACAACAGTGTCTTCAAACAGGTGCTGGATGTTCATGTGTCGAAAAATGTAAATAACCAGTTATTACGGTACAGCCAAAATCGCCCGTTTCGGCATAAGCTATTTACTCCGAAAATTTTCAGAATATGCGTTTGAATGATTCTTGTTTTTATCAGTTCTCACGTCTAGTCTCTGTTTAATGGAAACTATGAAAGAATTTCTATAAAAATATATAAGATATATTCCCGAGGCTTGGACACACTTTGATGCGTTATCAAAATGTAACTCTGTTTCAAGTTTATGTAGCTGACTGACATTTTTCCAAGTAATGAATTTACCAGAAGCATTACAGTCCTTTGGGTACATTTGTTTCTTTGGATGTAGACAGTCTTTTTATAAATTGATAGATAGATAGATAGATAGATAGATAGAGATTACGATCCTTAGTTGTAAAAAACTGTAATACATAAAAAAACATACATAAAAAACAGTCATTAAACAAACGATTTTTGCCTTGGGCCAGCAATTTCCTTACTCAAGCTATTCTTAAACATGCCTAAGTTAATTAGAGCTCAATAAATAGATAAAACAAAATATAAAAGACTATACGATAATTGGGGACAGATAATTCACAAAACCACGAAATAATTGTAACCCTGACATTTCATTTGCAGCAATTATCTTCTCTCAAAACTGGGAACTGAGGGAACGAAAAGGTAAGCAAAACTAACGAGCCTCATTATGAGTCTTTTCCCAATTTGGGTGATTATGGTTCTGCTTGACATTTTGGAGAGTTTTCAGCAGCTCTGATCAACTCGAAGAGTTTTATTTTGCCCTGATTTAGAGCAAATCATCGAAGAGAATAAAATCACACAATTATGTTATAAAATAGTTATTGGAAGACTTCTCCACCAGGCTGTAATTCGTCTCAAGGAAATCTTTAGTCACAGCAACGGAATTCCTTTAATATTATTTCTGTATCTTATATTTTCTATTTGTTGTTCTTTTCTCATTTACGTTAAAAAGGACTTAAAATTATACCGATTGATTTCTTGCTCAGTCATAAATCCCTTCAGTAAAAGTTACTTTTAGATTAGGAATTATAAGAAAATTTTATAACTAATGGACAAAATCTGTTTCACGGTACGAATTCATCTAGGTAGCTAACTATGAACATTCCGCAATTTTTCAATCCAGATAAGTTGGTTTCGTTACTTAATTTCTTCTGAATAATATCCAGTGACAACTACTCCGTTCTCTCTCTCTTTCTCTCTCTCTCTCTCTCTCTCTCTCTCTCTCTCTCTCTCTCTCTCTCTCTCTCTCTCTCTCTCTCTATAAAATGAAACAGGAAAATGCCTGAAAGAGAGCCTTATTTACGACAGGCTTGGCTTTTCCCATCCAAATAACTATGCCATTATTATGTATGGGCGTGTGAGTATTTGAAGGCATAGCCATTGAAGGTAGTTAAAATACTCATACATAATTTCAAACTTGCTTATTGCCTCCCACTTGACAAGACAACCCAACCTCATCTGTAAAATTACTTCCAGTAAGGTGTAAAGTGATATTCTAACAAACACTGCTCCAAAATCGGAGACAGAGGCTCATTGTTGTTCAAGAATACCTCAAGCTTGCGTCTCATTATCTTAGCACTGTAGATTATCAATCTCATATTAATTTTAGTCAGAGTAACTAACGAGAGTAATATTTTTTAAGCTAGATCAAACAACATATAGATTTTGAAAATAGCATTATGAGGTGGCAATGACCCAAAACAAATTGTTGTAAAGGTGGCGGAAACGATGATCAAAAATGTTCATTCAAAAGTCATCACCCCCGTAGGGGGTTAGTGACGTCACTGCATCTCGTGCGGTGCACTGTAGGCATTACTTAAGGTTCTTTGCAGCGTGTCTTCGGCCCCTAGCTGCAACCCCTTTCGTTAATTTTACTGTAATTCCTTTCATATTCTCTTTCTTCCATCTTACTTTCCACTCTCTCCTAACAACTGACTCAGTGCAACTGCGAGGTTTTCCTCGTTTTACACCTGTCAAACCTTGTACTGTCAATTTCCGTTTCAGCGTTGAATGACCTCGTAGGTCCCAGTGCTTGGCCTTTGTCCTACATTCTATATTCAATTCAATTCGGCTCAAAAGTTATCTTATGCATGATATAATCAGTGGGACATAAAATGCACTAAGCAGAAAGGTGGATATTTTGCGGTATCCGACGATACAAGCAGTACCGAATGCATATTAGAAAGATTAAATAAGTCCTGTTAACAAGCAGTAGTTTTTTGCCCTTGCAAAGGAAGTGGTTATCGAAAGCCTAACAATGAAACCTATAAAATATTTATCAGTTCTTTAATATTTTGCCAAAGAAATTTCAAAAATTTCATTGCAGCAGTACTTTCTAGCTTGTGTTTTCCCAAACCTCTATTTCATGTACCACAAAATATTTATAAACACAATTTCCATAATCATATTATCATTCACTACCCGTTCTCAATTAAACACTTGGTCATCTGAAATAATAAGTATGTATATGTATATGTATATGTATATATATATATATATATATATATATATATATATATATATATATATATATATATATATATATATATACATATATAATAATAAACACACACTACACACACACACACATATATATATATATATATATATATATATGTATATATATACACATATATATATATATATATATATTGTATATACGATCGTGACTATTTATGTTCGCAATATTAAACCACCATTTTGATATCGATCATTGGTACCTTGGGAATAATCTTGCACTGAAGGTGAATTATAATCAATAAGTACTTATATTCGGCCACGATAGCCGGGTGGTAAAGTCACTGTCTGATTCTGTTTCTAAATCCACGGTTCGAATCCTGACCAGTGCAATATTATTTATTGATTATAATTCCATAGGTTACCGAGGTAGAGAATTATTTGAAACGAGAGTAAGTGTTTACAATATCGGCATTATTATTGCTAAGAGATCACAGCTTCGGATGGCAATAAAAGTCAAATATTACTGTAAAATAAACAAAGATTTTCGAATTATTATTATTATTAAACCAGGCTTTTTAAACAGGTTCTATTGAGTTATTGCCGCTTCAGCTGCCAGTGCAAGAAGATGTTTATTGATTATAATTCTTCATTGAGGTGCGTGATAACAGTGCCTATATTTGTCATTTCCATTGGGGAAAAGTAAAATAAATTTATTTCTTTATATATTTATAAAGTCTTTTACAAAATAAATGCCAAGCAGCAATAATATTCAATAGAACCTAAATTATTATTATTATTATTATTATTATTATTATTATTATTATTTATTATTATTATTCAAAAGATGAACCTATTCATGGAACAATTCATAGGGGCCACTGACTTGGAACAAGAACATGTTGAATTTAAGAAGTAACAGAAGGTGAATATCATTGTGAACAGCGAAAGTAATAAATATATATATATATATATATATATAAAATAATATATATATATAAATATATATATATATAATATAAAGGCAAATAAGAATGAAAAAAAAAGTAACAACGGATAAAGAACAAAAGAAGAAAACAGGTATTATATTAACAAAGTAATGAATATCATTGCTTTGGAAGCCACAAAATAATATATAAAAAAATGCTATATCTGAATGAAAAAGTTTATCAAAAATAGAAAAACAGATTATTTTGTTACCATTTTCTAACTGCTATTCCTGTAATCATATTTCATCACATTCACGTTGCTGCTATTTTACTAATGTTAGTCTGCAACTGCTGTCGTACCACAGCATCTCATCTACTGCTGCTTTACTACATTTACTTTGTTGTTGTTTTACTACTTTTACCATGCTACTATTATTTTATTACTGTAGTCTGCTTTTACTGCTTTTATTATTACGAGCATAAACACCGCAGTGCTGATCCCTTTTTATTTCTTAGGCAGTTTGTTTGGCACACACACAAACACACACACACACACTATATATATATATATATATATATATATATATATATATATATATATATATATATATATATATATATATATATATATATACATACACATATACATATATACATACATACATACATAAACTGCACTGACAGGCTATTTTTCTCGATGAATCAAATGCAAACCTCTAACTTAAGTCGTTTCAGAAATATAAAACCAACAAGAATTGTGAAAACTGTAATTGTTGTTTTTGAAATCCACATAAAAATGAGGTTCTGTCATCTTTCTTCGAATTTCAAAATCAACTGGCATTGATTCAGTTTTCGTGCTTAAGCAATAACTCGTCAATAACTTGTCTAGGATAAGTGAGATTAGTGCCATATTGAATAGTATTCTTTAGGAACAACTAGCTACAGAGTATTATATGTCAGTTATTCAGTTTCATACATAAGAACTGATTTGTCTAAGATAAGAGTGAAATTACTGTCAAGTTAAATGGTATTCTTTGTCAGTAAATAAATAGAGATTGTGCTTTAGAAAAGAGTGAGATTACTGTCATATTAAACAGTAAAATTCTTTGTCAGTAAATAAATAGTGTGCTTTAGAAAAGAGTGAGGTTACTGTAAACTTAACTGGTATTCTTTGTCAGCAAATAAACAGAGTGTGCTTTAGATAAGAGTGAGGTTACTGTCAAGTTAACTATTATTCTTTGTCAGCCAACACAGAATGTGCTTTCGAAAAGACGGTGCATATGGATTAATGGACTCCATCCAATCTTAATTGGCGATTTTCCATGGCCGGCTAAAGAAACGGCGAACCCACAGTAATATTCTTTCCCGCCATGAGACTGCAGCAGCTATCAACTTTATTGCTCCTGACGCAAGACATCGAAAAATCAATCAGCCAATATTCAATCTCATTTATCGGAAAACCTGAAGGAACAAAAGAGGAAAAAGCAAAAGAGAAAAATCCCCGGCTGAAAGACTTTCATTGCAATAACACAGATGAAGTACAGAGGAAAAAAGAGAGGAGAAGAAGAAAGAATTACATCCCTCAACCAGGCTCCATCATCAAATGATTTTCCTTCCCCCCATTTTCCATCAGAGGCGCCGCAGTAGTTGGACAAAACCCGAAGGCGTTATAATAAAGGAAATACTTGGCCGGGTTCTTACCGCAACCAAAAACCATTTTTAGAATCAATCTCCCAACCTCTCAAGACGACTGTTATCTTAATTACAACTTTCAGAGCCTCTGCAAACGACATCACCTCAAAAGAAGCTAATTTTACCACGTCTCTCCGGCCATTACTTTTCGAAAATAACTTCTCCGCTCAAAGGAAAGTTGTTAATCGCCTAAACAAGTAACGGTCATCGAATTTTCGACCAATCCCAGACGTCCGTGGGAAAGTGAGAGGGGTAGACCAATCAGCGAGCTTCCCGCCTAAAATTGGAATAGTTCGTGCTCAAGAGGCTGCAGAACAAAGACCAGAGAATCCAAATGGCGGGAAAACATCAGGTTATGAAGGCAGCCTCCTACTAGGAATTTTATAATGACATAAAAGTGGTATAAAGTCCAAAGTTACTGCGCAATATCAACTTATGGCCTCGGATGAAATAAATGAAAGATGAAGTTAGTGTTTTGTTTATTACTATTCTTGAAATTGGGTTCGCATAATGGCTTAGCATCAGGAATGAAACGCCGTAAAAGCCGCCAATAATACCCAGTTTGATGGCCCGGGTTATATGCATTTCGGAGCATTTTCATACGCCGTTTTTGGGATCTGGGACTATGATTAAATTATTTATTGTCCACTATACTGCCAGATAGCGCGGACGCCCCTCGCGCCGAATGGCCCTTCCATCATATCACATTTTAATGTTTGCAGGTTTTATTAAGGGGCTCCCAGCCATTCCATTCGTCATTACATATATAATTTGGCAACTGTACATATGACCATCCCATGCAACATTGGGATCCTTAAATCGCTTTCTCGAGGAATGGCCGCCCGCTACGAGTTTTTGAATGAGCGCCAGAGGAAGTAAGTACCTTAGTTTAGTGGGAGCGTTAGTGCTCGAGAGAAAAGGGGATCTCGCTCTCTCTCTCTCTCTCTCTCTCTCTCTCTCTCTGCGTCTGCGTCTGGTGCCGGTGCTTCTTCCCTTCCTTTCTTATTCTTCTTCTTCTTCTCCTTCTTCAGCTGCAGTGTTAATGATGAAGATGGGAGAGGACGAAAAGAAGAGGGAACTGGAAAAGGATGGACAAAGAATAGGAAATGCAGTGAATAAATAGAGGAAACAGAGAAATGGATAAAGATAAAGATAAAAAAACATGAAAAAGAACGACCGAACGGAGAAGACAGAAAGGAGAGAGGAGAATAAGGAGAAAAGAGAGAAGAGAATGCGAGAGAGAGAGAGAGAGAGAGAGAGAGAGAGAGAGAGAGAGAGAGAGAGAGAGAACTGCACGGAGGAGGAGGAGGAGGAGGAGGAGGAGAATAAAGAAGACTTGAGGTGAAGTGGCATATTGTTTGAGAGAGAAAGGACTCATATACCGAAGACGGTAAAGGTGGAGAGAAGATAAGGGGGAAAAGAAGTTCGGAGAGATGCGATATTTTGCATTCTGCAGTATCAAGGAGATTATGGCTAACGAGTTCGGGAGACGTCTTTTCGCCCTATCCTCTCCCCCCCTCCCCCTCCTCCCCTCACCTCTTCCCCTTTCCCTTCAGAACCCCTGATAACCTACAACCCACAATCCCCCTATCCAGGCCGAGAGACCCAGATTGCAGCCCAACACGATAAGTTCTGGAATCTCTTGCGCGGTCTGGATCATATGAGTCTATTTCATTTTTCTGCTTCCACAGATAAGTAATTAAATTGTCATTTTGATAAACACAGTTCGTTACTGCAAACTGAAATGACTGAGAGTGCCTTTAAATTCAATAAACTGATATGGGTTCTAGACATATCAACAGCTTTGGTTCACTTTGAAAGTCCTGATTTTGGAGATTTTGGAAACCCGCCGTATATAAGAAAAAAAGCCCTGATAATTTCTTACGTTACTGTGTATGTTAATTTTTACGTGAGGAACAACAGAATCCGTCCGCTCTGCATTGGCAGGTTGATTCTTCTATAGGCCTATTCAGACCTCGGCGCGCTGCCATCCATAATGAAGTGGCTCATTTCAGGATTTTAGGCTCATTCACAACCTTCTTACTTGTTGTATCCGTTTTTCTATTCATAGTTTAAATTTTATCTTTTTCCACTCATTGTTAGACAGGCACTGTGCATATGAATGACAGATAAGAGCTCAGGAATACGGTGCTGACCTAGTTCCATCTCAGTGGCAGAGATATCTTGGTCGTTTTTCTTGACCTAGTAAAGGCACACGCACACTTCATATTGGCCTCAAATGTATTTCGATTATTTGCCTGAGTTCCTCATTATCCAGAGAAGGATGGAAAGAATTCACTTCGCTGGAGCCTAAGTATATGCCTGGAAGTTGGAGATAAGTGTAACATTCCATGGTACCACATCTAGATACTCACGGCTAGAAAGTGGCGCACAGCAGGGGAATATCACCATTTTCCTCTTCAACATACTTGTAGGAAATCTAGATACTCTCAGCATCCCAACCAGTACTGAGTTGTTCCTGTATACAGATTGTGTAGCATTTATCCTGAAGGATGTTGAACTAGTGGTCATAAAGCAAAACAGATCTTGCTTGGCAGAGGAAACATGCCTGAGCTAAGTTCGTGAATTAATGCTTAACGTATCGTTAATATTCAGCAAACAATTCCAGATCAGTAGCATCCCTATAGCAGGAATAGAGAGCACCATCTATTAACGAAGTACCATATTCTATTGGAGAAAAAATAGAAGTTGAAAAAAGAGAGGGCAAAAAATTAATACATTTCATAAGCCACATCACTCAGCAAAGGAAGAACCAGTCTCGTGGAAGCAGCAAAGCCCAAAGCTGACTGTGCAGTTCTGAACCTAAAGTGTTTGACAAGCTGTGTCTAAAGGCAATAATATACTGTGCAAGGTCATGAGGACTGACCATGGAGTATCGATTTCGTCAAGGATATACCTTCTGAAGGCAGCAACCAGCCTCCCTTAATTGGTTCACAGAGCAAACATTATGAATATGGCAATCATCAGCGAGTCTTTGAAGACTGGCAGAAACTCTCTGCTTAATGGCATCAGAGATTTTCATCAACATACAGAAAGAGATGGATGCCTCAAACCCATGTGCGACTACGCATAGTATGAAGAGCTGGATTGTAAGAAGCTACAGTTGGTACCACTTATGGAGCTTTCTCTGACATCATACAGGCTTCCAGTTCTTGTGAACAGCTAATAACAGCCAACAGCCAACTCAATTATGTTCTAGGCAAGGAAAACTAAACGTTCCCTCCTGCAGATGCAAAAGGCAGTGAAAGACGCTGTCAAAATGGCACCTTCAGCAATACCCACCTACTACAGAAATAGATCGTTTGACTAAACAGTTCCCTGTATCGGCCTCAGATGTCTCCTGGTGGGCAGTAGGAGAATGTTAGAAAGTATCTGCATTTGCAAAAACTTTCTAACGACAAATTCTCGAGTAGGGTGACACAAAATTCCATAATCACTCGAAAGCTGTAATGCAAGTCATCCACCACTAAACTAGGGAACACCATACATACATACATACATACATACATACATACATACATACATACATACATGGTCTATTTAAACAGGGAAACAAAATATATTGATCAGAGCATCTCGGTAAACACACATTTCATTTCAGCTAAAATCAGATTACTCAGGAACCCCTTATGATCTCTTCGGGTTTTGGGATATCAGGAGATACCTGTAAACACAGTATATTTATCTTGAACACTCTGGTAAATGGACAATAAGTCCGTGAGTCTTTCAGTATTATGCAAGTTCACAAACTGTTGGTATGTTTAACATATAGATTGAGAAAACAGTCAAAAGGCAAGATGCGCTAACGAAGCCATATTACTTGTTATCTTTTTTCTTTTTTTAAATTTGCCTGTATAGCTTCTTTTCGATTTCAAACCAATTTTCTTGAGTCTTCAGAACTTCTTATGCGCTATGTTTATAAAAATAACGAATATTTCGTTAGTTAGTCAACAAAAGAAAGCACCTTACCTCTTCCTTTATATCAGTGTACATTGATTGGAATGACACTTATCATAATCATGCTTTTATCAGTAAACCTCTTGCTAAGAAGAACATTAATAAAAACTAATCAATATTTTATCATTGTTCATTCTAAATGTAATCATAATATCGATCTCGCTAAATGAAGTCATAATATTTTGTTTATCATTAAGGAAGACTGGATAAGGGTTTGCTAGTCTGAGGAATAAAATGCAAGTTTAGTGTCTGAAGAAATCCAGCTATAGTATATCAGTGTTTAGATGTTAAGCTGACTAATTGATATTCCTTTTCTTTGAAAATCACCGTTGAAAAGACTAACACCATCACCCCACCTCTCTCTCTCTCTCTCTCTCTCTCTCTCTCTCTCTCTCTGTGTGTTTATAACTGGAAGTTTAGATATTTGCTTAATTTTTGCATGATTAATTATTGAAATATATGTAGGGTAACTATGGTATTCATAGCACTCAATTATTTTTTGATAATGGGTTTGTAGCTTTCCAAGAAAATTTTCCATTATCCCATCATTTTTAAGCTGTTTCTTTTATCTGAACGGAAGGAAGGATAGAGAGAGAGAGAGAGAGAGAGAGAGAGAGAGAGAGAGAGCGAGAATTAGCAGAACTCACTCGCTTCTTTACAATACTAAAGATTACAGACGACAGACCAGTATTTGATCTCTTAAAAACAAAAATAATCAGGAAGACAGTGCAACGACCAAGTATAAAGAATACCCCAATTATCGAAAGTTCAATTCTGGAGAAAAAGTTTCTTGAACTAAATTGACCTTCTCAGAAGGACTGCATCAGATTGTTCTTCTTCTTTTTAAGCATCTTGGTCACGTCTTAAAACCCTGCTTAGAGGGAAATGTCTCTCTCATTCTTGACTCGCAGACAAGTAAGTGTCTGTTCTAGGGATTTCCGAAGCTTAGGCGTTCGTTCGGCTAATAGTTGAGTCGAGTTTAATGAGAGAGAGAGAGAGAGAGAGAGAGAGAGAGAGAGAGAGAAAGAGAGAGAGAGAGAGAGAGAGAGAGAGAGAGAATTGTACTTAGTTTTCATATCAATAATGAGACTTTCAAATACTTTATTGTAGAGTTCTGACAATTTCCAGTGTGATGTATATATACTTAAATAAGTAGAACATATAACTTAATTATAGCTTCATTGAAAGATAGATAGATAGATTTATGTATTCACATTTATATACTTCATCCCAGCAGTCCTTATTTGTCTGTATGTACTAGATCTTGGCCCTCTGGTGACAACACTTGAAACTACGCAGAGATGATGTTAAATTTTCAAGCTGCATAGAAGGTAGATATTATCCATCTCTTACGGCGGGAAAAAAAAATGCCTTTTACCAATAAGAAAAAATATACACACTTTTATTTATTGAATGATAAAATAACTACATCCGCCCCGCAGATAATAAACTGTTGAATAACGAACGATGAAAGCACTGCGTTCTCGTGATTTGCGAGAAGGCAGAATTTCCATAAACTTTTGCTTGTTCCGTAAGAAACGGAAGATAACCTCTTGTACACTTCATATTTCGTTATCAATTTAGCATTTTTATCGAGCATTTCTTTAGAGAGCTAAATGATATACTCTTTATAAATTTAGCAGTTTTTATAGAGCTTTTCTATAGAGAGGCTAAATGATATACTCTTTATGAATTTAGCAGTTTTCGTACAACACTTCTGTAGAGAGGCTAAATGATATATATTAAGTAGTTTGCATATTTCGCGTAAAGTTATTTTGTCTTTTCAATGTACAGTTTTGCTTTCAGTAGATAATCTCCTTAAGGCATAAGTCAGGCCAGTCGACTGCAAAATGGAGTTCCCCAAGGCGGTTCTTTTGGCAATGTGCTTTATGATCACTTCCTTGCCTATTATGACATTACATAACACTAAATGTCATGGAACAATAAGTGCTGATATGAATATTGCTTTGATGTTTTGTCTTGGTAAAAAAGGGGTGTATACCAAAAGATTTTCCTTACGCTAACGAAATATTCGAAGCCTGGAAGGAGGTCACATACTGGAATGGGAGATAGATGAAGGGACATTACCTTGGTTATTATCTTTTTTATTGATTATGCTTCTTATGACTCATCCTGAACCAGTACCTGAACACATGTATGTCTCATTCAAATTCAATATATGAATCTTGCAGTTGGGTTGGGACTGCGGGGGTTGGGGTGTGAGTGGAGGCCCCCTGGTGGAGAGGGGGGGGACTTAGCTCACTTTCCTGAAGGGTCCACGATACATCGTTTGAGTGAAGCTGTGAATTGTGTACCAGGTAGTTAGCTAGCTGCAAAGGGTTTCCATTTTGGTGAAGAAAGGCATAGGGCAATCAACCTCATTGCATGACTTAGTAAAACTGCGACGTTAACCCCTTGTGGATACATCCTTCTAAAGGGTAATATATATATATATATATATATATATATATATATATATATATATATATATATATATATATATATATATATATATATATATATATATATATATATATATATATTTATGCACACATAACATATATATATATATATATATATATATATATATATATACATATATATATACATATATATATTTATGCATATATAATGTGTATATATATGTATATGTATATATATATTTATATATATATATATATATATATATATATATATATATATATATATACATATATATATATAATATACACACACACACTCTTCCAAATTATTCTTTCTGAGCTGAAATAAGGTAGCATGAGGAACCGAACTAATTAAAAGGAGCAAATGACGATGGCGCCCCTTGAAGTTCAGACGCGCCGATGCGGACGCGCACGCGGTGCCCCTAATGACATCCCCCACCACTCCTGCGGCGGCGGTCCGTCAGTAAATCCGCCGGCCAATGAAACGTAGCATCAATGATAATGGTCTCGGCGAGTCGTCGTATCTTCCCTTTCTCTAATTTATATCCCCCTAAAACTTCTGGTCGGCGAAGGATATAGCTTATATCTTCATATAGAGGCCGACGTAACAGTTACGACCCTAACATTGACCTCGCTTGACGCCCCCCACCCCCACCCTCCCCCACCACCCAACTCCGAATCTTGAGATTGACCCCTCGTCGACCTCGTCCCCTCAGAATCTCGAGATTGACCCTTCGTCGACCTCGTCTCCTCAGGATCTCGAGATTAACCCCTCGTCGACCTCGTCTCCTCAGAATCTCGTAATTGACCTCTCGTCGACCTCGTCTCCTCAGAATCTCGAGATTAACCTCACGTCGACCTCGTCTCCTCAGGATCTCGAGATTAACCTCGTCGACCTCGTCTCCTCAGAATCTCGAGATTAACCTCTTGTCGACCTCGTCTCCTCAGAATCTCAAGATTTACCCCTCATCGACCTCGTCTCCTCAGAATCTAGAAATTAACCCCTCGTCGACCTCGTCTCCTCAGAATCTCGAGATGAACCCCTCATCGACCTCGTCTCCTCAGAATCTCGAGATGAACCCCTCGTCGACCTCGTCTCCACAGAATCTCGAGATGAACCCCTCATCGACCTCGTCTCCTCAGAATCTCGAGATTAACCTCTTGTCGACCTCGTCTCCTCAGAATCTCGAGATTGACCTCTCGTCGACCTCGTCTCCTACGGATGGCACTCCTATGACCTCGTTCGAGTCAAGGTAAAGCGGGTATGAGGCCCGGAAGGGTTAAGTGGGCGTGGTCTGGCTCGAAGAGGAGGTGGCGACTCCGACGGGAATAAGGTGCATGACTGTAGGAGGAGTTTGTACCGAACCCCGCCCATCGTCCATCTGGAAGGGGGCGTGGTTGGGTGGTGTCTCCGAAGGCAAGGAAGAAGAGGAGGAGGAGGGAATGGGAGACGGAGGTGGGGGTAGTCGCTGGCAGTGTTTGCTCGTTAAAGAGTTTAATGCAGCAGTTGGGGGACTCTTGCCCCGCGGTGGGATGGCGCCGTCGGCCCGTATGACCAAATAAAACGGCCCAGTTCAATTTTCTCAAAGTCTAATATCCTCTCTTTATTATATATATTGGCCGTGTTTCGAGTGGCGGAAGAGGCCATTTAATTTTTCTTTTATAGGCGGAGGAAGGGCGTAAAGTCGGCAGTAAAGAGGCTTTTGAAGGATTGCCCCTCTCTCTCTCTCTCTCTCTCTCTCTCTCTCTCTCTCTCTCTCTCTCTCTCTCTCTCTCTCTGGAGTGTATGACTTTTTCCAGATCAGTTGCTTTTGCTATGACGTGTACTGTTCATACCCTTCTCTCCTTGACTTTTGAGTGAACGGAAATCATAATTTCACTGTTATGAAAATTGTATTGCTCTTAAGATAACAGAGCATTATCATAACATCCTCTTCGGACAGTTGTTATCATTTTTATTATTATTATCCATAGTATTAGTAGTATCATTTTTGGTATCGTTCAGAATGTATTATATAATTGTTATTGTTTTATTATTGATTATTATAGGACAAGCACATGTAATGCAACGAGAATTCAAGAAAAAGAATAAGATAATAATAAAATTGTTAAACAGATATATGAGACGACTTCACAAGATCAGTGAAAACTGTTATCATTATTTTCACCATATCATCATGTTTTTATAACCATCACAATTATTCTCATTATCCTTATTATCCTCCTCCTCCTCCTCCTCATCATCATCATCCTTCTTAGTGTTGTCTATAGTATTATAAACAGCCATTAAATAAGCAAACATACTTAGCATACAGATGTATACACATGCATGCGTATAATTGAACACAATACATATAACTTCGACTGCATGTGCACATGTGCTTACAAGCTTACAAACACACTTAAGGAATCACAGAAGTCTTTAAGTGTGAAGTTGCGAGCCCCACGCCAAATTTCTTGACCCCTAAGGCGCTGGTGTACCTAGTTACATTTTGGTGGACATGTGGGCGTTAGGCTGGGAAGAGTCCGCGGTCCCTGCAATGTGAGCTATTTTCATCTTGTCATTCATCCATGATTACACATACACACACACACATATATATAGTTATATATATATATATATATATATATATATATATATATAATATATATATAATATAAAATAAAAATTGTGTGTGTTTTGTGTGTATGTGTATGTGTATGTGTGTGTACTTACAGTAGTTGAGCATTTGCCTTGCATTTCTATGAATTACTAACATCATGCCCTAATATATATATATATATATATACTATATATATATATATATATATATATATATATATATATATATATATATATATATGTGTGTGTGTGTGTGTGTGTGTGTGTGTGTGTGTGTGTGCGTGTGTATGATTATAATCGCAGTGACACGCAATTTACACGTCACATTCAACCACAGGGGAAAATAAAACACTGTGTTTAAATCCTGACCGGTTTCGACTTTATATCTGACCCATTTTCACAATGGTAGAAACATACAATATATATTTCAGAGGGACAGAACAAACGAACATACAGATATCTGGAAACCAAATGTCCACACTTGACTGGTACGAGAGAGAGAGAGAGAGAGAGAGAGAGAGAGAGAGAGAGAAAATGCACCTGGTTTGCGAATGTCATCAGCCCGACGAGTTTCACCCGAAGGCCTCTCCCTCTCATTCCAAAGCAACAACGGAAAACAGGAGAGGTTGTTGCAACCGTGCAGTTAACCGTCTAAAGCAACATTTACAACAACTATCGCCTTTGCTTGCAAGTGCCTTTGCTTGCAAGTGCGTTCTACCTATTCATAACTCTCAGTCCTGATCTCGCTCTGGCAAAGGCGTATGTACCAGTAAGCAAGTATTGTTGGATCAGCACCGGACTCGGGCGGCAAATTTGCGCATGCGTACTCTCGCTCCTTCCGTCCCCCGTGCCTGCATGCCTGATTTTTAAAGTGTCTCTCTCTCTCTCTCTCTCTCTCTCTCTCTCTCTCTCTCTCTCTCTCTCTCTCTCTCTCGTTACCTTTCGATTTTCGTATGGAATTATTTCTGCGAACATTGTTGTTGTTTAGTAGATATCCTTAAGAATGGTTTCAACAATTAGAGCCTTGAAAAAATGGCATATATATATATATATAATATATATATATATATATATATATATATATATATATATATAGAGAGAAGAGAGAAAGAGAGAGAAGAGAAAGAAGAGAGAGAGAGAGAGACAGACAGAGAGAGACAGAGAGAGACAAAGAGTAGAAGAGAAAGGAAAATACACCTTCAGGAGAAAAGGTAAATAGCATTTCTATTCATTGGCGCAATTCTCGCAATTACAGACGAGTTGCCATAGCGATTTAACTGCATCTCAAGGAGCTTAAGTCTCCCTCTCTCTCTCTCTCTCTCTCTCTCTCTCTCTCTCTCTCTCTCTCTCAGATTTAATCCTCTTGTATCCCCTCAGACTTGGCAAAGTTCTTCAATGAGGAACATCTTGCCAAGTGTACTTTCTTTGCGCTCATATCTCTTATGCATGTGGTCACTTAACTCACTTATAATAATTTACTTATATACTACTTAATTCCGATTATCGACAAAGTCATTTAAATACGTGTTACTGATGTTGTTATAGTCCTCATCGTTTCCAACGTTAACTTTATTTTTCTCCTCACGGACCTTTCGTTCGTTCTAAGATAGGTTCAGCCTTTCGTAAATGCCTACTCTTCATGTCTTCATCATTCTTAGAAAATAAAAACAAGAGGAAGAAGAAGGAGTGAAAAAAATAGAGAGCAGAAAGCAGAGGAAACTAGTAGAAAAAGGAGCAGAAGAATAAAAAGCGAGAAAAAGTCAAGAAAACAGAAGTCAAAAGGAGGAGAAGAAGGAGGATCAGAGGGAAGGAGCAAAGAGAAAAATATAAAAACAAGAAAGGTAAAGAAAATAAAAGTCAAAAAGGAGAAAAAGGAGAAGGAGGAGGGACAATGGGTGGAAGGGGCTTGAGGAAGAGAAGTAGGAGGTGGAGGAGGAGGAGGAGGTGGTGGTGGTGGTGAGAGAAAGGGAGAAGAGAAAAAAACAAGAAAAGGTAAAGAAAATAGAAGTCAAAAAGGAGAAGAAAAGAAGAAGGAGGTGGCGGGAGAATGGGTGGAGGGGGTGTGAGGAGGAGGAGGAGAAGTAAGAGGTGGAGGAGGCTGGAGGGAAGGAGGGAGGGAGGGAGAAGGTAATGTCGGAGCAGATATAACCATAAAGGTTTGTATCACGTATCATAAAACACATAATGGCACGCACTTACTCTCATCATTTTAATTGGATTTGTCTTAATTGCTTCTGTTCTCTTTTATGAGGTGAATTTATGGCACAGAGGGAGGGTGGGGAATTAAGGGGAGGGGTGGGGATTGATATAAGGGAGGGGTAGGGAATGGAACGGTGAAGAAGGGGGAGGGTGTGATTCGAAGGAAGAGAAGGGTGTCTAGAGAGGGTGGGGGTGGGGGTGGGGTAGAATTATAAGGGGAAGGGGTGGGGGATTATAAGGAGGGGTGGGGATTGATAAGGAGGGGGTAAGGGGTGGAACGATGAAGAAGGGAGGGTGTGATTCGAAGGAAAGAAGGGTGTCTAAAAAGGAGGGGTTGGGATGGGGTGGAATTATAAGGGGAAGGGGTGGGGGAGATTATAAGGAGGGTAGTGGAAGGATGGAGAAGGGGGTGGTGTGATCTGAAGGAAAGATGGATGTCTAGGGGGGGAGTGAGTGGGGATGGGGTAGAATGAAAATAGAACAGGTGGGAATGATAAGGGGTGGGTGGAGGAATGATAAGGGGAGGGTGGGAGAATGATAACGGGGAGGGGATGGAATGATAAAGGGGTAGGGGTGGGGGAATGATAAGGGCGAGGGGGATGGGGGAATGATAAAGGGGGACAGGTGGGAATGAAAAGCAGGAGGGATGGGGAATCAAAGTGGGAGGGTGGGTGATTGATAAAAGGGGAGGATGGGGAATGATAAGGGGGAGCAGGATGGAGAATGATAAAGGGTAGGGGTGGGAATGATAAGGTGGAGGGTGGGGAATGATAAAGGAAGGGGGATGGGAATGATAAAGGGTTAGGGGTGGGGAATGATGTGGGGAGAGGGATGGGAATGATAAAGGGGAGTGGGATGGAGAATGATAAAGGGTAGGGATGGGAAATGATAAGGTGGATGGGGTGGAGAAATGATAAAGGGTAGGGGGACGGGAATAATAAAGGGGTTAGGGGTGGGGAATGATAATGGGAGTGGGGATGGGGAATGATAAGGGGAAGGGTGGGGAATGATAAGGCGGGGGATGAGGAATGATAAAGGGGTTAAGGATGGGGAATGATAAGGAGGAGTGGTGGGGAATGATAAGGCGGGGGGTGAGGAATGATAAAGGGGGAGTGGTGGGGAATGAGAAGGAGGAGTGGTGGGGAATGATAAGGTGGGGGTGAGGAATGATAAAGGGAGTGGTGGGGAATGATAAGGAGGAGGGGGTGGGGAATGATAAAGGTGGGTAGGGGGGAGAGGAAGGATGAGGAAGGTGAGGGGTGGTGTGATCTTGAAGGAAAAAATGGTGTCTAGCCATAGTAGATAGCATTAGTACTAGTAGCAGTGGTAGCATTTTGGCGGAATGAAAATGGCATGATTTTCGAGGCCCCTCGAGATGTCATTCCATCCCATTCCGCACACCATCCGCCCGTCATTCCACCCTTCTGAAACGCCCGCCATCAAACCCCGCCCGCGAAAATCTGCCTCGTCTCCTTCCTACTTACTTTTTCGTTCTCCTCGTCGTCGTCGGTATTATGTAACTCTCTCTCTCTCTCTCTGTATATATATATATATATATATATATATATATATATATATATATATATATATATATATATATATATATATATAATATACAGTATACATATATATATATATATATATAATATATATATATATATATATATATATATATATATATATATATATATATATATATCTAAAATTCTCAAATATCCTGAAATGTAAGTACATGTGTATAGCTTTCTCTCTCTCTCTCTCTCTCTCTCTCTCTCTCTCTCTCTCTCTCTCTCTCTCTCTCTCTTTTCTTCCTACCACCCTATTTTTTCCCTGGGTAAATTCCTCTTGAAGCTAAGGTACAGAGGTTACAGGCTCTTAAAAGAATATTCTGTTTAAGACCGGGTATGAAATGCCCCTCATTACTTCTTTATGCCTCATCTCCGCTTTTTCTCTTTATTTTTTCCATTTCCATTTTACTGTCTGGTCATAGCGTTCATTTCACTCATGTGCTTTTGTCTGTTTATTCCCTTTTACCCTATTTTTTTTTTTACATTTTTTTATAGCAGAATTTTCCTGTTTTCGTAAGAAGTTGTTATTATGATCTATTTTTATTTTCATTTTTATCGCCTTTATTTTCCTCTCAATTCATTTTCCGACAAAAATTAAAACTCATGTTATCCTAGAACCCAGATTTATTAGAAATCTCTTATGCTTTCGTCATAGGTTTTTTTATTATGCTTTATTTTGATTTTTTTCTTATCAGCTTATTTTCCTCTCAGTTCACTTTTCCAAAGAAAAAACTGTTATCGCAGAACTTAGGTTTATCTGAATGTTAATATAGAAATGATCTTTATCAAACTATTATTAGGTCTAAACAGTTATGGAAGAAACTCACATTTCCAGAAACATTTGCAATGAAGAAATAATAGAGTATTTTAGCTTTGGGGCTAATACTTTTGATTAAAAGTCGCGATTTGATATAACATGATTATTCCAATTTAAAAGCAACTATTTGCCCTAACGCTAATATTTATGAAACGCAAATGTTAAAAGCAATGAGTTACTATATGTACGCATCTTGGATTGTACAAGCAGAGAATTTGATTATCATTAACCTTGGAAAAGACTAGAAGATTCAAAGTTGCTTTTGTTACAAGAAACAAATTAACTCTTTTTCAATCTCGGTATAATGCTCATGAAACTTTAACCACCAGAAGCACGATTATTGCTAACTTTAACCTTAAATAAAATAAAAACTACTGAGGCTAGAGGGCTGCGATTTGGTATGTTTGATGATTGGAAGGTGGAAGATCAACATACCAATTTGCGGCCCTCTAGCCTCATCAGTTTTTAAGATCTGAGGGCGGGGAGCAAAAGTGCGGACAGAATAAAGTGCGGACGGACAGACAAAGTCGGCACAATAGTTTTCTTTTACAGAAAATTAAAAAGGAACATTAAGATACTGTTAATTTCATACGCTCCATAACTTTACGAAAGGAACTGCAGACTTAGTATCACAAAGCAGCATGGAGGGCATTTGCAAAAACACTGAATTCTTTCTGGTTAATATTGATTCTGGCATATACTTTCTCAGACAATTCACAAATTGCGGAAGCTTAGTAGGTCAGTGTTATGACATCAATTTGGCCTGAAGAAAATTAGCAGGGTCAATATCTTTCGGTATTATTTTGAAAAATTATTATTATTGATTTTTATGTATTTATTAATATTATCACTGATAAAAAATCGATGACAAATCATGTTCCGGTTGATGACGGGTGAGCAAGACCCATTAGATTAAAGTTGTTTCTATTACTATTAGTTTTAATTTTAAGGTTTTTGTTATATAGTTATTATTACTAACAGGTAATAAATGCGCCGAAGTTTCTTTGGCGCAATCGAGTTTTCTGTACAGCCGCTAGAGCGTATAATCAAGGCCACCGAAAACAGATCTATCTTTCGGTGGTCTCGGTATAATGCTGCATGAACCGCGGCCCATAAAACTTTAACCACGGCCCGGTGGTGGCCTATCCTATATGGTTGCCAGACGCACGATTATGGCTAACTTTAAGCTTAAATCAAATAAAAACTACTGATGCTAGAGGGCTGCAATTTGGTATATTTGATGATTGGTGGGTGGATGATCAACATACCAATTTGCAGCCCTCTAGCCTCAGTAGTTTTTAAGATCTGAGGGCGGACAGAAAATATGCGGACGGACAGACAAAGTCGGAACAATAATTTTCGTTTATAGAAAACTAATAAAAAGGGACGAAAATTCACGTTCTAACTGACGACGGAATAATAAGACCCAGTAAATGAAATTTGTTTTTATTTTATTCTTATTTTATAAATATTTTTACATATGAACAGTTTTCAAAAGCTCTCGCTATCATCCTCAGAATGCCTTTGTGATATGATCTCATCACAAGGACGCTGAGAATATACCACAATATCACGAGCTTCGGTAAGCAAAGAGTAATATTGTGTAAACCGTTCATATGTAAAGATGTTTACCTAATAAGAAGAAAATAGAAACACAAATTCGATTTAGTAGGTCTTTTTCTAATGAGCTGCATGAACCTGTGACAGTTTATTTTCATAATCCTTGAATGTTTTTTTTCTTTTACCCTTTCGGTATGAAGTTCATATTCTTCAAATGATAACTAACGGTCACCTTACGAAGTAAAAGTGGTGAGTGGAGTGTGATGCTTAGCCTGGCGGGAATTTTAAAGCCGGGAAGACCTGAGTAGTTTTCCTTAGTCCAATTCAGACTTACGCATCAAGTCATGAAGTCATCTAAGCCACCAGATAAATAGTATTATTATTCAGAGGTAACTGAGGTTACATAGAATATGTATATGTATCTAATATATATATATATATATGTGTATGTATATATATATATATATATATATGTATATATATTTATATTATATATATATATATATATGTATATATATTTATATATATATATATATATATATATATATATATATATATATATATATATATATATATATATATATATATATATATATATACACATGCGTGTGTCTGTCTGCGCGCACAACGATTACAACACAACCTCCAGAGGCACGTCTGTCGTCACACCAGTACTGAAGCGAAACGGGGGGAAAATCTCCCCGCTGCATTTTCATAGAGAGGTTTTATGTTTTATGAGGGAGCTTGTGCCACAGATGATGACCTGTGTCCATATAATAGGATTAGCAGCGTCCGTGGATTAACGCGAGATTGGCTGAGGAATTAGGATTGGGGTGAGGGAGGGGGAGGGATTGAAGGATGAGAATGGGGAGGGGTAGATAGGTGGATGGGGAAGGGGAGGAGGGAGGGGTTAAGGAGATAAGACGAATATAAGAAGGGCGGAATTTTATTTGATTGGTTCCACAGTCAAGTTTGTTCTTCTGCTTCCTGGTGTGTGTTTGTGTGTTTGTGTGTGTGTATGTGTGCTTGTGTGTGTGTATGTTTTGGTCACTGTTTTTATAACCACTTCTACCATATCCTCTCGTCTTCAATTCTTCATCGTATATTTCGCGGAATATATTCTGTTCTTATTCAGCTATATTCTCCTAATTCCCATTTTCTAGTTTCTTATGAAATTCTTTCATTAAATTCCCTCCATTACGACTACTGGAATATCGAAAACAGGTGATTATCAGTATATCGAATTCGAGGCATTATCTAAATAGTTTGCTGTTTAGCAAAACATTTAAATTTACTTATTGTTTAGCAATATCACAGCCATCATTAGTCGAAATTTTATTAATTCCTGGTCTTGAGTCTGGAATTTTTTAGGAATCAATTGATTTATTCGCTAGCTTTGTAAAACATATAACTTTAGTTTTGGCTTTAATAAGACGGAGCCATATACAAATGATGCTTGTCAACCAAGCAGAGTTACTTAAGCAAATAAACAGTATTTTAGCATTATTAATTTTCATAAAACGTAAAACTCGTGATTTTTCCAAAAAATCCACAGGTGGGAGTTCTGTTGATTACCTTAGCGTCACGCTTCTCGTACAGTAATTCACATTCAAGTACTAAACGTCCAGTGCCAAAATACTGTCTGTGAGGTAATTCGACCCAGCTACTGAGAGACGATACTGTGAGGTAACTCGACCCAGCAACTGAAAGACTCGACTCCCGTGGAAGCCTGAACTCAATTTGGATTTTTACGAGTCGAACGCACTGTAAAAGCCGAACATCGCCACCCCCCACCCCCTTGAAAGATGCAACCTTGTGGATCGAATAATCTGCACTGAACAGGCTTCTTCAATCTGCTTATAACTTCTACCGTTCGTTTTTTAACCCTCTTTGTACTTGCAGGTCGCTATTACGTCAATGAACTCGAAGGAAAGTTCACGTTGAAGTGTTGTTTCTTCAGGTCGTTGAGGCGAAGTTCTGTACTGTTTGTATTTGTTACGTGCTGAAATATGCATCGGGTTTCAAATGCTCGAATACGTAATTTCTTAATCAAGCCCCGTCTACGTTTAATGATATAAAAGTTATGATAAAAGTTATGCTGGTTTGAATGACGTTTGCGTGTAATATGGTCCTTGCATCTATAAAGCAGCCTAAACATCGTAATAATATTTTGTGTAACCGAATAAAAATAATATGGGAAGCAGGATAGGTCCAATATACTTCAGCCATACTGTACTTGAACTAGAATAAACTATTAAATACTCCCTGAAAAGACAACATGTATATATATATATATATATATATATATATATATATATATATATATATATATATATATATATATATATATATATATATATATATATATATATATACACAGTATATATATATATACATACATATATATAATATATATACATATACTATATTATGACCTAGAGAGCTAAAAGAAACACTAATGAGCAAGTGAAACATACTTGTATATAATACAAGGTAAACAAAACTTTTATGACAGATGTGGTCGAAATAACATAATGAAAAATAGATTTATACTGGGTACCTTTTTGTTTTTTATCTTTTTTTTTATGACGAGTGATCTGATAAAGAAATATATGCCATGTATAGGTTAATACGTAAGATATATTTTCAGGGAACACATGCTAAGTCAAGGAACATTATTGAGGACAAAAATGACCAAAAAAGTTCTGTATATAAAAAAGACTTAGACTTGAAATGTTAAAACCCCAATTCACATTAGTGCTTTAACCTTAAAACCAACATCAGCACAAGACAGAGGTGTTAATTTAGGTAAAAAGCTAAATATGATGTACATTCATTCAAAACTACTAGTGTAAAAAACTAAAAAATGATAGGTGGAGCAGTCACACTTGTTATTCACAAAGTTCCCGAATCATCTGATTGTACCCGTCGGAATAAATGAGTTAGTGAATTATACATAAAAATTCAACTTAGTGCCTGTACAGAAGGAACGTAAAATTCTTCGTAAACAGAAGAAGTACCAAGCATTGTGGAAATAGCCAGCATTTTTGTTTTTACATAAGCGACACGATAATTTACATACGCCCTACTAGGTGGCAACAACGCAAGGAACACGAATTAAACTCATTACAGACGAAAGTTGAAGGTGTTTACGTGTGTAATCCTACCTGAACATGAAACAGTTCTTGTGAATAGTTATTGTTTTTTTCTTTTCCTTGTTTTTTGTCTGTCTTTGTCGTCTCCGTAAAAAAAAAAATAGCTAATATCGCCCTAGACCGGGCAGTTGCGATCTACGACGAACGGTCAAAAGCCAAAAATTCCGACCCCTTAGATGATCCCAGTCTGGTGAACGCACACAAAACCCCCTAGTAATAAGGCTTCGTTGAAACCCGGCTAAAAATTCATTAAAAAAAAAAAAAAAAAAGAGAAAGAGTCGCGTCACTCATACCCGCTTCGCCGTTTTGAACTGTCGAGTTCGTCGAGGGTTCAAATGCAGTTTTAAAACGTCCGAAGAGATTTGGGAAGCCGCGAAGCCCCGTAAAACATTCCAGGGGCTCTGGAAGGGGACGGCGTGGAGAGAGAGAGAGAGAGAGAGAGAGAGAGACTTAAGTTTTTAACAGGACTTACACAGCGCTCTAAGGCTTCTTTGCTCTTTACAAACTGGCCAGCCAAAGCTGACTTCACTCGCTGTCGGCCAGCTGCTGCAAGGTAAAAATAAGAGGCAGGAGCGAAATCAGAGGGTGATAGCATGCAGCTTTTTAATGAATCATCATGTGAGTAAACACACACACGGATATACATATATATATACATATATATATATATATATATATATATATATATATATATATATATATATATATATATATATATATATATATATGATTATAATCACTTTTATAATCGCTTTTGTTCATCTTTATCACACATTACACCACAGGTGGAAAATAAAGATGGTGTAGGTCCTGACCGGTTTTGACTTTATTTCCAAGCCATTGACGTCAATGGCTCGAAAATGAAGACGAAACCGGTCTGGTTACACCCCGTCTCTCTATTTTTTCACCTGTGGTAATGATATATATATATATAGATATATATATATATATATATATATATATATATATATATATATATATATATATATATATATATATATATATATATATACATTATACACACACACACACACACACACACACAATAGCGTGCGCCCGCGCGCTAGAAGTAATCAACATTCACTCACATGCTAAACAGAAATATATTTCTGACTCACATCGGGATCTAATCTAGATGATTTCAGTTGAAAGGCAAGGGTTGCTGCCAACTAAACAACAGAAGTCATAAATGTGTGTGTGTGTGTGTGTGTGTGTGTGAAATTAGAGACTCTGACTATGCTTTGCAAGTTATGATTTTTATACAAAACTTTTTATATCAATTATAGCTTGTATTTTTAAATATTTCATATCAAGCTTAGGAATATTTTTACTAAACCAATCACTCCTATCATCATGTACTCATTTGCTTTGACGTCGACGAATGGCCGACGTTCAGACAAATAGAGAGAGAGACAGAGAGAGAGAGAGACAGAGAGAGAGAGAGAGAGAGAGAGAGAGAGAGAGAGAGGGCGGGGACGGGGCCCTCCCCTGAACAACTCTTGAAATAATAAGGAAAACTGAGTGGTAACTAAATCCAGTTGACTTACGTATTTTCCACTGAAAACTCATTAAGTCCCTTAAAAGTGTGAATCAACTTCCGTTCATACTTAGAAGGCACTGAATCAACTCTAGTTCATACTTGGAAGGAACTGAATCAACTTCAGTTCATACCTAGAAGAAGTCCAATCAACTCCAGTTCGTACTTAGAAGGCACTGAATCAACTCTAGTTCATAATTGGAAGGAACTGAATTAATTTCAGTTCATACTGAGGACGAGCTGAATCAGCTTCACTTCATACTTTGATGGAACTGAATCAGATTCAGTTTACACTAAGAAGGTTCTCGGCATTTTATACAGTGATTACTTCGTTTAACAATATTACTGCAATAGCATGAGAGGTACGTTAACTCGCCGGTAAACACCTTCTCTCTCTCTCTCTCTCTCTCTCTCTCTCTCTCTCTCTTTCAATGTTTCTATACGCATTACATCTATAATAATAAAATCCGGGAGGATCTGATTTTGTTTGTCCTCCCCCGGATGACATGAGGGGAGACATGATACAGCCACCCACCACCTGCAAACCGGTTTGTCCGCCCCGGGTGGGTACGGGGTAGGTAGGGAACGGGAGTGTGGGAAATATCAGCCCTTCTCCTGCAAACCTGTTTGTCCACCCTGGGTGGGGGCGGGGTAGGTAGGGGATCGGGAGGGTATGGGAGACAGCAGCCCCGGGTTCCAGTGTGTGTAGCGCGAGTGAACAAGCTTGTAAAGCTGTAAACGCTGAAACTAAAACGTGAAATTTGTTATTGCTTATATACATAAGTATTAGACATTTATACCGAAATGAAGAACACTAATGTATTTAGTAATTTTGTATTTTGACAGTTTTCAACAATACGACTGACGTGGTCTCTAAGTATCTTTTAATTTATATTTCTTTATAATCTTTATCTTTTTGTAACAGATCAGCGTGACATAAATATCTAGTTATAGATAATATTCTAGGATGAATAATTGTCCCAAAAGCCTATGGAGAGATGCTAAGGGAGACTGGAACGGAAAAATAAGGGAGTTTCTGAGTCCTGCAGTGAAAAAGTGGCCTGACAGGTGTTACGAGCTTCCTAAGAGAAAAAGCACCGAATATTTGTTCTTTAGTAATGTACTGGATTACAATACATCTCATATTTTATTATCTATCCGTTCACCTAATTGATTAATTAACTTTTCTTATTATGTGTTTATTGGTTTAATTATTTTTTATTTGTTGTCACCTATTCACATAGATTTAATAATATTTGTTAAGAAATGATGTCTTTGTTGCAACTTAATCATTTCCTTTTTTTACATGCAGTTTTTATATATCAGTTCTAATACTTCTTTCTTTTTCCCCATTTTCTAATTTTTAAAAGAATATTAATCAAGTTTGATTATGAATGTTAAAAACAATGACTGTTTCACAAGTCTGTGATATTACTTGTAATTAACCCTTTCCCAGAGCAATCAGCTGAGGGCTGAATTACTCGTCAGTAGCCATTAGCCATTTGAGTCTTTCCAGTCCAGCGAGTTTTGATTTTCAAGTGCCAAAATGGCACCCTATGGCACCTTCTTCCCCAATAACCAGAATGGCGCTTCTCACCATCCCAACTGCCCATTTTTGGAAGTTTTGTCTCTACCACCTTCTAAATAAATAAACCCCGTTAATGATTAGCTCCAGAAGCCAGCCTATTCTTTTCTAAAAATCTCTCTCTGTGACTCCCGTTTCTCTCTCTCTCTCTCTCTCTCTCTCTCTCTCTCTCTCTCTCTCTCTCTCTCTCACTTTTTTTCTCTCATCTCTATCAGATGTCGGTCGTGCGACTTCTAAGGCTTACAGACATCCGGATTAAATCCAATTACAGGTCTCTTGGAAGTCTTGGAAAATAACCCAATAAAAAGTCTCCTATAAATCTCTACTACCAACCGCATCTCTATAGGCCTATGCCATCTTCTCGCGGAGCTCAAACCCCCCCCCTTCACTTCACTCCCCTCCCCCTTTCCCTCTCCCTCTCCATCTCCATCTCGTTGTATATCCCCCTCCCCCCCATTCCAAAATGACACCCCTTTTCCTCTCTACCTACCACTTACTTTTCTCCTCCATCTCTCACCTCTTCCTCGTTCTTCTCCTGTTTTGTTTTTTTTCCTAAAGCCTCTGGCAGGCCTATGAGACCCCTCTGGCCTACCTTTTCCTTCTTCTCCTTGATCTTTACCCTTCCTTTGATCCCCCCCTTCCTCCCTCCTCCTCCTCCCCCCCACCTCTCTTTCCCCTCGATCCACCCACTTGGTGTTAAGGCCCCTCGTGTCTTTTGTCTTCTTCCATCCCCTCTAATTATCTCCTGTGTGTTGCACCTTTGCTTATCACTCCCTGTATTTCTTTCCTTTCTCTCGTGACCTTTCGCTTCAGGTCTTCCAGTACGCAAAACGACGCCGTATCTCTCTCTCTCTCTCTCTCTCTCTCTCTCTCTCTCTCTCTCTCTCTCTCTCTCTCTCTCTCTCGAAATCGCGTAGGGTGCGTTTTCGATCCAGTCCCTGACGTCATTAACTGGTACTTGTTCTGTTTCTTCCGTTACAAAATCCTTCCTCTATTCTCTTCACAGATATTTCTCGAGACTATCTTTAACCTATCCTCCTTACACGCAAGTAGAAAAACTTCAAAAGATGCGATGCTTTAATTATACACCTGTGACTACATTTACATTAATCGGAGGTAAATTCACAAAACCAATCACGGCTGCTTGTGTAATATTAAATGTCTAATCCTTAATTTCAAGCGAAAAATTGATAGACTATAAACAAATTATATCCCACGGTCCTTTTCGGCATCTACGCATTTCTCACAAAACCCTGAAAAACACAGAGATTTACCAGTATAGGCCATTTTAACCCTCTGAAGCAAAGAAGGTCAGAGCAGAGCCCTTAGATAGTTGTTGGTTTATTAGCGTCTTGGCAGGCACTTTTTGCTATAAATAAGTATATTATATATTTTTAATAGGCTACGTTGAAAACCCTAACTCTAGCATGCTCTGGAAGGCCTCACGTTATGACCTTAGATTATGTCGAACTTCTCAGTTCCAGAGATCCTTTATTCCTCACAGCGAGGATGCTGTGCAATTGTAACTTCAAAAAGTTCAAGCGAAGTTGCACTGCATTACTACCCTAATGCAATTCTCCCTGAATTTTAATGATTTACATTTTTATCAATTTATTTACTAATTTGTTAATTCATTTTTCTTTTGCAATAAGTGATTTCTTTCCGTATTTCCCGTCACCTCCAGTTTCTTTTTCTAATGAACACCACATTCTTTGGAAGCTTGAACTTCGAGTCAATGGCCCATGTAAGCTAGTTCTGTATAAATAGGGTTCATCTTCTGAATAATAATAATAATAATAATAATAATAGTAAAGTCTGTCTTGGAGAACCCATGTGTGCTCTTCTGGTGCCAAGCCCACTTCTCTGAACAGCACCTTTAGACTTATTGCCCTTGTATTGCTCTTAATTTTAACAAGGCCATTGACGCACAGTACTATAGTACATCTATAAAGCTAAACAAGAAACCTTACTCTAAAGACCTAGCTTTTATCATCACTGAAGACTCCATTTCCATCATGAAGACTACTTTCTGCTGATAACTTTGGGCATTTCTGCGGGAACCAAGCCTCAGGACATCTCGAGGAAATACCAAAAGTTATCGACAGAAAGTAGGCTTCATGATGGAAATGGAGTCTTTAGTGATGATAAAAGCTGGGTCTTTGGGAAGGTTTTCTTATTTAGCTTTACTGTAGTGTG
>NC_089755.1:40857620-40865120 GCF_040412425.1 Macrobrachium rosenbergii
CTATATAGAAGAAGAAGAGAAGAAGAGGAGGAGGAGGAGGGAAAGGTGGGGGAGGGAAGGAGGAGGAGAAAGAAGAGGAGGAGGAGGAGGAGAAAGAGCAGGAGGATGTGGAGGAGGGAAGGAGGAGGAGGAAGAAGAAGAGAGAGAGGAGGAGGAGGAGGAGAAGGAGAAAAGTGAAACAACTAAATTCGCGATCATCGTTGTTTTGTGACATAAACGCGAAAGTCATTTTCATTCGCAGCATTCTTCTCTTCTGTAGACAAGACCCCGCAGCTCCTAGACAAAAAAAAAAAAAGAAAAAAAAAGGAGACACCCCATTGTTTTACACTCGGTAAGGAAACATTGTGTAGATCGTTTTCTAATGACCCTCGCCCCCTTTATAAATGTATTAAATGTTATTCCTTCTCTAGCAAGAGAGGAAAAGAACCAAGAATGGAATTGACCCTTTACCAAATTAATGGGTGACTGAAATAGTAAAGGATGCTTCTAAATTGGGTGAGCATCACCCTAGTCCATGTAGAAAAAATCTACAGCCAATTTCCTACCATAATAGATTTCAGGTAGACTATTTCTCCACCGTGTTTTTTGTGTCTCTATTCAGCGGAACTAGAAAAGTGACTCTCTGATTTTTTGGAAAAGTGTAAGGACACCCTTTCACTTTTTTATTTCAGCCGCATAACCGGGAGGAAAATCCCATACAGAGGAATCATTTGCACATAAGAATAAAGTACAGTAAAAGGAATAATTTGGAAAATAGCCATGTCTAACATACAATGCCCCCAAAGAAAGTCTTGTATCTTGAGCCTCTCGTCGTGGTTTTATTTTGTTGTGCTCTCATTATGATCTTGTCATAATTTCATCATGACCCCATTGTCATTTAATTATTCAGTTTTATGGCCGCATCATTATTTCATTATGATCCCGCCATCCACAGACTAATTACCATTAAGATTCCGTAATAATTTCATCGTGACTCCGTGATCTTCCAGTTATTCCCCTCATTGTGGTTGGCTCCTCAGAGCAACTAACTTGTGCCGTGAAGCGATTCACTCAAGAAGGGAGGGAAGGCTACGGAGCTATAATGAGCTCTTTGGAGTGATGACCAAAATAATATCTGGAGAAACATTGAAGTTTTTTAAGATCGAGAGAACATTCAATTAACTTGAAAGTTAATTAGATGAGACCACAGGAACATTGACTGCAAGCATTTACTTTTGATTCTGATCTTAAATGAAGGAAATTTTAAGTAATAAGTAGAAACGCTCTCAGAGAGCGCAAACCTCCACCACCGTCGGTCCTAGTGAGCTTATATTTTTCTTGATGATAAATGGTTGGCTTTAGAGATCGAAAGAAAATCTTACAAGGTTAAGATGAGATATAGTTCACATTCAAACTTTTACTACTTTGCAGAAATAATAATCAAATTTAAGTTCAAAATTCTGAAATATGGTGATTTGAGTTTCGGTTATTAAGCCTGGAACATTACCCATAAAAATGGGCCTTCTGCGCAGTACTTACATTCCTATCGCTCTGAAATCAATTAAAGTTAATTGTCACAGAATACCATTTTGATAAATCATCTTTAGAAATCCACACATAACTTTTGTTTCGCAGTAGTGCCAACAAATGAACGAATAGACATAAAGAAACCTTACCGATTGCGTATTCCCATTGCTCAAAAAATATTTATGAAAAGGAGTTCCCTTAAAGATATTCTAACAACAAATACGAAAATTTTTCATAAACTGATGCGTAGAATACTTGTTATGAATTCTACGAGTAGAACTTCGCCGTATCATCATACTTTCTTGTGGTTATCAATCATCATCGATTTTTCTATCATCCTTTATACTACTTGAAGATCACGGTATTTTCCACGACTCCTTTTTACAGTGTAATACATCCTCCGAAAATGTGCCGAATAAATATGAAGAGGATGCGTGTATGTATAGAAACATATATATGCATATATATACGTATATATATACATATACATTATATATATAAGTATGTGTGTATGTATGTATGTATGTATATAGGTATGTATGTATGTATATTTATATATATATATATATATATATATATATATATATATATATATATATATATATATATATATATATATACCCATTCCTCCTTGACGAAATGTATGCTTATATCTTGCTGTAAATGCCATTTTAATCTTTAGCTTCATCATCAAGTTTCATGAATTTTATACACGTTCTCAAGTCGTAAGCCTAGCAACGGCATGACAGTCCTGCAGAAGTTGCCTCAGACGAAATAAAGGACGTCTTGTGTCCCTAACAAAAATCCTGCCATCAGCGGACAACCGAAAAACGAAAAGAATTATGTGAAAATTTGATCCTGGGAACATTGCTCGTCAAATATGCAGGAGAGAAGCCACGACTGAAGCGCTCCATGTATATTAAATAAAGTTCAAGTCTCGCCCGAAACTTCTCGGATGGGTCTTGAATGCTTTATAAGCATTTACTCGACTCAAGTTCTCTTTGACGGGGCGTGAACAGCTTTCAAGTTACATTTACACATTTTATTAGCTCCTCAAGCGGGGTATAAGAAGATGGAGTGAGAAAGAGAGAGAGGAAGAGGAAATAGAACGGAACAGCAGCTGCGCAAAGCGAAGATGAAATTTTGGGGTTGCGTTTTCTGCCGATAAATGTAAATAGCCTGGCCATTTTCCACTTTCCTATCTTTCTTTTCGTCTGCTTAGACTTAGAGAAACGATAAACAACACCTCTTCCCTTAACACTCAATTTTCCTCTTCGGAGGGCGCCGCCGCCGTTCGGAGCGAGGAGAACACAAACACACACACACACACACACAATGCAGAGGAAAAATGGAGAAAGCCAAGTTTTCGGAATTACCTGACATGACAATCGAAGTAAAGAATTGACAGTAAGAATCTTAGAGTTGGAACTCCCAAAGGAATGGACAGAATATTGTATATATCTAGAGCGCCACCAACACCGGCCAAAGGAAATAATGGACACTTTTCAGCGCAGATCCCCCCGGGAAAAACCAAACCTGACTTCTTCGAAAAAGTCATAGAATATGTATAAATAATTCTCGTATTGTTAGGCCAGAGACTGCAAAACTGGAAGAATAGAAATTGGGAGGGGAAAATTGTTAGTCGACCGTGGCGCCATCTCTCCGCCAGATTTAGATTTTTTTTTATCGAGATTTATCTTCTTTTCGTGTTATTTTTTTTTTTTTTTTTTTTTACTCAAATACGAGATGCGCTTTTTATTCAGGATATCAGACAGATACAACTACATTTTTATATGCATTTAGGATTAATTAAAACTGGTTGAACGGTTTTTTTAAAAAGTATAATAAGACAATTGACGAAAATAGTCAGGAAGCATCCGAGAGAAAATACATATATAAAATCCCTAGTGGACTCCCGTCCCTTAAGTGTTTACGAGTGCCAGCTTAAACAAAATCGCAGCGGAACATCTGAAAGACATTTAGCCGCTGAAGGGGGGCGAATCTCAAAAGTCAATTGGCTCCTTCTTAGGCGACTTAGCATCTCGACAAACAACGCCTTTTGGAAAACGACTCGAAAATACAGAGCGACTTCTCGAGTTTAGGACCACTGGAAAAAAATACAGCTCTCTCTCTCTCTCTCTCTCTCTCTCTCTCTCTCTCTCTCTCTCTCTCTCTCTCTCGTAGAGGTGGAAACTGAAGTATCAAAATGGAGTATGTAACCAGGCTATTCTCTCTCTCTCTCTCTCTCTCTCTCTCTCTCTCTCTCTCTCTCCTTAACATTAAACATTTTCTCCTCTTTTCGACAATCAGACCTTGGTATGCTTGTTATTCTAATATCTACTGTGCCCTCTTAACTACTCGATTTCTTCACATTTTTTTGGATACGCTTTGCCAGCTACAAAGCCTAAGTTCCAAATGAAGAAGCAAAGAAAGAAATTCTGACGTCCGTGGCAGGATTCGAACCCGCATACTGAACATCAGAATGATGTAACGCTGGCAACCTCATCCAAAAAGTGTGAAGAAACCAAGAAGTTAATTGGGCTTTTTAGTTATTACAATTACACGCATATTTTAATATGATTCTTTACGATTATGTATTAAAACGGCAATTTAAGTCCATTTTAAGAATTTCATGAAGCTCAAGGCAATTGATACTGGGGCTATATTGTGCAATTTTACTAGAAACAGCAATTATAAAATTAATTGAAGTAAAGAAATATAATTTCAGATCAGGCGATAACGAGAAAACTCATCAGCTGAACAAAAATTGGTCAAGATTCATGATTTGTGACTGATGCTAATCCTGAAAGGATTGCCAAGTATTATCACTAGTTTTTAAAACTAATCACCAGTGGCATCTACAGCAGTTAACCTAATCTATACAGTTTTCATGGATCCAATCATTGCTTCCAATTTCTCTCCTGGGGCAGAGTTTCACCTGTTAATCCACACAAGAGTTTAACATTCACTGAGTCTTTCTCGTTTTGCAATATCCAACAGACTTTTGAGACTGTTCAGAGATTTGTCAACATGATTTTCTTTTATCTTGTCTTCTCAGGTAAGTAGATTAATAGCAATTGTGAAACGTTTTCTTTTTTTACCTCATTTTGTCTTTCCTAGGCTAGCTTTTTAAACGGCTGCATTGCCTCAGTGCTTTTGAATTTGCCTACTGCTCCTTGTCCAGTCTTCCTGGAATGAGATTCGTGTAGACATCAGAACAGCCTAAATTTGTGGGTGGAAAAGGTTCTGGAATTATATTACCAAGACTTATTCCAGGTTTAAGAGATGACCAATTACCTCTGGGATCTTCGGGAGTGGTACAACTTAGTACAACTTCTCTTGCCTCAGCAACTTCATATGGATTTAGGTACATTCCATTGAATAGTAAGAAAACATCAGTGACAGAAAATCATCGGCCCCATATAGGCATTCTGACTGAATGGGAAAATACCAGCCGCCACTTCTATTTGTTTTCCATGGCCATGACCTTGGGCAATGCTACAACAATACTTTTTGTAAGTCATATATGGGCATTGTCTTTTATTTTTTTATTCAGCTGTCACAAGTGGCATTGAAGAACTTTTGAAAAGGTCGTAGTTACAGTTATCCTATTTTTTTTATAGGTCTAGACTTCCTACAAACGGTAGGAGCAGGCGGGGAGGATTTGACAAGGACAGTCCTATTATCCTGCGGTGGTCCACCACTTCCAAACCAACACGATTGTTGGGAAAAACTACAGCGCTCATGTAACCGATACAAGAGTGTTTCACGAAGATGAAGATTTTTATTTATTTTTTTCTTTCGTCATCAAGTCTGAAGGATGTCCATCTCCGATGAAACGATTCCTGAATTAACATAAGGGAACACATCACCTGTTAGATGTGCCACTAGGGTTAACCATAAGGACCAGTGTTCTGGGTGTTCCTATCCCACCAGATGTTACGGCATCAAACTGCCTAGTTACCAGCAATGAGAATTGTTACCAAGCAGCAGTTACCCAGTCTTGTCTGTGCTGTAGATACCGTGGCATTGGAACTCGTATCTTTTCTATACATCAGCAAGGTTGAAACAAGAGCACCTCACTATTCTTACAAAAAGAAGTGACTCTGCTGATATGATCAAGGTGCTAAAAACCATAGATTGGTTGACTAAGACCCATAGGAACCTTTCAAAGGCTACTTGGTATCGGTCTAAAGAAGCAGAACCTGTGTATTTTAAATACATACAGAGTGCATCTGACGTCACAGTGAGAGGACAGGATGTCTTGTAAAAAATGTTATAAACTAGTCATATTAGCTTGGCAATACTTTGATATTGTCGCATACTGCAAATTGATAAGCGTATTGCCTTAGTTCTTTGGGTGTCAGTCTATAGTAGGTGTCTGATACCTTTAATACGTACTTAACCAGCTGCAGTAACCCCTCAAACTTTCCTCTTGCAGTAAGAATGTAGGAACATAAAATTCATCTGCATTAGAGAGGGATTTTGATTATTAAGTCTTATGGAAAAATGTGAAGTGAGATACATTTACTCGTAGAATGTTTTTTTTTATATAATTATACTTTTATTCATGGTTTTACTGAGTTGTGTAGTTATATGAAGTTACGTTACGCCTAACATTTCGACGAATAAAGTATATTATCGGTTTACTTAATTAAATATATATAGAAAATATTTATATTCTTGTCATCAAGATTTTGGACAAGTTGAATAATTTATAGTGAAGTCGTCATTTACTTTCTGTAAACTTAAATTTTCCCGCTTTTTCAGATCACCAAAACTTGATGCACTAATAACACAAGTTAATCCTTTGCAATGTGCAGAGGCGAATAATAGTCGGATTTTTTCTATTATAATTTTTGCGTCCCTTCTCATCAAAAATAGTCCCTTCTCATAAAGAATAGTCCCATCCCATCATCCCATCAAAAATAGTCTCTTCTCATCAAAAATAGTCCCTTCTCATAAAAAAATAGTCTCTTCTCATCAAAAATAATCCCATCTCATCGAAAATAGTCTCTTCTCATAAAAGATAGTCCCTTATAGAATATAGTGACTGTCGGCATTATTTGCGAAAAAGTAAAAGTAAAATTAAAAGTAAATTGTTAGGATCGCAGTCAACCACAGTCATGTGAAATTTTCAAAACATGGCTGAAATAATTATCTTAGCAGGGTCGCATTGCAAAAAACCTGCATATTTGTATTTAAAACACATTACACTTTAACACTAATGCACCAAGTTTTTTTTTTTTTTTTTCCTTCATTAGCTCTCCTGCTTTATTACTGATGGTTTTCTGTGCGCGTCACTGAATCGAATCAGCTACGCACCTTTCCTTTAGTCTCATAATACCTCTCTCTCCTTAACACTAAACATTTTCCTCCTCTTTTCGATAATCAGACATTAGTATGCTTGTAACTCTAATAACTACTGTGCCCTCTTAACTACTCGATTTCTTCACACTTTTGGACGCTTTGCCGGCTACAGCATAAGTTCAAACAAGAAGCAAATAAAAATCTGGCGTCCGTGGCAGATTCGAACCACATACTGAATATCAGAATGATGTAACGCTGGCAACCTCATCCAAAAGTGTGAAACCGAGTTAACGGTTAATTGTATGACACCTACACTTTGCTGGCTACGTGGGGGAGAATCGCGCATCCCCAGATTTGGAGTTTTTCTTATCCCCTGGACATAATCAGGTGTTGCTCTTCCTTTTACAAGTGGTGTGAAGAATGAATGACGTAGCTACTAGCTCCAGTTAAATCCCACGGAAGTTACATGCAGACCATTCACAAATTAAAAAGACTCCAGGTCTTTTAAACTGTTAGTGAGTTTCCACCGATGTGGTGAATGTGGTCACGATCAGACTGTATATATATATATATATATATATATATATATATATATATATATATATATATATTAATGTGTGTGTGTGTGTGTGTGTGTGTGTGTGCGCACTTTCCTTCATTTCACTCACAAATCATTTAGGCACT
>NC_089755.1:40870120-40907620 GCF_040412425.1 Macrobrachium rosenbergii
TTTTATACTGTATATGTGGGTCTAAGATATACACATGCATAATCTGCTCCTCCTCCTGGTAACCCACCCCCTACCCACTAAGATCTACCATTCCCCCCCACCTTACGTACCACACCGAGATATCCAATACCCCCTACCCCCTACCTCCTCCCACCTTCTTCCTTTCTCCCTCTTCGTCGCTGATCCTATCAGCCTGGATCAGTTTTACAAATTTTCGAAATAAATCGAGGACGATTTGGAAACAAATTGCATTGACTGCACAATCGAGTCAGATCGAGATCTAATAGTGACGAGGGGATGGAAAGGGAGGCTGAGGACGAGGGAGGGAAAGCGGGAGGAGAAGAGGAGAGGAGAGGAGAGGAAAAGGGGGTGTGGGGAGGCGAGGGTAGTGGGAGGAGAGATGGTAGAAGAGGGAGAATCTGGAAACGAGAGAGACACAGACAGACTGACAGAGAGAGAGAAGGAGAGAGAGAAGAGAGAGAGTGAAGAGTGAGAGAGAAAGAGAATGAAACTTACTGATATGATACATGATGGGATGGGATAAGAGAGAGAGAGAGAGAGAGAGAGAGAGAAACTTACTGATATGATTATGAATGGGGATAGGAGAATAAAAGAGAGAGATAGAGACAAACTTACTGCATGATATGATACATGAATGGGATGGAGAATAAGAGAGAGAGAGAGAGAGAGAGAGAGGAGAAACTTACTGATATGATACATGAATGGGATAGGAGAATAAGGGAGAGAGAGAGAGATAGAGAGACAAACTTACTGACATGATATGATACATGAATGGGATAGGAGAATAAGAGATTGAGAGCATGATGATATGATACATGAATGGGATAGGAGAGAGAGACAAACTTACTGACATGATATGATGCATGAATGGGATAAGAGGGATGAATGGGAGAGAGGAGAGAGAAGAGAGACATAGACAAACTGCCTGATATAATACATGAACAGGACAGGTGGATGACAGACAGTATTTCTAAAAAATAGAAAAATGAAAAATACAAATACTGGGAATCTGATAACCACTCACAACAATTCCAATTTCAGAAAAAGATAAATTAATCACAGCATACATCTGCTCATACAGCTGTATCCTGTCACGGCACGATCTGGCAAAAAAAAAACAGACTTAAATAAGTATGCCAAAGGGACAAAACAATAAAAAACTTAATCCCCCAAAAAAAAAAAACGTACTGTGACTTTAGGCTCATACAGTACAAGAAAAACATTCATGGAAAAGTAGAAATAACACCTTCCAGCTTAAGGCGCTCTTTAGTAGATAAGAAGTAGATAAATCAAGAAAATATGAGGAGAAATGAACCTCAAGTTATATACGTAGGCGTTAATGGTGTGAGAGTGAACGGTGGTAAAAAAAAAATATCTAAATTAAGTCAGAATTAAAGGATCTTGTCTTATTAGGAGGATTGAGTGATACAGAAATTCGGTGTATATTATATACATTATGTATATATATATATATATATATATATATATATATATATATATATATATATATATATTTATGTATTTATGTGTGTGATATGTATTGTTGTATACATGTATGGATACATACGTATATAAAAAAAATATATATATATATATATATATATATATATATATAATATATATATATATATACATATGTATATGCACACACATACATATATATGCGTGTGTTTGAGCCATATTAGGCGTCACAACAAGCCTAACACACAGACCACAGGTGGATATAGATAAAAACAATAAGCACGCCACCGTAAGATCGAACAGACAGAAATTCAGTAAATAATCTAACCTTCCTAACTTTGGTCACTAATGTAGAAATACCATAAGACGAACTAAACAGACATTTACGGAGCACAGGCTGGTTAGAAATCACACTGCGAGTAACGAGAGATGGAAAAATCTATATTATTACCAAGTTACTGAAACTATGTGGAATGGAACAGGTGTGCCTGCCTGCCAGAATTCATGAGTGGGGTAGCCTAGTTGTATGACAGAAACGTAAACAATGTACATCTGAACCCGTTATTTATCATCTCTCGGCAGCGAGGTATAACGAAGCTTCTATGAATGTGTTTTGGTTACATGACGTTCAATGTCGTTTGAAAGGTTCGGCCGTTTCGCGTTAACATATCCAACGTTCGCGTATTCAGACATAGTTATATTTATAAATGTGTATATATACACATATATATGTATATGTGTATACAGTATATACATACATACATATATATGTGTATATATATATTTATGTATGTGTATACATACATACATATATATCTATATACAGTATATATATATATATATATATATATATATATATATATATATATATATATATATATATATATATATATATATATTTTACACAGTGAATTTGCTCTTTTCATCAGTTACTCACACAGTGTTCCGTGAAGGCTAGAAATGAAGAACGTACGAGGAGAATAACAATGAAAATGTAAAAAAAAAGAGGGGGGGCGGGGTGGGGGGGACGTACAGTGAGATTGACAGGCTGATCAATAAACATAAGGATAGCGATGTAGGCTGAGAGTGTGTGTCTACGTCCCCACTCCGAGAAAAGTAAAAAAAAAAATGATACGTGGATTATTAATAATAAAAAGATGGACTTTTTTTAGTATGTTAGAATTCAGCTTTGAGACGTCACAGAATAATAAAAAGATGGATTTTTTGTAGTATGTTAGAATTCAGCTTTGAGACGTCACAGAAACTGTTTTTTTTTTTATTATAAAGTTCTTTTATAATTCAAGAATCTCTGCTGTATAAAAACAAGACAAAAATAGAGATACTTTGATTATTAACGATAAGATTATGGATTTTTTTAGTACGTTAGAATTCAGCTTTGAGGCATTGCATAGCAGCTGTGTGTTTTAAATATAAAACTCTTTTATCATTTAAGGATCTGAAAACAACGTATCCAAGAAAAAGGACAACGCATACAAAACTTTTTTTTATTATGAAACTCTTTTATGAGTTAAGATTCTTTGCTGTCAGAGACTTGCATATGTTCATTGCCGTAGTAACCGATGAGAAAATCTTTAATAAACGAAGTAAAACTGTAACAAATAATTATGAGAATTTAGGGAAGCCCGAAAACGACAGGAAATTGGCTTATCGTTCGAACCATTGTTTAAATAAATAGCAATTTCCAGAAAAATCCTGGATGTTGGGGGAAGTAAATGAAGGAGAATAAGATGCAATATGGAGAGAGAGAGAGAGAGAGAGAGAGAGAGAGAGAGAGAATGCTTTACATAAAGATAACTTAAAAAAAAAACAAACACACTGAATCCTCGGATTTAAATCCGGTTAACACAAACGATATCCACGATCGATTAATTCCATTGACGGTTCGTCACATAGAAAAAGGGAAAAGATAGAGATAAAGAAAAATAGAAAGAGCCAAAAAAGACGAGAATCGAACAAACGCGAGTTACTGCCCTTCCTACTACTCATCGGATTGAATTTCAGCTCCGTTATTTTTTTTTCCTGGTTTGGGTGAAATTTGCACTTGAAAGCTTCGCAGGCCTACGGAGCCTAGCGTATGGCCTGTTCGATTCCGTGGCTCCGTCTCCGGACTCGACTTCTCTCTTGCGATTATTCTCTCTTCGGTTTACAAATATGTTGTACAAGTTCGGAAATGTTTATAGATGTCTGAGATATTAATATATGTATGACCTTTTTGGGGAATTGTGTTCTTAAGGTTCTCAGTATGACAGATAAGATGTGTTATATCTAGTTAGGTTCCCTGAAATATATTGCTGTTTCAGGCGTTCTATATTTAAACACAGTTGTTGGTGTGGTGGTAAGCAACGTTATTTGTCATTAATAATCCTAATCATTATTTTAAAAAATTCTTTTTCTTCATTGGGCGAAAAGAGACACAAATCGAGGAACAAATTTCTTCAGTATTAATCAGCATTCACTGAGGATCCCAGAAATATATTGCAGTTAAATTCATCAGTATTCCGCGATGCTCCCGTTAATATCTTACCGTTAAAGGCATCATAATAATTAAATATGGTCGATGGTTAGGGATAAGCAGCGTTATTTCTCTTTAACAATCCTAGTTACTATTTTTAAAAGATTCTTTGTCTTCATTGAACGAAGAGAGAGAGAGAGAGAGAGAGAAATCGAGGAAGACAAAGGAATCCGGAGCCAACGCCGAGGCGAAGCGAACGAAGGGCCCTAAGTCCACCCAGGGATGAGGCCACGTGCCGGGCAAACACTCGGAGCGTCACCCACTGAGTTTTGGGGCCAAAACGGCGAATTCAACACAAAAAATCTGCCATTAATTCTGTTTAGATTAGACAGTTTGGAGAGGGGGGGAGGCACGACAAAGGGAAGGCCGAGGGCTCAAAAATTAAATACGGCATAAAAAACTGCTGACAGATGGAGGGATACGGACAAGATGTGTAATTCTCCGGAAAGAACTGGAAACAGGGAGGTGAGGGTGGGGGAATGTGTAGGGGAGGGAAGGGGTTAATATAGGAAGCTTGGGAGTTATGGGCTTATGGGCTAGTACATGTATTTGAATGGGGGGAGGGGGGAGAGGTGGTTGAAGTCTCTGAATAGCGGAGTCGTTCACTCGGGAGAGGAAAAAATAAGTATTGGTTTTTCCTCTGAATTTATTATTATGGGAAAATCGACAGGGTTAGTTCAAAGGCAAAAAGGAATACAGTAGCTGTCCGGTTCAGAAATCGGCGTAAAACCAGTTAAAATTTATGTCTGGTTTTTTCTGGTATTAAGTCGAATCGGCGTAATACCAGTTTTAAAACAATTATGAATAGTTTCGTTCGTGGCAAGACTCTCTTGGTATTAAGTCGAAAAAAATAATTATAACTAGAAATAGTTCTATTCACTGAGCAAATATATCTATGCCACCAGTGATTTATGGCGATTTGCGAATTTCCACCAAACAACAGAATAAAAATATTGAAATAAAAAAAAAAACAGCTCCTACAGAAACGGGGCAAATATTTTTCGACAAAGTTCTTGCTATAAATATTCAACGGCGATAACTACGAATATATGTAAATTTGTGTATGAATGGTAATGGGGCGTTCACAACTCTTAGCCCCCCCTCTCTCTCTCTCTCTCTCTCTCTCTCTCTCTCTCTCTCTCTCTCTCTCTGTACGAGGAAAAGACATATGTACGTTCAACGTCAGTGAAAAAACATACTCTGTAGTCTGAAGTTTTATATACGTACATATATATATATATATATATATATATATATATATATATATATATATATATATATATATATATATATATATGTATGTATAAATACACACACACATATATATATATATTATATATATATATGTGTGTATATATATCAACTGAATTACACTTATGTTTCCCTCTGTGCAGAATTGGATAAAAAAAATAATTGCAGCAGAAATAAAATAGCAATAAATGGGAAAAATAAACGAATTGTGTATTGGTGTTCTAAAACAGAACTTATAAACATGAATATCAGTAATAACAAAACAGTGATTATAACAGGTGAAAGCTACATTTATTTACAATCAGTGTGGTTGTAGATATCTCAACATCTTTAAGGGGACAAAAAAGTAGATTGTAAGACTTGCCATTTAACACCCATCTACATACAATTAACCTTTTATATTCACTTATACACAATTAATCTTTTACTTCCATCTATATACACTTAACCCTTTACTTCCTTCTGTAAACATTTAACCTTTTACATTCACTTATATACACTTTGCCTTTTTACTTCCCTCTATATACACTTTGTTTTTTACCTCAATCTATATACACTTTGCCTACATACACTTAACCTTTTATATTCACTTATATACAATTATTCTTTTTTTCCATCTATATACACTTAACCTTTAACTTCCTTCTATAAACATTTAACCTTTTACAGTCACTTATATACACTTGCCTTTTACTTCCATCTATACACTTAGTCTTTTACTTCCCTCTATGTACGCTTAGCCATTTACTCCCATCTACATATACTTAACCTTTTAGATTCACTTATATACATTTAGCCTTTTACTTCAACCTAAATACGCTTAGCCTTTTACTTCCATCTATATACTGTACATTCAACCATTTACTCCCACCTATGTACACTCATCCTTTCACTTTCATCTATATACACTTAGCAATTTACTTTCACTTATATAAACTCACCCATTTACTTCCATCTATATATACTTGCCCTTTCACTTTAACCTATATATACTCAGTCTTTTAATTCCACCTATATACACTTAGCCTTTAATCCCATCTATATACACTTAGCCTTTTACATCCACGTTTATACACTCACCCTTCCAGCAACACCACCTCACAACGATCCTGGCGCCCCAAGCCATTTGCCCCCTTATCATATACTGTATACAAAGAAAGAAGACTATTTATGAAAAAGAAAACTCCTTCCAGACAGTGTCTTCTCCTTCTTTGCCTCTTCCTCCCTTTGTATCTGAAATTTTAATTGTTATTGTTGGACCCTGTGCTTCAAGACAGCCGGGGGGCGGGGGGGCGAAATAATAACACACGATTCGTGAGATAAATGACTCTCAGAGAAATGTGTAATTATATGTAATTTATGACTTTAATAATGGAAGAGGTATGGAGAGAGAGAGAGAGAGAGAGAGAGAGAGAGGGGGCAGGTGGAGGTTGAGGAGTTGGGTGGGTGGGGCAGACATACGACGAAATTCTGAAAAGCATGTATCGCAAATATAATTTCTTTAGTTTATAGTAAATAAAGTTACATAAATTTTCAAAATATATGTAAATTAGTTTTTTGTTAAATTTATTTGTTTTTACTGAATGATACTCGATTACCCTTTCAAGAATTGGTTAGTTTTCAAATTGAAAAATTACCAGTACAGTGACTCTCTCAGGGGTAATTGTGTATTAAAGAATCAGGTCAATAATTTCACCTCCAGAAATATATAATCTTTTGAAATAAACAGTTCGGCAATGTATAAATTACTGAAATTAAAATTAACGGATACGTTGTATAATGATTTCTTTAGAGTTCAGGAAGTTCCTCGTCGGACGGGTCGGTACCGTTCTCGGCTAGCATTTTGCTGGCCCACGTTCGAGTCTCCGACCGGCCAATGAAGAATTAGAGGAATTTATTCTGATGATAGAAATTCATTTCTCGTTGTAATGTGGTTCGGATTCCACAATAAACTGTAGGTCCCGTTGCTAGGTAACCAATTGGTTCTTAGCCACGTAAAATAAAATCTAATCCTTCGGGCCAGCCCTAGGAGAGATGTTAATCAGCTCAGTGGTCTGGTTAAACTATACTTAACTTTTAGTGTTCGGGAAAGTATAGTTGACAAAGTCTGCCATAATTATGGAAATAGAGGTTATGAATAATTATATGATAAAACTCCGACTTATTCCAGTAATAGAGTAAATTTTCCACAAAACAAAAGAATAATATAAAATCCAGGCAAACGAGGAAGATACAATTATTATAGGCTAAGCCACGGTTTAATTTTTGCCTCTTTCAGAATCTAGTGACTAGGACGTTTACCTCAACAAGAACTTATCCCAGATTCGATTCCTGTGTGAGCTACAACGCCCGTGGCAAGTATTATTAAATCCCAGTGTTTCTTCGTTAATTTAAGCATCGGATTTTTCAGTGGGAGTGGGTTGGTTGTGGTGGGCCGCAAACCCGGTGGAGAATGGTATGAGGTTATCAACCACATCCCATGAGATTTTCTGAGAACTGGAAGAGAGAGAGAGAGAGATAATTAACTATTAAGATCCCTGGTATCAGAAGCAGCGGAATATATTAATGATATTAACAAGAAGTGAATCGACACAGGTAATAATTCTAAAGTAATCCATGTACAAGAAGCTTGAAAAGATATAAGATAAAAATAATTGAAAATTGTAAAAAGTCCTATACAAGCACAGAAAGTATAAATTCAACATCACAAATTGGTAAATACCTAAAAGGAAAAAACTGTCACATTCCGGGGCCTCATTTATCACGGAAATCCTATCCTCCACCAAAGGCGAGATTTCTCGATAACTTCACAAGGCATCCATCAGTAACAATAAAGAGACTTATCACTCCGAGTAATCTCTTTAACGAGTGAAATTGCTCTATGAATAAACGATGGCTTCGCGTCAGACTATCGCCAAGAAAGGACATTATGTATACGTTTCCACCATAACTTCCTGAAACACCTTTGTACGGATTCCTTGCGACACGCCATTATGAAGGGAAGTTGAATTATGATTCGTGGATGGTAATAAATACAAATGACCAGGGGGGTTAGGGGAAGGGGTGTGGGGAGGGTTTAAGGGGAGGAGGAGGGGTTTAAGGGGGCGGGGAGGGAGGAAAGGGGATTCTAGGAGGCAAGGACAAGGGGAGGTGTTTTAAGGGGACAGGGGGAAAAGGAGGGCGATGGAAAGGGGTTTTCGGGAGGCAGGGGGATGAGATTCTAAGTGGGCATGGAGGTGGAGGGGGTTTTAAGGGGGCAGGTGGAGGAGGGGGTTTTATGGGGACAGGGGAAAGGAGGGGATGGAAGGAGGTTTTTCAGGAGGCGGGGGATGGGATTCTAAGGGCATGGGAGGAGGGGTTTTAAGGGGCAGGTGGAGGAGGGTTTTAAGGGGACGGGGAAAAGGAGGAAGGAAGGGGTTTTCAGGAGAGGATTCTAAGGGGGGCATGGGAGGGGAGAGAGGGTTTTAAGGAGGCAGGGGAGGGAGGTTTTTAAGGTAGGGGACGAGAGGGGTTTTAAGGGGACAGGGGAAAGGAGGGGAGGGGGGAGTTTTTCAGGAGGCAGGGGGATGGGATTCTAAGAGGGCATGGGAGAGGGAGGGGTAGGTGGAGCAGGGGTTTTAATGGGGACAGGGGAAAGGAGGAGGGGAAGGGGGATTTTCAGGAGGCAGGGGATGGTATTCTAAGGGGGCAGGGGAGGGGGAGGGGGTTTTAACGGGAAGGGGGAGGGGAGAGAGTTTTAAGGTAGCAGGCGGAGGGGAGGGGGTTTTAAGGTAGTAGGGGAGGGAGGGGGTTTTAACAGCAGGGGAGGGGTTTTAACGGGAATGGGGAGGGAGAGGGTTTAAGGTAGCAGGCGGTGGGAGAGGGGGTTTTAAGGCAGCAGGGGAGGGGAGGGGTTTTAACGGGAAGGGGAGGAGAGGGTTTTAAGGTAGCAGGCGGATGGGGAGGGGTTTTAAGGTAGCAGGGGATGGGAGGGGTTTTAACTGGACAGGGGAAAAGGAGGGGAGGGGAAGGGGGTTTTCTACGAGGCAGGTGGATGGGATTCTAAGGGGACGGGGAGGGGGGTTTTAATGGAAGGGGGAGGAGAGGGTTTTAGGAGCAGGCGGAGGGGGGGGGGTTTAAGGTATCAGGAGAGGGGGTTTTAATGAGAAGAGGAGGGGAGAGGGTTTTGGGTAGAGGCGGAGGGAGGGGTTTTAAGGTAGCAGGGAGGGAGGGGTTTATAAGGTAGCAGGAGGGAGAGGGTTTTAATGGGACAGGGGAAAAGGAGGGGTGGGAGAGGGTTTAAGGTAGCAGGCGGAGGGGAGGGTTTTTAGGGTATCAGGGAGAGGGGGTTTTAATGGGAAGGGGAGGGGAGAAGGTTTTAGGTAGCAGGCGGAGGGAAGGGTTTTTAAGGTAACAGGGGAGGGGGGGGTGAGGTCATTAACTCGAAATATAGATGCGTTACTTTCATTGACACTTACTATCGTTTATGCTCGAATTCTCGTTAAACGCCTTTAAATAGTTTTGCTCCCATGTGTTCGTGTGTATGTATAAAACTTTAAAAAGGTGTTTCGTATACCCGTTTGTTGAAGTATTTCCGTGACGTTAGCAAATCTACCCCTTTAGTAGTTATTGCAGTCAAAATCCTCTAGAAACGGTAATAATGTATTACCTACATGCTTACATTCACGTGTTATGTGTTCGTACGTATGGAAACGAGTTTACATTTCAAAATGTCAGAGTATTTCCTTAGTATTTCCGAGGAATTATTCTTTCTAATCGTTTCCGTGACGTTAATATAACTATTCCTTGAGTAGTTATTGCAGTTAAAAGTCCACTAGAAATGGTAGTGTATTATCTACATACCTATATTCATGTGCATGTGTTCGTACTTATGGAAATAGGTTGACATTTCAAGATATTAAGTATTTCCGTAGTCTTTCATAGAAATTATTTTTTCTAATCGTTTCCGTGATGCTGCTTTCACTATTCCCCCTAGAGGTCATTGTAGTTAAAAGCTCTCTAGCAACGTTAGTGTATTATCCACGTGTATGTGTTTGACGAGTTTACACCGCAATATGGTGAGGCATTTCCCGGAAATTATTTTTTGTAATCGCTCAGAAATCATGACACTAACCTCAAGTCTCCTCATCGTTTTTTATCAGTCAAGAAAGACTCAAATCATTGCCTGAAACACTAGCGGACCCAAAGGGGGGGGTGCCACCTGGGCACGTGCCCCCCATGAAAAATAATGACAAAATAATAACATTGAAGATTTAGATAATATTAACATAAATGAGAAATATAAAAATGGAAAAAATTGAAAATCTATTATATATACACCATATATACATACATATACTCCGTATATATTTACACACACACACACACACACACACACACACACACATATATATATATATATATATACACACATACACATACATATATATATATATATATATATATATATATATATATATATACACACGTAGGTATGTATAACATGAAATTGGTTTACCCAACCCCCATGAAATTTTTTTGGATCCGCTACTGGCCTGAAATCAATACAGTTATTGTAAAAGTTCACAAATACTGAAGCCCGTTAATTGAACACTGCGTGTCTCAGACCCTTTGAAAAGAGACGTTCAAAGTTACTGTTATCCACCTTAATTACGGAGTAATTGTTTATGAGCGCTTATGTATGGCCAGCTAAATCTATTCCTTGCCCCTTTCTCTCCATAATTCACAACTGGAAGAGAATTTAGCAGTTCCTAAATAGTTTCTGTATGTATGGGGGAAGGTTGTGGGGCGTTGGTTGGTAGGGAGACGGGGCTTGGAGAGGGGGAAGGGGTTTGTTGGGGAGGGGGCTAGTAATAGGAAGACCCTTAAATCCGTTTTACACGGGAACTTACAATTCCAGTTCAGTAATTAAGATGCGGGAAGTTCATTGATTACTTTAAAGGTAGCATGAACTTAAAATTCATTGATTGTTTTAAAGGTGGCATGAACTTGCTGTTTCAGGCAAATTAAGTTCATTCACCCAATGAGTGGTTCATTCGTTTTGTCAATGTTTATGCTGTATATATTACCCATATTATGAGTGGTTTTTTTTATATATGTGAATACTGGACTGATATATCTCAATACTGGACTGATATATCTCGATACTGGACTACTCTTGTTCCCAAAAGATATCAATTTCATTGTTATCATGCTCATATTTTCATTCGAAGATTAATGTCTTCACTTAAAAGCATCATAGCGAAATTCAAAAATTGTACATTTAGGGGTACCGAAATGCTTTTATTTAAGAAATGAAAATACACTAATTAAAAAAAAAGTCTGATAACACAGACCATCTTTCACTGCTTGGCTAAAATAAATAAGAATTAAGTGATAGCGCAGGACACAAACCTGCATTCACCTTTCAACTTATGAACAACTTTTGAACAATGCCTAACAATCTGAAGCTTAAACAAGCACTATCGTAGGTGTTTTATTATTGATTTAACAGCTACAATCGTTAATTTTTAGCTTTCTGTAAAAGAAAACGTGCCGGCTTTGTCCGTCTGCACATTATTTTGTCCCCAGTTTTTTCTGTCCGCCCTCAGATCTTAAAAACTACTGAGGCTAGAGGGCTGCAAATTGGTATGTTGATCATCCACCCTCCAATCATCAAACATACCAAATTGCAGCCCTGTATCCTCAGTAGTTTTTATTTTATTTAAGGTTAAAATTTTGCCATGATCGTGCCTCTGGCAACGATATAGGATAGGCTACCACCGGCCCGTGGTTAAAGTTTCATGGGTCGCTGCTCATACAGCATTATACCGAGACCACCCAAAAGATAGATATGTTTTCGGTGGCCTTGATTATACGCTGTACAGAAAACTTGATTCTGTTAAAACGGATTTGAACCGCTTGTAATTTATCACAAACGATCGTTGTTATGAAATCAAGTTTAAGCTCGACAGAATTCATGATGATATACAAAAACAAAGAATATAAAATCAGATACCTTAATATTATTCATGATTATTATTCTTTAATTTAATATTATTCATGCTTGGCATTCTATTCGTTTACAGAGTAATCATCAATACACAGAGTAAAATGGAGTTTACTCCTTTAAAGTTACTCAGCATAAATCCAGAGAGGTTATGTTGGAATATTATGAGTTTTACTGTTAGCAAAATGTCACGAGATTAACGTCTTCATCTGGGTGTAAGGAAGTTGATGAACGAATATGGATTGTTCACATCCGGTAACATTGTAAGGTTAGGCAATATGTCCCCTTCTAAAGAGAACTTGACATGTTTATATGCTGGCGTATGATCACAGACACATAATGTGCCCACTAGAAACATGCATAACTTTCACGAAGCAAATGTTGATATAGTTTGGGTAATTCGCTAAAAACGATTCTTAACCACAACATTTAGCAGCTTTTTCAATGCCGAACTCTTTCAGAAACTTGAATACAGTAGCCTCACTCCAAATACAGGAGCATTCTGTAACTCGATACTGTGCATTGCAGGCAACTATAAAAGAATGAATTCTTGACCTGTATTTTATTTTAGGCTACTATGACCCTCTCGCTCTCTCCTCCTTTCTTCCTAAGGCTTCGCTCGCCCTCCGAAGGCCCTCTCCTTCGGAGCCGTGTGCCTCAAAGGGGTGTGGCCAGGGGGGCAAAAGACATCAAAGTGAGTGCCGCGTTTATGAGGGAAAGGAAATGCGAGATGATAGGATTTTTGTAATAATTTTTATAGCAATTTTTACATGCCATGTTGACTTGACAAATGAATGATTGACAGACTCTTGGCCAAAATTTACCTTGGGAAACTGGAAGGACGGGAATAACAATAATAATCTTGATCAAAAAATACTCTTAGTAGCATGAGTCTTGAAATGGATAAAAAAAAAAATCCACAGCTATATATGTTTACAAACATATTTAAAAATAACTCTCATCAGAGAGCTTTGGGGAATGTGTTTGATTCCCCTTTGAAAAAGGGAATCGAACCGATTCCCGAATGCTCGCTGTTTAGATTTATTTTCATTTTCAAATATGTTTGTGCCCATACATAACTGTGGATTTGTTTCTCCTATACTCTTGATATTGTAAAAGGAAATACTTCCTCCGGAAGGATGAAGAATATCAGACACTTGAGACTAATGTAGTATTACTGAAGATTTTCTAATAGAAGCTGCATATTAAATATTAATCGTAAAGTCGACTCAAACATATCTAATGTGAAATGCAAATGAACTTTTGTTTATATATATATATATATATATATATATATATATATATATATATATATATATATATATATATATATATTTTTTTTTTTTTTTTTTTTCTACATTGACAGTATCAAAGTAACTGTCATTCTCTCTCTAATTGGGCAAAATCTAAACTCTTACAAACTGCAGATTCATGATACATTGAAGGAGAGTTACATTGCGTCTGCATGTCCATGTTTGATCGCATGTCTTAACTCAGTGACGTATTGACGGTGAAATACGTCGTACCTGTGTGCGTGCGTGTGTGTCCGCGCGTTCAGATGTTAATAACGAATTGATGGACCATTGCGTTGAATCTGCGTGCATGCGTTCGATTGTCAATATTCAATGGCGAATTAACGAAGAATTGTATCGTGTGTAAGCGCGTGTGCTTGTGTGTGTGTATGTGTGTACGCCTGTGTGTGTGTGTTTATGCGTGTCACCAACTCACGATCATTAGTTCTGAAGAAAAACTTTTTAGAAGCCTAATCGGTTTCTCAGCGTTGCCAATAAAACTGGGATGATACGCGGCTTATCTTCTTCTCGTCACGAAACGGTTACTGAATACCTCTTGCGTTATCTGATAGGAGAGCTTCCGACGCTCTGTGGCTTGAAAAAACTGTATTATAAAATTCAGTGGCTCGTTCAACTCCTGAGCTGCGAGAGCGCAAAGCGGTTAGTCTCGCGTTGTAAAGCCAAGTGGTATTGCTTTGTGGGTCGTGTATTTACTCGTATTTGTATATTGTCAGGGAGGAAATAAGGGCAATCAAGTTCATGCGTGTGGCGGGCAGGAGGGGTTTAATTCCCCCCAATTCTGATTGGATTTTTAAAAATAAAATTAAATAAATGATCTTCAAAGCAATACAAACATATTTTGCCATGTTAATAAAACATTGCAGTGTTAGTTCAGTTCTTCTTAGTATACCGTACTCCATTATTCGATATTACCTATATAGTGAAAATAAAGAGAAGATGCACTTTAAAAATATAGTTATAAAGAAAACATTTATAAAAAAAAAGGTGTTATATTTTCGCAATCCTCCTTTCAACAGTCCTGTGCACTGCCCTGAGATATATTTTGTAAGTGATCATGGAATGAATAGGCTATCAGATTTCATGTATGATTATTTACCTGTAGAATCGAATTTCATTACTAGAGTTGGGATTTTTCCATTTGTTGCTTGACATTGACACTGTATGTACAACTGTTGTGGCTGAAACACAAAATGTTATACATATACAGTATATATGTGCTGTTACAAACACAAATGCATAATATATACATATATATATACTTGTATATTATATATATATATATATATATATATATATATATATATATATATATATATATATATATAATATATATACAGTATATATATATTTATATATATATGTTATATATATATATATATATATATATATATATATTCTAACGTGCAATAAGGAAAAGTGTTAACAGAGGCATGTTTATTCAAAATCATAGGAAAAAACGAACTCTTGCATTCGACAAAAATCTGATAAGATGTTTATTATATATGGAAATGTGTATGTATATATATATATATATATATATATATATATATATATATATATATATATATACACATACATTATCATATATAATTATATCTTACCAGGTTTTGACAGAAGCAAGAGTTAGTTTTTTCATATGATTTAAAATAACCATGCCTCTCTTAACACATTTCTCTTATTACACATTAGAATAGGTTTTATTATCTCTGATTATTAGATACCTGCTCCTTTCTCCTGTACCTTGAAAATTACTGTATAAAAAATACATTCTATGTAACAATAAAACACTTTACGGAACCTAAACCACCTCAGACATCTATTTCAAAAACGAAGATGGCTACAGAGAATATCTACGACTTCAAAATCAAATCTTGAAAGGATTTCAGTCTGTAACGGGATGATTATAAGTCATAATCATAAATACAAACGTCTATTTAAGTCCGCTTTGAAATGTTCAAACATTTCATATTTAACGGAGTCTAAGAGTTAGCTTATTCTAACCGTAAAGCGTTACCCATTACGCCATTAAATGAACGCGCCCATGTATTCCTAATACCGCGAACTGATAACGACGAGACAAATCTAATTTTCTTGTCTCTGGGAAAATAGGTTTCCCTCCACTCATAGTCTCCCACAAGAAGGACAAGGGCAGGGACGAGGGGCGCCTGTGGTGAAGGGGGAAGGGAGAGAGAGAGGGGGAGAGAGAGAGAGAGAGATAGAGAGAGGAGTGAGAAATGAAAAATATTCTTTTATTATTTCAGACAACACAGCCCCAAATGTCAAGATCGGTGGAAACGATGTTTTTGAAAGACGCCGTTCAGAGAGAGAGAGAGAGACAGAGAAAAACGGGATCTTTTGGGCCAGTTCCGTTTTCTCAAGGCTCGTTGGAAGGTGAGATAAAATGAGATATGAGAGAATTGCTGTTTACTTTGGTGCGGAATTTATAGCAGATGGTATTAGTAGGTTTCTATCAAGACAGAGGGGGCATAGGTGGGATGTGTCTCAGATTGTAAGTCGAGTAAAAATGTATATTTCTTTCTTGTATGAAACACGGGCCTCAGTAGGCCAAAATGTTTTAATTACACTGGTTTCTTCCCAGTAGTAATGAGTATAGAAGCTCTCTGGTAATAATTACATTATCTGTTCGTTCACCCGAGTAAACTACATCCTAACCACAAAATGTAAAGTTTTCCTTGTAAATTTCTGTGCATCCACGGTATCGGGCTCAATTGTGGCATGTGTTTCAGCATTAGATCAAATGCAACTTGACCTTGACCTAAAGCAGTATTTGCTAAATTCAGTGACACGAAACATTTCTTCAAGATCATGGTCAAGTAATGGCCAGACATTTTCTTTTAACATTTTACTGATGACTTTCTTTGAAACCACTGCATTGCACTTAAATGAGATATGCGGTTTCAGCATCAAGAAACACATTTTAACCTAGACCAAAGGTTACCACCTTGAGACACTGAATGTCCAGCATACGTTAATCTGGTATATTTATCCTTCATTTTAACATGTTAGTGAGAAGAAGAACTATCAGAATGGTTAAATTTACCATTTTTCACAGAAGAAAAGGCAAAATTACCGGAAATACTTACAGTAGCCAAGAGTATGTAGCATATTTCTGAGTGGTAGGCCTGCATCTGGTCATAGCTTCCTCCTGAACTGAACAGAATTGGTAATTGCACAGAAAACTCATTGACGAGCGTATGGCGTAAGTTACGTGGCACCAGTGAAACATGCATTATACACCAGCTGCTCTTTCTAGGCAGCAGTCCCTCAGTATGGCGGTGATTTTTCGCATTATATTTCTTTAACATTATGGCTCTTACTTGGCATTATCATTGTCAGTTGCAATTAATGATAATATTATTTTCTCTCGAAGCTGATTGCACCCCAGATCATCGGTTGAAATTTGAATTTGTGACACTTATTCTTTGCTTTTTTTGTAATCAATTTTGTTAGTAGCTTTACTTCAGATTCGAACCTTTTTTATCAAGATGTTTCAAATTGGATATGTCCTAATTAATGTTAGTTTGTTCTTTTTATCATCTGCTTTATTTTTCAACCAATATTCTCCAAAATATTTTAATTTACAGTATTTATACAATGAAAATCATTCTGGGCATAACTCGCAGGTGTATAATCCACTTTCAGGTTTTTTATTTTCCCGTAAACGTTTAAGCTACGTAGACAAACTTCACTTACTTATATCACTTAAAAAGAAGGAACTAGAAACATCTGTGTATATTTTTACTTTAATGCCTCAGCCACTCTCACGAGGGGTCATGTTTAGCACCAACCCTATGTGAATGATTGTTAAAACATAAACAAAACACGGTTAATATTTCGGTAACAGTAAATTTGTGATAGATTGTTGGCCTATATTAATTTTCGTATAGATAATATACCTGTAGATAAAAATGCCAATATAGGGTTGTTGTATTAAAGTAATATAGTACCATTGGTTTTATAGAAAGTATCATAAATGTTCGTTCAGTATCATAAAAAGGTCAATATAGAGTGGTGTATTAAAGTAAAATAGTACCATTGGTTTTATAGAAAGTATCATAAATGTTCGTTCTTATCAAAATATCGTGAACAAGGAACATATAGGGGAGAGCGTGACGTAGTGGTCAGAGATTTCGACTTACTATAGTACTATAGTCTCCCATCCAAGACTCATTTTCTATAAAGATATAGCTGCGTATTTTTTCACACACGTTTTCTATGTTAAAATGACACCAACACGAAAACAATCTTTATAACAATATATATTACTATCCATTACAAAAGGCCCTTAGGTAGACAAGTTAGGTGGAAGAAGGAAGTGGAAAGGTCTGTGAGTGACCTTGAACTGAGGCGTGAATTAATTTTTGCTAGGAGCAATTGCAGAAGCTGAATATGGAATCTAAAATCATTTCTGGAAAGGACGTCTCTAGCCTATTTCATGCAGGCTATTAGAATTGTATTGCAAAATGCATGTAAACTAAGGAGGAAATTTTGAAAATAACTGATAAAGAAGCTTATACAAAGAATATTACTGAGAAGAACTTGACCTTGAAACCAATTTTGCCGGAGGAAATGAGCAAACAGATGAAATTTTTACAGAATGTGTATCTGGCTGTGATTAAAATGAAGAAAACTAGCAAACTTTAAGCGGGTTTGATTAGGAATCACTAACCTGTATAAACTGTAGTGATCTGAAAAAAACGAGGAAAATAGCACGGTAGGCATATTAGTTTGTTCTCCTCATAGTCTTAGGCTGAAAGGTAGGTATAAACTGGTTTTCTAGTTTGTTATAAGTAGAAATTTCGTGTTTATCTGAAACTGACATAAAATTCTCACTCTGGCAAACTATGTAATTCTTAGACCTTCAATAATCTCAGTAAGTCACATGCATAAGTTTAAAATTCTTCCCCGTTCATTAGCCCCTCCTTTGTGTGCGAATATGTTGGTGTGTTTTTCAATTTTTTAGATAATTTCTTTTTCATTTCAAGACCTGTGCTATAATGTTTTCTTAGAAACCATATTTAAAGATTACAATTAATACTGAAAAGTTTTCCTCGACATTAGGTGCTGAAGTAAATACACATTCCTATTCGTTGTTGTGAATAACTGCGTATTCCAGAGGTCCTTTATTCATCACACCGTTGGACTGTGGGACAGTCTCTTCTGAGGATGTCGTGCAATTGGAACCTCAAAAGTTCAAGCGAAGGTTTAATGCATTGCTACCCTAAAGTTATTCTCCTTGTATTTTGTAATTTGCTTACATTCTTATATATTATATATATATATATATATATATATATTTTGTAAACTTATTTTTTCTTTTCTAATAGCTGATGTCTTCTTTCTATATTTTCTATTACCATTTATGTTATGTTCTTTCAAATTTCAAGTTAGTGGCTCCTCAGGTAGGCTTGTTCCATATGAATAGGTTCATCTGGTCTGCAGAATAATGATTAACTGTCCCATATTCCTTGTCATTAAGCATGACCACACCATCTCAGTCCTTCAGATCTGTTCTTCAGTTGCTTGACACCTCATTTCTCTGCTACACCCTCATTCTTAACGTGATCTTCCCAGTGCACACTGGCCATGAATCTTAACATTCGGTAGACATACTTTTCAAAATCAACTCCATATTTGTTTCCTCTCCACAGATTAATATAAATAAGACTTTATTCTCTCTTCTAGCTGTATAAAATATGTTTATTTCTTAGGCATGTAGCTGTCATTTTCCATTTCATTCAAACTTTATCTATATTTTTTCGTACTGCCCTGTCAGTCCTGCTTCACAACCCAAAGTGTCACAGAAGATAACAGAAATGTTCTGCATCGTCTTAGAGCTATCCATCCACCACAGCAGGGTCCTCCACTTCCAGCTTTCCCTCAACAGATCTTCAATATACACACAGAACTGGGTTCTGTTCTATGTTTTGTTGTGTTCTATATTCTATATTCAGACTCGTTGTTCCTAGAATGGTTAGTTGTTCTAGAAACAAGTTCTGTTTATATTTCATATTCATTTCCGTAGGTTTCATTTGCAACTAATTTCCATTTAACTGTCTCCTCAATCCTAAGTAATCGACAGTATTTATCACCAATCATCATTAAATATGAATTTATGTTTTAGTCTCCCATAAAATTCTAGTTTTCTTAAATACGTTGACTGCTAGAGAACGTTTTCTTTCATTCTCTACTCTACATGGGATACCCCTCCATACTGAGTCCCTCCACTACAACTTTTAAGATAAGTGTAGGACTATGGGTTTGAAAGTTCTTGCTAATTCTATTTTCACAGATATGTCATAGTTTACGTATCAAAGCGCTCATATTTTTATGCAAAATGGTGAATGTCCAGAAGAACCCGCATGCAGTACCAAAATTAAAAGTAAAATGTAATATTTTTCATATTTAAAGCGTTTTAGACCTACTTCTTATGATGAGGAAACACCCACAATTTTGCCATATTAGCTATGGAGGGGTTGGGGACAGTATTGTCTAACCTATAAGTCAAAACCGAAAATCATTCGATGGGGGAACTATTTTTGAGAAACAACACTCTTTCTGAGAAACTTAAAAACCTCATTTTCGAACCAACTCCTACTGGATGTAAACAAACGACTTAGAAAATTTTCGAGGATGCTGATTAGATAATCATTAATATTCGGATACGGTGAATCTCAAAAAGTTTTCAGAGACAAAGTTTTATTATTTATATTGTGAAAATTATATTGACCTATTTTCTTATATCTCACTGTGGAGTTGTTCTGTACATTGACCCTAATCTTAATGAAGAATATTCCAAGAAAACTTTTACTATGTATGCTGATATTTTTTTCTAGGTATAGATATTCTTAGCATGAAAAATTGCCTCAAACTATATCTTAAATCATTTACATGAGTCATCATGATATTATTTATTTTTGCAGATTACACATTCCGAGCTGCCCAAGAGCAAGAGCACGTGCTGATATAATGCCGACTTAATCTAGACATAGCCAGTTACATATCCAGGACACCAGTCTATTTAAAGGTATTTCTCCACCATATTTTTTTTTTTATTTTACCCTTTGGTGTACATCACATTTTAGAAACTTCCATAGAAAAACCCAAATATTTCTGTCAATTGCTCACATTTTTCACCATGTACAAAACTTATGTTTGGCATTTCGTAAAAAATAAATGTAAATAAATTTCTACAAAAACTCGCTGATCTTGATGTGCTTATAAGATCTCTATCACACTTAAGTGGACGAACATTCCAAACGCCTCGTCGTAATGATTGTAGTCATTTATCATTAATGGAGATTTACAATGAATCTACTTCTTCTTGATGTTGGTCTTTGTCATTCAGCGTTACGAAGAATATTTCACGAGTCAAAACTGTCGGGCTCTTTTTAACCCAAGTTCGTTTCCTGACGTGGATGAATAAGTTACTAAATTCACTGGGAAAGCATACGGTTGATATTCGAAACAGAGCAGTTAAAGGGTCCGTTGTGTATACTGAACATTATATAGATTTGGAGATTATTACAAATAGATACTTTTTTTTTTTAACTGGCTGCTCATACGAGAAAGAGGTCATGCTTGCAAAAGGTCAGATTAATCTAACAGCAACATAGTATACATTTTGCTTTCTAGGTCCAAAGGGAGATACCTGTAACTTAAGAATACTAATAATAAACCAGATAAAAAAAAGATAAATGATCCATATGTTATCACGAAGTTTTAAACTTTGCCTTGGTTGTTTTCATTATCTTTTTCTGTTTTACTAACTGCTCAGCGAGCAAGAATTCGTGTTGGCACAGGGACAGCTTAATCCGAAGCCAGTGCTCCTCTCTGTTAAGATCGTGGACGCTAAAAGAACCTCATTTTTATCCTTGTGTCTGTATTTCGGTCCTTTTTTCTTTCTGTTTACTTATGGAAGTCTTCCTCACTGTTGGCCACTTCGGAATGTAAAAACTACTAACGACGCAGTCTCTTTTCAGTTATTTATTGCCCTTTTTTAGTTTTCTGTAAAAGAAAACTATTGAGATGGCTTTGTTTGTCCGTCCGCACTTTTTCTGTCCGCCCTCAGATCTTAAAAACTAATGAGGTTAGAGGGCTGCATTTTGGTATGTTGATCATCCAGCATCCAATCATCAAACATACCAAATTGCAGCCCTTGAGCCTCAGTAGTTTTTATTTTATTTAAGGGTAAAGAAAACCATGGTCGTGCGTCTGATACCGCTATAGGTGCCAACTACACAGGCCACCACCGGGCCGTGGCTGAAAGATTAATAGGCCGCGGCTGAGAGTTTCATGGGCCGTGGCTGAGAGTTTCATACAGCATTATAAGCTGTACAGAAAACTCGATTGCGCAGAAGAAACTCCGGCACAATATTTACTTGTTGATTTCATCCTAAATATAGTTATAATATATCACGGGCATGCTTTTATGTTTACAATTATTTCTGTTGACACTGAACTGAACGCTGAACCTGCAACGTTCTTGTCGAGAAGAAATGTAAGGCAGAGTATTGAAACACTCTGAGACCCAAAAACGAACCTTGTTGAGCTTCGGTGGCGTGTTCTCAGGTTAGAATTTTTTTTTTCTTTTTTACCTGTAACGCTCACATCTGGAAACGAGTCGCTGGATAGAGTATCTCATTCCAGAGTTCAGCGAGCATATTTCATTTATTACTGCAGCTTCCTGTATGCCCAGGGCACGGTTGGTTTTTGCAGAGCAGGGATTTTTATACCTAGCGGGTATGTGAATGTGACTGTCATGAGTCAGATGATCGAAATCAATACTGTCTTCTAAGGGAAACTGTCAAAATTCAGACTAATGATAAACCTTGGTTTGACAATCTATGCGGAATATGAACTTAATGATAAACAGTTCAACCTAAATTAACATATCAGGTCCTAATAATTAAATCAGAATCTTGCTGTAAATCAACGTGAACTGAATAGATAATGTATATCAACAGAGAGATAATAATCATCCACAATCCGAATTTCCCAAATTAATTCAGTCTTGACTTCAGATTTATCACTTATGATGTGCAGTTATTAACCAAAAGTAAATGTAAATTAAAGCTACATCACTACACATTTAGTATAACCAGCTTTCAGTGTAAATTCCTCTTCCTAATGTCAGTCACAAGATGTAACTTCTTACTTGATTTGTTATCGTTTCAAGTATAATTGAGTTCACAGAGACACAGTTTTACATTAGATCCAGTGTGAATGAAATCACGTTAATTTTCAAATAGCTTTATCTGAAACCTTATTAATTTTGATTGAGAGATTTCTGTATCGTCAAGTTAATAGTCCTTAGCTTATCTTGTAAGGAAGGTTTCACTCCTGATTAACGCAAGATAAAGCAATTAAAAATTGCGCCGAAGTTTCTTCTGCGCAATCGAGTTTTCTGTACAGCCGCGGCCCATGAAACTCAGCCACGGTCTGCAATGTCACCATACGTTTTTCCTTGTTTTATGAATTTCTTTTCCTCGTCACAAAATTTCATTTCTCTCCCAAGACGATTTTATCCCCCATAAATCGATTTTGTTGCAATTCATATCTTTTCACAAATCAATGAATCAATTTTGTCACTTTAATTACCTTCTGTCCGACTTAAGCTTCTTAATTTCTTCCACCACAGCTTCTTCTCTATGGTTGAAAGATTGTTCCTTTTAAGATTATTCTCTTCCTAGCATGGTACAAATTCTTCCCTAAAATTGTATCAAATTCCTTTTTATTCTTTTCCTGGCATGGTACAAAATCTTCCCTAAAATTGTACCAAAATTCCTTTTTGTTCTCTTCTTAGCATGGTACAAATTCTTCCCTAAAATTGTACTAAAATTCCTTTTTATTTATTTACTTTCGTGGTTCATGCCTATGATTCTTGTTTCTAATTTTATGATTTTACTCGTTACCTCTTTAAATCCTATTTTTTCTTTGACAAACATTTCACGTCCAGTTTTCTTTCTTTGGAACGCTTTGGCTTTTCTCCCATATCTCTCTCTCTCTCTCTCTCTCTCTCTCTCTCTCTCTCTCTCTCTCTCTCTGTATTTTAGTAGCATTACATGTCCCAATATTCTTTCTTCGAGATACTGAGACTTTTCTCCCATTTTTTCTCTCTCTCTCTCTCTCTCTCTCTCTCTCTCTCTCTCTCTCTCTCTCTCTCTCTCTCTAACTACACGTCCCAATTTTCTTTCTTTCCATACTGAGACCTCTCAAAGAAGGCTGATTACAAAAAGGCTGATTTCTTGTTGTATGATTTCATTTTCCAGCAAATGAATTATCTTCAGCTAACAATGAAATTTATACTTTCATTGCAGCCTCTCCAGACGAAATTTGACAAATTTAGTGGCAGATATACATTTGTGTTTGTTTCCTTATTTTATCAGGTATTAGCCTCGTCAATTCCCACGGGAATCGAGACCTCCCAGAGAAACAATATCCTCTGGTAGTCAGTCACTGGGTAAGACAAACGACGAGCTCATGTTAACTAGATGAACCTTTTTTTCGCCAATTTCATTTACGATGCAGATCTCTTTGGACTTAGATTGAATCCTCCAAGGACAAGGAAAATCTCCATTTTCTGCTTTGCATAAAACCAGGACGTCAATACAACAGATTATCTGTCTACTTAGTTTATTGTTTTTCTCTTTGTTTTCAAGTTCAGTGATGTCCCACAACCACTAACATTTAAGGCGAATGATTACAGAGAACGTTAGTAACTGGAGGATTTCAACATTTCAAGAGAAATGGGCTATATACTAAAAGACATCCTAGCTGGTCAGAGTCTGTTTCAGCTGGAAACCTCTGCTAATTACTTTTTGTGTGTGCGTCTTGAAAGCTTGTGTATCATCTTCAGAGCTTGTGAGTACATCTTCAAAGCTTGTGTTTGCATCTTCAGAGCTTGTGAGTACATCTTCAGAGCTTGTGAGTACATTTTCAGAACTTGGGAGTACATCTCCAGAGCTTGTGTTTGCATCTTCAGAGCTTGTGAATACATCATCAAAGCTTGTGTTTGCGTCTTCAGAGCTTGAGTTCATCTTCAGAGCGTATGTTTTCATCTTCAGAGCTTGAGCACATCTTCAGAGCTTGTGAGTACACCTTCAGAGCTTGTTAGTACATCTTCAGACCTGGTTTCCTCAGACCATGTGTGTATATCTTCAGATCTAGTGTGTACCACTCTCCTTGTAATGTCAGTATCCACCATCTGGTTTTTGTCTTGCTGCATCCGTGGTTCAATGCAAATAGGGTTAAAGGCGCTGTCACTGGAACGATATATTTAGGCATTTTTAAATTCCTGTGCCTCCAATAATGGCACCAAATCGTCCTCCTGCTGTCTGAATCGTTTCTTGTGGTAAACAGACATATTTCCTAACTTCAGGAAGCACTTAGGAAGCGTTTAAACAAGAATCGTTAATTAGTACTGTTCAATTTGTAAATAAGTTTAACAGTTAGATTATTATGATCGTAGGAGCACTGCAAACTTTCCATGGATTTAGATTAAGAAATTTGCTGAGATGCTATGGTCCTAGTGCATATTAAAATTCTATAGGCCTAGTCTGCACTAAAAGTAATTGTTGTTTACAGAGTAACCGAAAGAGTATTTCGTTCCTAGAATACGCCATGCAATATAACTCTAATAGTGCTAATCACTCATGTTCCTAGTGTAGATGTATGTTGTCGTCGGTTGGGAACGTATTGGATAAGCTATTCCCGTGGAAATAAAAGTGCTTATTTTTGTCTGCAGGATGATTAACGACATTGTTTTGGTTTCCTAAATGAAGTTGTTGTTCGCGTATCGACATATTTATCTGCTTTTTTAAATTACCTCTGCAATTCTCTTCTCCGCTTTTCATTTGCAGAGTTTGCAGTGCGAGTTTATAGATCTTTTAGGCTCATTCAGTCGGAGTGATTGCATCTTTTGTATAGCAGTGAAAAATCACAGCTGTCTGGGATTCCGTGAGGGGGTTACTGCACTGGGGGTTACTGCCATCAGTGCACCTCACGCGGTGCACTGTAGGCATTACTTAAGGTTCTTTTCAGCGTCCCTTCGGCACCTAGCTGCAACCCCTTTCATTCCCTTTACCGCACATCCGTTCTTATTCTCTTTCTTCCATCTTACTTTCCTTAACCCTCTCCTAACAATTGTTTCATAGCGCAACTGCAAGGTTTTCCTCCTGTTACACCTTTCAAACCTTTTTACTCTCAATTTCTCCTTCATCGCTGAATGACTTCAAAGGTCCCAGCGCTTGGCCATTGGCCTAAAATTTCTGTATTCCATTTCACAGCTGTGTGGAAAGTTTGTAAGGAGAGAGAATGAAAAAACAGTATGTGGCGCTTATAGGTATATAGAAAGTCTACGATAGACTGGAATGCTATGTAATTAGGATGCTTTCGAGACTACGATAGTGCAAAGATAATTTGTTCATTAAGATAAAAAGTTTGATGACAATAAGTTTGCATTAAATCATTTAAAGGGGGACGTGATTCTTGCTTTTCAGTGTGTTAGAAAAGAATATAGAATTAAGGCCTAAGGCCAAGCGCTGGGACCTATAAGGTCATTCAGCGTTGAAATGGAAATTGAGAGTAAGAAGGTTTGAAAGGAGTAGCAGGAGGCAAACCTCGCAGCTGCACTATGAAAATTCTTAGAATGGGTGGAAAGTCAGACGGAAGAAAGAGAATATGAACGGAGGTACAATAAAAAGAATGAAAGAAGTTCCAGCTAGGGGCCGAAGGGACGCTGCAAACACCCTTTAGTAATGCCTACAGTGTTCAGGTGTGTTGTCTCCACGGATGTTAAAGTACCCAGAGTTTTATGGAGGAGAGAAATCCGGACGTCTTATGGAAGTAGTGTAATTAATGTTGATTGATCCTTATGTTGAAGAGCTGAACTGGTAGAAAATTAAAACTAAGATGTGAAAAGGTTACCATGTATATTTTTTAGGGTTGTTTGCCCGCGTGAATAAAATGGAAGACAAAAGATTAGTGAAAAATTCGGAAGGTTTTCCTCTTGAATAACTTGCAATAATGCATATATATATATATATATATATACATATATATATGTGTGTGTATATACATATACATATATATATATATATATATATATATATATACATATATATATACACACACATATTCGTTCCGTGGGTATGTGCAGGAGTTAATATTGCCGACAGCATGTCTCGTTGTTGCCCCCAACGAAAGTTAAGCAGTTCAAGCAGTTAGTTTAGCGAGCCGAACGTTATCTGAGACGCATCCGAGTTTACAAAAACAAGCAGAGCAAGAACTTGCAAGCAAAGCCGACTCAGACTCTTTGAAGTCCTTAATGAAGAGAGAACGGGAGTTCGGATGAAAAGTGAGAGCTAATTAACCCCAGTCTTGCAAGAATCAATTTGCAACGTGCAAAATAATCGTGCATCTTTTTTTTTACACCTGTCGTTTTGCGCTCGACGACTTCCCAGGTGTGCAGCCGCTTTCAATGGGCGACTAACTTCTGGGACGACTTGTTACCTGAGAGCGTGTCAAATGCATTTGTCTTATTGGCTTAATTCCTCTGGGAGGACGCGCTCGTAAATTTACAGAGAGAGAGAGAGAGAGAGAGAGAGAGAGAGAGAGAGAGAGAGGAATAATAAATTCGAGTGACGCCCAAACCATTTTGCTTCGAGTTGAATAACCTCTGCTCCAGAAGATCCCACACCTGGGATATTCGCAAGAGCCTCTCTCTCTCTCTCTCTCTCTCTCTCTCTCTCTCTCTCTCTCTCGTTGATGTTCGTTTGAATGACTTTAAGTTCTGGTGAGAAACAAACATATTCCTAATTGGCTGTCTGTCTGTAGGTCTCTATGTAGGCCTATGCTTATAAAAATAAGAAGGCATATTTTAATTTCAAATATAGCTCTGTTTTTGTTTGTCACCTTCTCGTTTTCAGAATTCCTTTTCACAAGAATCAAATAAAAATAATGGTAATTCCAACTTAAGGAATTTACCTCTCGTTTTCAAAATTCCTATTCACAATACAAATAATAATAATGATAATCCCAGTTTCAGGAATTTACCTTCTCGTTTTTAAAATTCCTATTCACAAGCATCAAATAATGGTAACGAATTCACGCCCATTTATTGTCTAATGTTTTAATCCCAGCTTCAGATACTTATCATTAGTCAAAACTTAATATACGTTTCGTTTATGTATTGTTTCAATAATCATAACTGAAAATACGTCTCGTTGATGTATTGTTTATTATCTTATCCTGCTCCCTGTTCACCGCACCTTCGCGTGAGGACCCCAGACTGTCCGCTGGGTTCATTACCTGGGCTTCCAGGACCACTGTTAATCGCGAACCCTTTCAACTCCTCTTATCTGTTCGAGAAACGGAGGGAGAGGAGGAACAGTGAATGAGGGGAAGAAACCTAAAACCAGAAGGGTGAGCTCTTTCTCTCTCTCTCTCTCTCTCAAACCTAGTCCTGGCTATCCTGCAAGTATAAAGTGCCCAAGCAGGCTAAGGCAATGGAAGAGGAAGAGTGGGGGTGGTAGGTGGGTAGGTCTCTCTCTCTCTCTCTCTCTCTCTCTCTCAGGTCGGTCGAGCCGACCGAGCTGCTTGCTGGCTGCCGAACTGACTCAGCCCAGCCAGACAGTCAGTGTGGGTTGGAACCCCATGGCGATAGGTTGTGGTGTGATGTGACGTCCAGTGCCTTGCGCTCCAAAACTCGTGGTCGGTGACTAAAATACGATTTTAGCCATCTTTCGGCGTTTACGTCTGTGTCTCGAGTTGCGAAGAACGTCAGAAACGTAATTCTACAATGGCTGATTTCGTATCGTGCCGTTATTTGTTATAAGATTGGAAAATAGCCCTACCTTGTCGGAAAAGTTGGTCTACGTTATTTTAGGATGACTTTTAAAATGTTGCTGTCGTTCTGTGGCATGCATTTTTTATTTCTTTTTTATTTAGATGCATAGTGAAACGTTTGAATAGTTTTTTCTTAATGTAAATGTTTTTGGTAATCGTGCTTGGAGTTGAATGACCCGAAGGTTTACCGTTTTTCCCCAACAATTTTGCATTCTTAAACACGAAAGAGGTTAGAGCTAGGCCTAATGAACTTTTTTATTGCCCAGGTTTTAATAAGTTTTTTTTTCCCAAACGAATGAAATATAAGTAATAATGTAATCAGTGGTTGTCTTTTTCCCGTGAAGTACTCCGAAGTCAGAGGAACAGGTAATGCAAGAATGCATACCTGTAATTACTTCAGCCTCCGATTACTCATATCTAATATATTTTAGTAAAAACATTATTTTTTTTATAATTCATTTTCGAGTCCGTCTATAGTTAAGTATTTTATGTGTGAGCAGGAATGGCCATTTCTTTGCTTGCTTTTGTAGTTATCGAAAAAAGTTTCCCATTTTTTATTTCTTTGCTAAAATGGAACAGAGCTAAAGTGATCTCTAGTAACTAAATAGTTTCGCCTGAACAAGCTTTGTTGTGGATGAAAGCGTCGGGAAAGCATTATGAAAGCGTTAGGCATTGTGTGGTAAATCCTGGAAAATAATAATAGTTGCCCATCAAGATGACAACAAGGGTTCAAGCTGCCAAAGGTAGGTAACAGACAGATTTCTCAAGTTCACTGCGTTTTCTTGGTCAGCCTGTTTTTAATCTTATAGAAATGTTTTTCGGTGTCCTACTGTGCTTGTTAGGGATAATTTTAAATGGCATATGCTTCCAGTAACTTTATAAGCTTGATGTAACCGTTTATGTTCGGTGTTCGTGGGAGAAATAACGAAATGTTGTAGTGTACCATCAAACTGAAAAAACCAAAATGCTTTTAACATTGTTGGGAAAACGAGTTATGCAGTGCTGTCAGGTTGAGCTGCCCAGGTTTCCTGTGTTTCTTGCATATCCCCGTTTGGCGGTATTCCCTGTTTATATTGTATTATATTTTATAAAGGTAGATTTATTACTACTTTTTACATACTTTACGAAGCCCGCTGTTGGTATTAATAATCAACCGTTTCATAAATGTCACCTGTCCAAAGTTCAAATGGGACGATTTAATTTCGCAGTTGTGGGCAGTCTAGTTTTCAAAGGTTTTCATGCCATGAAGAAGTATCTCGTTTAGTATTTCTGTGGTCGGTACATTATTCTCTTTGGTTTTCATTGAATTAAATGTCCAACAAGGGTAAACAGTGACGTAATATGGCGTATTCTGAAGATATCAAATACGAAAACAGAACAACAGACCAAGATGTAAAACCTCCAAGACCTCCTCTGTTTTACAGAACTTATAAAAAGATCTATTACATGTTTCCCTAAAATTTCAGTAAGTTTTGGCGTGCATTGAATTTCCCTCCATGTAAGCGCATGAATTACCATAATTCTAGAGTTAACACCACACAATTTCCGTAATTTTAGGGGCATTTTTGCCCGTCTTCCCTGTAGCCACCTGAATTTCCCTACAGCAGGGATATTTCCCTGTACCTGACAACCCTGTGGTATGTCGGGAGAATTCGTCTAGCCAAGGCAATGAACTGCATGAGCATTACCACTCCCCCATCCCACCATGCGGTCTCTCTCTCTCTCTCTCTCTCTCTCTCTCTCTCTCTCTCTCTCTCTCTCTCTCTCTCGGTGGTACCGTAGGTAAGAATACCTTTACTACTCAGTCTTAATAAAATATTACTAACGTGGATTGTGCTGCATTTATATGTTGAGATATTCAAACAAATGTCAGAAATGAACGTATAATTCAGTTCACAATTATTGGTAATAATCGGATTTGTACGCACTCATGTCCAGGGTTGGATGACAAATTGTTTCCAGAATTTAATGAGAGATGCACATACACGCACATATATAGAGTGTATGTATATGTGTGTGTATTATATATATATATATATATATATATATATATATATATATATATATATATATATATATATATATATATATATATTCTCCTCCATGGTAGAAACGGCTTTACAATGTATGTTAGGTTAATAAGGAACTGTACTCGACAAACCCTCATTTCCATAAACATTGTTCATTCACGTTACCAGTAATAAAAACTCGACGAAAACTGAAGTCATTCGACATCATTATCGAACATGGAAGAAAGACTCGCCATTACAAGTCAAATCCTTCACCGGATTTCTCGTGAAGGCCGAAGGAGCTTATTCTTTTCCTCGAGTCTCTTTACCGGACTAATGCACAATCTAGTTTTAAGCCTATTCAGTATTTAGAAAAGGTCTATTATTCACTTTTCATTTCCGGCCTTTCAATAAGCCTCTGTATCGTAATTTTTCCATTCTTTCTTTTTCAACAATGTACTTTTTTGTCAGTATTGTAGAATTCGTTAACCCGGCGAATTATTATTAATTATTATTATTATTATTATTATTATTATTATTATTATTATTATTATTATTATTATTATTTAGGGTCTTACTTAGCGTGTTGTTAAAATGGTATAAACATCAGCATAATCGTTTTGTTGGAAGACGATAATCATTAAGTAACAGATAGCTGTGATAATGGATTTTATGAAACACTCACACACATGCCCACACACTCACACAAGCATACGTATATATATATATATATGTATATATACACATATATAATATATTTATGTACACACACATATGTATAAATATATAAAGACTGTAATTTTAAGAATTCCTTTGTGGGTTTCAGCTCTCACAATCGTCTCCATTCGAGAGGAAGTTCCATAAGTGTTTAAGCATTCCTAGATTTAGGCCTAGATACCAACATCCGGATATCCAACTACACCTAAGAAGCAGGATCTATAACTCGGAGATTTCGTGAGCCAGTACTGATTTTCCTAGTGATTAGCAATGCTCCATTTCACGGGCTTTTAGCCCATTTTAATACACGAGGCTGTTCAACGCAGTGACCTTAGGCCTATCTCTCTGAAAGTATCCAGCACCCTCTTACACCACTTAACCGAAGCCCTCGCTAAAGAGATGATGGTTTTTATGGTGTCTCCTGGTTTTAGGAAAGGGTGTTGATGTAACTCCTTCAGAAAGTTGATGTAACACGCAAGTGGGTCATATCTGAACAGAGGAAAGGTTTCATATTAGGCTATTTTAGTTTTCTGTAAAAGAAAACTGTGTGCCGGCTTTGTCTGTCCACCCTCAGATCTTAAAAACTACTGAGGCTAGATGGCTGCAAATTGGTATGTTGATCATCCACCCTCCACCCATCAAACATGCCAAATTGCAGCCCTCTAGCCTTAGTAGTTTTGATTTTATTTAAGGTTAAAGTTAGCCATAATGGTGCGTCTGGCAACGATATAGGACAGGCCACCACCGGGCCGTGGCTAAAGTTTCATGGGCCGCAGCTCATACAGCACTATACTGAGACCACCGAAAGATAGAGCTATTTTCGGTGGCCTTGATTATACGCTGTACAGAGAACGACGCATTTCTTACTTTTTTATTATTGTTACTGTTGTAGTTTCTGAGCCACTGCAATTACAGTATGAAGGGAGGTTTCATACGCTAAAAGTAAACGTATTTGTAGGAGGAAAGTTTAATTAGGTTAATTCGCAATATATGACAATTCCATTGTAGACAGCTGCTCTTTGTATATTCAGAGTGCCATCTTATGTTCTACCTGGTACCTGGATGTTTCTCATCTTTAATATTCATCCAATATTAAAACTGTTAAAATATAACTCTCTCTCATGAGTGCATTTAATGTTTCATTGTCAAGGGTGATTATGACCCTTTTATAACCAATGGTTAGTAAAATTCTCTGGTTGAAATGTTTTGGAACCCCGGGTGTTCGAGACAATATATACATTATCACCCTTTGTTAGTTTTCGATGAAATACGATGCTTGTCTTAGCATTTGCGATATATCTTTATTGCTGTTGCGATATATCTTTATTGTTGTTCATTTATGGATCGAGCAAAGTGATTGCGTACGTGGGATTTATGGCGTAGTATTTCAGTTGGTAGAAACGATCACTCTTTGAAGTTTGGTGTTGTATTTTATAAGTTTGTTGAACCAAATTGTTTATTGAATCGTTCAAAAAGTCATCAGGATTTCGTTACATTCCGATACAGGTCTTATGAAAAAAAAAAAAAAAGAGAACGCTGTAGAATCATCAGTTTTTAACAAAGGTATCATGATGTTTTGAACATTGAAGTATCCGGCTTCTGGAGTTTTAAGTTCTTGAGGACTGTCTATGTTCTTTCATCTCTGAGACTAACGATGGGTGGCTCTGTAGAATTAGATAAATAAATAAATAAAATAAATAAATAATGAAAACCTTCCTTTACATGAAGGCGTTGAAATACTTGTACTATTCTTGCTGGAAAATAGGTTTTTTCTGATCATAAAGTCGAAGAGATTGATAAACATTTGTTTGTATTTTTGATTTTGAAGTTTATAGAAAAAGGACAAGTAGCCTAACCCCTTTAATAAATTGGTCTTACGTAATATCGACATTGTTAATGTATCTTCGTGTTGCATGTATTTTTTCTCTATATTTTTCTTTGCCACATATGGTGAAGCTTGCTTATTTAAGTTACATCACTTCTAGGCCAATTCCATAGGAATGCTTGCCAATTTTGATTAATGATGTTTATTATCATTATGATTAACATTTAACATTTTCCTCTGACAATCCATTTTGTTTATTTCTGCTTCCCTCTTACTTCGGGGGGCGGACAGAGGCCTTCCACGCACTTTGATCCTGAACGGGCAATGGATATGCCGATAGGATATCAAACTGCGCTGGAGTGTTTACTGCACTTCCCCACTGCTGGGAATTGCAAGGGATGGTACTTCTACAATATAGCACACAAGGTTAACATGACGGTTTACAGACATTCAGCCTGTAAATGTTCAGGACTTGTTTAGTTTTCGCTGGGGAGTTTTGGGGAAATTTGTTTGAATTCGTTAAAATTCGAGTCAGTTTCCTGTGTGGGTTTTTAAACTGAGCGTGTGTTTTTACACACGTCATATATATATATATATATATATATATATATATATATATATATATATATATATATATCTATATAAATACACATTTGTGTATATATATATTGTATTTTGTTTTGACACGGTTTTTTTTTAACATGTCTAATTAATTTTGAGTTTTAAGACTTAAGTACTTTCAAGTCTCGTGTTAAGCAAAACAGTGACAGCACATATTTGTAGAGTTATGATAGGAAAATTTACATAAAACGTTATCTGTGGTATCTAGTGCTTTAAGTGTTCCTAAATCTAACTTTAAGTAATCAGTCATTGAAAGAACCAGCAATATTTGTGCGTGTAAAGATTTTAGGCCTACAGACTATCCTTAAAACCAAAGTTTATGGGGAAAAAGTGTGATGTATGGGCCCAGGTTTCCATTAGTCTCATCTCCATCCCAGATAATGCCCATCGGCCTATCGCGAACCTCCTGCCGCAGTTGGTGGATGGATAAGGGGCCATTTACCCGTAATGTCCTGCCTAAGTGCGCTGGATGGGACTGTTAATGATTCGGCTATCGCGTTTCGGAATTGCTGGCCGAGATTGCGTTAAGCACCGTGTATGTTTTTGCAATAAAACTGGACGGTATTAGTTGCATATGTTTTTTTTTTTTTTTTTTTTGTCTCTGACGGTATATACCGAATTATGATTGGTGGAATGTTGTGCTTATATATTAACCCACTGAAGGTCATAATTCAGATGATCCTGTATTTGGAACTAGTTTTATTTTATTTATAGAAAATGTGCTGTAGTTGATTTTTGTCTGTCAGTTGATTTTAGTCCCTGCTATAGTTGATTTTAGCCAATGTCAGTTGATTTTAGTCTCTTATAGTTGATTTTGGTGTATGTCAGTTGATTTTAGTCTCTGCTATAGTTGATTTTTGTCTGTCAGTTGCTTTTAGTCTGCTGTAGTTGATTTCAGTCTATGTCAGTTGATTTTAGTCACTGCTATAGCTGATTTTGGTCTCTGTCAGTTGATTTTAGCCTCTGCTATAGTTGATGTTAGTCTATGTCAGTTGATTTTAGTCTCTGCTATAGTTAATTTTAGTCTGTGCTATAGATGATTTTAGTCTGTCAGTTGATTTTGGTCTCTGCTATAGTTCATTTTTGTCTATGTCAGTTGATTAAAGTCCCTGCTATAGTTGATTTTAGTCTATGTCATTTGATTTTAGTCTCTGCTATAGTTGATTTTAGTGTATGCCAGTTGATTTTAGTCTCTGCTATAGTTGATTTTGGTCTATGTCAGTTGATTTTAGTCTCTGCTATAGTCGATGTTAGTCTCTGTCAGTTGATTTTAGTCTCTGCTATAGTTAATTTTAGTCTGTGCTATAGCTGATTTTAGTCTGTGTCAGTTGATTTTAGTCTATGTCAGTTGATTTTAGTCTGTGCTATAGTTGATTTTTGTCTGTGTCAGTTGATTTTAGTCTCTGCTATACTTGATTTTAGACTAGGCTATGTCAGTTGATTTTAATCTCTGCTATTGTTGCTTTTAGTCTGTTGCCGTTGATTTTAGTGTCTGCTGTAGTTCATTTTAGTCTCTGCTATAGTTGATTTTAGTTTATGTTAGTTGATTTTAGTCTCTGTTATAGTTGAGTTTAGTCTCTGCTGTATCCTAGTTGATTTTAGTCTCATTAGTTGAAAAAATTACGCAAAACAGGGATGCTAGGATTAATTTTCATGGTATTCATTGCAAATGATATAGTACTCCATTTGTATTTAGTTACATTTATTACAGTATATCGGCCAATCAGGAGATGGATAAAAACTTCACTGATATCCTCTCTCTCTCTCTCTCTCTCTCTCGCTCTCTCTCGCACACAATGTCCCTATTTGGCAACTAATCCTTTTGTTTTAACTTTCTAGTTTAACATATTTATATTTCATGCTTTCCTCATTTTAGAAAACACGAAGTATTCCAGCATTCCAGTTTTGTTTAACTCCTAGCCAATTTCAGAGCCTCTTGGAATCCCAGGTAGAATTTGGCCCATCTATTTTCTAGAACGGCTGAAATAACCTTTCACATTTCCCAAAGAGAGAAACTGCGTATTCTTTGTGTTGAATACGCGCCTAAATCTCCCGCCTTTGGATTTAATAGGTCTCTATTTAACACACTAAAATGCCTCGCAGAGGTAATTCATATCTTCCACTTCTTTTAAATCTCCCTTTATTCGTGAATTTTATAAGCGTGGCGCGAATTCCATATTTAGATCACTTCATTTTGTTAGGTTGTTTTACCTGTTGTTTTCTTCGTTTATTTCTGGCAGTTCTAAATGAATAATTTAAATGATCTCTTCGGTTTTTTTATAGAATATATATATATATATATATATATTATTTGAATATATATATATATATATATACATATATTGTTTTTTTAATATATCGTAATCAAGGTCTCATTAGTTATTTGATTTAATTGTCCTTCCTTTGAAGTTTTAAGAGAAAGGGTTATTCACAACATCAGAGATAAACAGAGAGAGAGAGAGAGAGAGAGAGAGAGAGAGAGAGAGAGAGAGAGAGAGAATTTGCTGAATAATGATGGAAATACAAAAGAGGTGCTGGACAAACTTGGTTGTTTATGATCGTCTGTTTTCCATTGATCAAGAATTTGCCATCAAGAAACTTGAGAATATTAAGTATTAATAATTTAATAAATAAAATGCTAGAAATATATATCCTCTAGTGCTTTTATTTTATTTTTCTAAGAAAGTTATCACCTTAATGCCGATTTTTATCTATGCATCCAATCCAGTGTATATCATATATATACCATGTTTTTTCTCTTTTCCAAGTAAAAGCCATCACACAAAATGAATTGCAACAAGTTCCGCGTCTTCTCGAATACACAAAGACAAAGTAGCCTATATAGGCGAGAGAACACATTTAAGAGAACACATTTAATCACATTTAATGTTAAAGGAGAGCAATTAATCTGACAGGTATCCAAAATCCGAAAAGCCATTTAAAAGGTGACACTGGACAAAATAGTTTGCAGTGTCTGGCTAGATTTATTTTCCTTTGTAGAGAAATCTGTTCTCGGAATGTAATAGCCTCCCGTCCTTTTTCACCGGCCTGAATTCGGCCGAATAATCTAGCAGGTTGTTTTAAGAGCAGGGAAATTACTCTGCATTCCTCTTGTTTCGTTACAGGGAATCGTCTGTGTGAATAGATCGCTTTAAGCTACGTTGCTGCTGCTTGTAAAGTTCATTTGTAAGAATTACCATTTTTGTTTCGGTATTGAGTGATAAAATATTAGATGCTTTCATAGATGGTATTTCTTCAAAGAACTTTATTATAGTTATGTTATCAATAATTATATAGTTTTATCTCATATCTGGTTGTGGTACCTTTGAAATTTGTTATAGCACTCTACAGTGACATTCTCCCCGTAAGGGGGTAGAGCCGTCAGTGCACCTCAAGTGGTGTGCTGTAGGCAATACTTAAGGTTCTTTGCAGTGTCCCTTCGGCCCTTAGCTGCAACTCCTTTCATTTCTTTTACTGTAATTCCGTTCATCTTATCTTCCTTTCATCAGACTTTCCACCCCCTCTAACAATTGTTTATAGTGCAGTTGCGAAGTTTTCCTCCTGTTACACCTTTCAAACCTTACTGTCAAATTTCCCTTTCTGCGCTGAGTGACCTCATAGATTCCAGTGCTTGGCCTTGGGCGTAAATTCTATTTTTTATATATTCCATAATGATATTCTATTTATGTCATAAACGCCCGTGAAGCATTAGTGCAGGAATTCCAGCAATGAACAGACAGGAACGCCGTCCTGTTAGACCATTATAAGTATTAAAGGGTAAAATTTGAAGTTAAATCTTTAAATAAGCTGAGTTTTTAGGTACTGAATATATAAATGCTCTGAGTGTTTAGGTATTGAATACGAGTATATAAATGCTCTCATTGTTTAGGTAA
>NC_089755.1:40917620-40952620 GCF_040412425.1 Macrobrachium rosenbergii
TATTCAGATGAGCGTTTCCCTCCGGCCGTATTGTTTATCCAACAAAACATTATTATTTTTCTTTTTTATATATATATATATTTTTTTACAGCAGACACTTAAGTACCCGGGCCGTTGTTTACCTTTCTGAGGAGAGCAGTGAAGGGCCGAGGTGGTGAAGGGAGTATTTTTATTTATTTATTTTTTTTTCTTTTCGCAAACTTTGTATTTGGACTTTTCGCTGGAAAGTCTTACAGCATTTCTGCACTGGTTTGCAATATCGTGAAAGCGGAAATGCAGGATTTTTCATTCATTTGTTTCACATTTAATAAATGAATCAAGGGTTCAGTTTGGTAAATTATTTTAGTATCAGTTATAACTGTCATGTTTGCAGCAACAAAATATTTTTACTTGCAAATTGAAATTGTTAAGTTCTCATGTCTAAAATCCATTGCTGTGAAAATAATTTAATGTTTAGTAACAGTCTGAAAGTTAAAACCGTCACCTACTTTTGGCAATAATCATGAGTATAACATTCTCCAAGTTTATGCCGTTCGAGTCACACTTGAACCTTTCATGAGTTTGCACTGTTCTTATTCCTGTTACTTTTTTTTCTGCTTGCATTAACTGGTACACAAGATTTATACATAAATATTTAAACGGAATATAAAATTTAGGCCAAAAACCAAACGCTGGGACATATGAGGTCATTCAGAACTGAATGGGAAACTGAGAGTAAAAAGGTTTTGAAGGTGTAACAGGAAGAAAAACTCGCAGTTGCAATATGAAATAATTGTTAGGAGAGTGTGCAGAGCAAGATGGAAGAAGGAGAATATGAACGGAGGTACAGTAAAAGAAGTGAAAGGGGTTGCAGCTAGGGACCGAGGGAACACTGCAAAGAACCTTAAGTAATGCCTACAGTGCACCGCGTTAGGTGCACTGATGGCACTAACCTCCTGCGGGGAGTCTCAGGAGACTGAGAATCAGAAAGCACTGTGGTGCTGGTGAAGAGGTATGAGAGTTGTTGGGAGAAGCAAAGGTTTAGATGGTATGCTCGCACCATGAGCAGTTGCTCTCGGTGGAGACATAGTAATATATATGTTACAGTCAACATACGTAATCAGTCATTACGCGTAATGACTGAAATTTCAGTCATCACGCGGAATGCACTTAGGGACATTTGACCCCCCCAGGAGCTAGTACTAAACATGGCGGAATACATTTGACCCCCCAGGGACTAGACCTAAACCCGGCGAAACAGTGTAGGTGACTCACTGTTTCGCCGTGTTTAGTACTAGCTCCTGGGGGGATCAAATGTCCCCTAAGTGCATTACGCGTGATGACTGAAATTTCAGTCATTACGCGTAATGACTGATTACGCATGTTGACTGTAACATATGATATATATAGATGTGCGTAGGTGTATGTATATGGATATATATATATATATATATATATATATATATATATATATATATATATATATATATATATATATATATATATATATATATATATATATATATATATATATATATATATATATATATATATATATATATATATATATATATATATATATATATATATATAGTGTATATGCGATGATCATAACCTATATATCCACCTACTATATTATCGTTGGTTTATTTTCTGAGTTGTTTCTAACCTATTTCTCGTTGGTTTATTTTCTGTAGGTGTTTCTCGACCATTCAATCAAGGGAAATGGTGCAATAGTCATTCCTGTCCTATCCCACTGTTATTCTCGCCTCTTTTTAATTGACTTGGAAATGCTGAGCTTCTGTGCTTTAAAGGGGAAACCTTTGCGCTTTCGAGAGTAAATCTGATCCTGATATGACGTGCTAGTGAAAAGAATTGGGTGGTTTATCAAAAAGAATAACTTCTGCAAACTCAAATAGCTTTTGCTGTGAGTTTATAGCTCTCTCTCTCTCTCTCTCTCTCTCTCTCTCTCTCTCTCTCTCTCTCTCTCTCTCTGCTGTGTTTTAATGCAAATGCCATGTTCTAGCTCTCTCTCTCTTTGTTGTCTTTTAATGCAAAGGTCTCTCTCTCTCTCTCTCTCTCTCTCTCTCTCTCTCTCTCTCTCTCTCTCTCTCTTTTTGTTGTCTTTTAATGCAAAGGTCTCTCTCTCTCTCTCTCTCTCTCTCTCTCTCTCTCTGCTGTCTTTTAGTTCAAAGGCCATGTTCTTTGGCCGTCACTTATGAGCTCCTTTCTGTCATCCATTACTCCTTTCTAATCCCAATTGGTTCCATAAGTTTTCTAATGATAAAGCTATCCAATCTTCTTTTTTTTTCTTTTGAAGGCCCATGGGTCTCACCCTGATTGAATTCCCCTGTGGTTATTCCTCAAGGAATTTGAGGATGAAATGAAACGTAATTTTGCTGTCTGAGATCAATCTCGAGGCTCGCAGGTGAGGTGAGGCTGTTATACATTCCTCAAAGCTAAATGGAATTATGCCTCATTTGTAAATGTTATTTAAGTGAACTCATTGACTATCCCCTTTCCCCTCCTGTAGGACTCCTAGCACCCGTCAGTACACCTCTTCCTACTTTCTGTAGTAGGCAGCAGCCCTGGCATTATTTCACTTGGTGACCAGTAATTTCCCCTCTTCTGCCAAGCTGCGGAATTCTCTTTTTGCTCTTATTTTTCTTAACTAGTACAATCTCTACTGTTGCTTCCTTTCAGGATTATGCCTTATTATCTATTCACGTTTATCCCTTTCATTTATTTCTTGGTGGGAGGAATGAAGTAAGGGTATTAGATTGCCCTCCCCACCGGTCTCTGCATTAAAAAGCAGTTTAACGAGATGAGATGTATGTATTTTTTTTTCTCTCTTTGAGATTTGGCGAATGTTCAGTACTTTGTATCTGCGCGTGCTCAGTAATTTCTGCAAACTTGAATGATTAATACAGCACGAATTTACCTGTAATTAATGCATTGTAGGCAGGTGAATATCAGTTAATGCAGACGGACAAAAAAAAAAAAAAAGAAATTGCTTTAGAATAACCAGGGTAGCCGAGAAAGGGAAGGCTTTTGTGAACATCTGAAGTAGTTTAAGAGGTCGAGAAGAAGGCGTCAGAGAGAGAGAAGAGAGGAAAGGAAGGGGAGGAATGAAGACGTTCGTTGAGGAGGAGGTGGAGGTGGTCCTCCGTGAAGTGTTAGCACCTTCTGCGACCTCGGGAGGCACGTGAGGAAAAGAAAAAAGGATCGATGAAAAATCGAGTTGCAGACGAGAGGAGAAAAGGAGAGTGAGAGAGGCATACGTGGTGGTGCCCTTGGGGTAGGCTATGGAGACCTGGCCCAGGGCACGAGGGTAGGAGCCTTGGGGAGGGGTGGCGTCCTTGATGTGTGGGAGAGGGGTGACTTAAGTCTCTTGTACGTTGGGGAGGGAGGGGAAGTGGGAAGGTGAGATGAAATTGTTCAGTAATTTTATGAGCCAGAAACTTATTGCAACCATTCATTTTGAAATGAAGAGTTGGGAGTTATATTAACACCCAGAGAGAGAGAGAGAGAGAGAGAGAGAGAGAGAGAGAGAGAGAGAGAGAGAGGCATTGTGTCACCAGAGTAGCCTGAAGGAGAGAACGTGGCTTGCTTTAAGTGGTTGTAAAGCTAGACGCACCTGTGTTTATTTCATTGTGTAGCTTGAAATGAAAAGGACTATGGAACGTAGGATTTCAAGAGTGCTTTTTTTTTTTAATTATTGTCTTTGCTCTCTCTTCTGGAAATCAGAATTCGGTGCCTCTCAGTTGCTTAGTTGGAGAAGCACGTCTTTCTTAAGAGTAAATCTTCGTCGGCGTTAATTACTGTTATGAATACGGAGTGTACTAACTCGTTGTGAATTTCCGAGGTAGATATTTTTTAAAGTTACTCTGTGATTTCTTACAAATTTGTCAGTTATTTTCAGCTCTAAAATCTGTTAACTGTCTTTGTAAAGCTTATTAATTAATTCATTGACTTGTTTGTTCTACTTATTTTTTATCTATTTAGTTATTTATTTTTGTAATTTATTTGATCATTTATGTATTTATCTCTCTGTTTATCTGTATATCTATCTATCTATCTATCTATCTATTTATCTATCTATCTATCTATCTATCTATCTATCTATCTATCTATCTATGTGTTCATTTATTTGTAAATTTATTTATATATTTATGTATTTATTTACTTAGAGTTCTGGAATGACCTTTTTCATCCCACGTACATTTTGCAACTACTGATGGGAATTTCAAAACTGGAATTGTTATCATCCACCCAACGCGTTAATTCCCAATGGCTTTGAATACGGAAATCACATGTTTGACGTTACGTAATTACCTTGACTCTGGTCTGTAGAAATCAAATTAAATTACGAATATTTTTTTTCCTAATCTGGTATCTTTTTTTTTAAGAAGAATTCTCTTGACGAATTATTCCAAGGACGCGAAAGATCCAAGAGAGAATGACACCCAACAACTGTTTCTCTCAACAAATGTTTCTCTCAAAAAAATGTTTCTCTCAACAGATGTTGCTCTCAAAAAATGTTTCTCCCAACAAATGAAAAAATGATTCTCTCAACAAATGTTTCTCTCAAAAAATGTTTCTCAACAGATGTTGCTCTCAAAAAATGTTTCTCCCAACAAATGAAAAAATGATTCTCTGAACAAATGTTTCTCTCCACAAATGTTTCTCTCAAAAAATGGAAAAGTGTTTCTCTCACAAAATGTTTCTCTCAACACAAGAAAAAATTTTTCTCTTAAAAATTGATTCTCTCAACAAATGTTTCTCTCAAAAAATGATTCTCTCAACAAATGTTTCTCTCAAAAAACGATTCTCTCAGCAAATGTTTCGTCAAAAAATGTATCTCTCATGAAGTGTTTCTCTCAACAAATGTTTCTCGCAAAAAATGTTTCTCTCAACAAAAGTTTCTCTCAACAAATGTTCCTCTCAACAAATATTTCTCTCAAAAAATGTTTCTCTCAGCAAATGTTGCTCTCAACAAATGTTTCTTCACACTCGTGTCCAACTTTTGCTAATGCAGTCCGCTGGGACCGGAGACTGAAATGAGAGAGAAAAAAAAGAAGAGGACTGAAACTATTGAAGATCGTCACATTTCTTGAAATGAGAGCCAAGAAGAAGAAGAAGAAGAAGAAGAAGAAGAAGAAGAAATGCGTCGATGCACAAGAACGAATTTGTGTCCCTGCCTGAAGCTCTCCTCATTTCATACATTGTGTTTTCTCTCACTCTTTCTTTCTTTCTTTTTTCACACCTCGGCTTCTTGAGTACATTATCCTGCCTCTCCCCCTCTCCACAACATGTCAACCCCCTCCGACAACCTCCCCCCCTTCCCCCAGCACACACACACTCTTGCCGTTAGTCCACTCAAGCGTTTTATTCTCCAGTGCAATTCTTTAGTACTTTTTTCTCGAGGTGAATATTTGGTTATTTTATTTTACCTGAGATTTTTTTGAGATTTACTCCATGTTTACCTGTTTATTTTGTCATTTACCTTTTTATTTCAACACTTAATCACCGTTGTGATTCTGTCAAAAGTGTTTAATTTTCATAATTTGACTTAAACAAGCTTTTGCGTATTATTTTGAATAAATTTTGTGTAAATCACCATTTTCAGTTTAGTTCCTACACTGAAATCTTTTTTTAAATCATCATTTTGATAGATCTTTAAAAATAATATTCTCTTTAGTTTCATATTGAATAGATTGTTTTCTATCATAATTTTCCGTTTAGTTTTTATATCGAATAAATTTGTCTAAATCATCATTTCTTGTTTTAGTTTTATATATTGAATAATGTTTTTATTTTAATTATCGTTTTCTGTATAGCTTTTATATTGAATAATTTTTTTAAAATGTCATTTCCTGTTTAGTTTTACATTGAATATTTGTTTTTAAATCGTTGCTTTCTGTTTAGATTTATATTGAAGTAACAGCTATATGAATTACTGAAAACATACCTGGACACTTATACCACTAATGGAGAAAGACCTTCAGTAAATTAATCTATGACCGGTCTTAACATTTCCTTTAAAAAAGAAGAAAATAAAAATTAAGAAGACAATAAAGGAGGCGGTCTACTCATGGTTCATATCTGACATTGATAACTCGACTTTCAAGAGAAGTGAAGAAGTCTTCACACAGGAAGGGAATTTAAACCAGAATTCTCCTGCAAGGTGTTATAATATCTTAAGTGAATTCGAGAGAAATTCGTTCGAGTACCATCAGTGGTTTCATGTTTCATTACAAACCTCCATAAAGTTTGTACATATATATATGTATATATATATATATATATATATATATATATATATATATATATATATATATATATGTATATATATGTGTGTATAATAAATATATATAAAGAAGTAGAGACTGAATCAAAGTCTAAATAAAAAGATAAAAAATAGTCTTTGCAAATAATGCCATTGACCTCAATAGAAATTGTATAAGTGAGAAATTATGCCCAAATAACACACACACATACATATATGTATATACATATATATGTGTGTGTGTGTGTGTGTGCGTTATTTGAGTGTACTTTCTCACTTATGTAATTTCTGTTGAGATCAATGGCATTATTTGCATATACTATTATTTATCTTTTTATTGAGAATTTGATTCAGTCTCTACTTCTGTATGTATATTTATACATATATATACATACATATGCATATATATATTATATATGTATATATATGTATATAACATATATATATATATATATTATATATATATGTGTGTACTTATACATTTACATATATATATATGCACATATTAATAAAATCACTCTACACCTGGAGAAGGAAAATCTGAATTCCCACCTCGACCAAATGCGTGGGGTTTCAATGCAGCATTGAGGTTTTAATAACGTTCCAGCGGCCCTGGACGATTGATGTCACGCTGGAACGGGTCTCTTAAGGATTCCAATATCGCCGGGTCTTGAGACTTGGCCTCGTGAAAATTGTCACTTTCTTCTAAAGGCCGAAAGGAGTCATATCGTCGTAGGGGATGAGATTGGGACGTCGTAGGGAGGGCAGGGGCGGGGTGGTCGTATCTTCGGAGGATGAGGCTGAGACGTCGTAGGGGGAGGAATGGTCATATCGTCTTGGGATGAGACTGAGACGTCATAGGGAAAGGGGAGGGGGAGGAGGGAAGGGGATGAGATGAGACATCAGAAGAGGAGGGAGAATAGGGGTTATATCGTCGGGGAGGAGATTGAAATGTCATAGGGGAAGGGGGAATGGGAGGGGGTCATATCGTCAGGGGAAGAGACTGAGATGTCATAAGGAAAGGGTGAGTGGGGAGGGGGTCATACCGTCGGGAGGATGAGACTGAGACGTCATAGGGGAAGGGAAGGCAGTATTCATATCGTCGGGGGATGAGACTGAGATGTCCTAGGGAGAGGGGAAGGGAATGAGACTGAGACGTCACATCATAGAGGGAAGGGGATGAGACTGAGACGTCACATCATAGAAGGGAGGATGAGACTGAGACGTCATAGGGAAGGGAAGGCAGTATTCATATCGTCGGGGATGAGACCGAGATGTCCTAGGGGAGAGGGGGAAGGAATGAGACTGAGACGTCACATCATAGAGGGAAGGGGATGAGACTGAAACGTCACATCAGAGAGGGAAGGGGATGAGACTGAGACGTCATAGGGGAAGGGAAGGCAGCATTCATATCGTCGGGGGATGAGACTGAGATGTCCTAGGGAGAGGGGAAGGGAATGAGACTGAGACGTCACATCATAGAGGGAAGGGGATGAGACTGAGACGTCACATCAGAGAGGGAAGGAGATGAGACTGAGGCATCATAAGGGAGTGGGTAGGGAGGTCATATCGTCGGGAGGATGAGACTGAGATATCATAGAGAGAGGGGGAAGGGGATGAGACTGATACTTCATAGGGGGAGGTTGCCATATCGTCGGGGGATGAGCTGAGACATCGTAGGGGGAAGGGGGGGGGGAAGGAATGTGACTGAGACGTCATAGGTTGAGGGAAGGGGATGGGGTCACATCGCCAATGGTTGAGAGTGATACGTCATAGGGGGAGGGGGAAGGAGGTGAGATTGACACGTCATAGGGGAGGGAGAAAGGGATTAGACTTAGGCATAATGGTAAGAGGGGAAGGGATGAGACAGAGACGTCGTAGGGGGAGGGGGAGGGGGAAGAAGGGGTCGTATCGTCTGGGGTGAGACTGAGGCGTCGTAGGGGAAGGGGGGAGGGAGGGGGAAGGCGATATCAAGGAAGGACAAGTCTTTTACGATGTTAATAACTTCGTTCAAGGCTGTCCGCTTTTGTGACTTCCCTTTTGGCATTAAAGTGACATCTGTTGAGGAAGTGTGTGTAAAAACAGAGGTTAGTTATTTAATCTCTGTTTATTTTAATTTTTTTTTTTTTGCTCTTTCTTTTTCATTTCCATACCCAAAAGAAGCTTCCCGAAATGTTTCCCATTATTATTATTATTATTATTATTATTATTATTATTATTATTATTATTATTATTATTGTGAAAAATGATTAGAATGGAAAATCTGCAGACACACGTGGAGAATTTTATTTAGGGAATATGACTGCAGATGTATATATGAAGTGTTCTCAAGATATTATTATTATTATTATTATTATTATTATTATTATTACTATTATTATTATAGAATTTTGCTTCTGTTTCTTATTAACAAACTTATATTTTGAAAGCCAAGACTACGACTACCTCGCGAGACTGCGAAGGGCAAGAACATGAGAAATCATTCATGTCCTCCGAGGTAAACTTGTGAGGCCCCTTATCAGCTAATTGGTGAATAGGTACCTGTCTCTTGGTCTAGACTCTACACCATGATCTAAACAGTGCGAACAGATGTGTCATGGCCTTGAATGAATAGAAGCGAGGTCAGAGGTCATTCGCTGCCACGCTTCAGCTGAGGGCGTGATTAGATTTTGCTTTTTTTTAAAAGAGAGTTCTCAGACTTTTCTTTTTGGTAAACAACCTCTTGGTATGGTAAATCTTTGGCCCGTGCTGCCATCTAGTGGCTTGACTCAAAATGTAGAATGTCTTTATGTTAATACTAATTCTATTCATTAGGTTTGATACAGCTACTGATTGTCATCATAAGCATACTCTCTCTCTCTCTCTCTCTCTCTCTCTCTCTCTCTCTCTCTCTCTCTCTCTCTCTCTCTCATCATATATATATATATATATATATATATATAAAACTATATATATATATATATGTGTGTGTGTGTGTGTGTGTGTGTGTGTGTGTGTGTGTGTGTGTGTGTGTGTGTGTATGAGAAAGAGGCAGTGTACTCTCTGCCGTTTATATTGAAAAGGTATGGAATTCGTGGCTGAAGCCTTTGAATCTTGCTCGTGACGTCACACAACAGCTGTGATATGGACGCATAAACAAACTTTTGTCCCCACGTTCTAAATGGGGAAGAAGGGCTGGGCCTCCTCATAAGTGGTTTAATGAGAGAGAGAGAGAGAGAGAGAGAGAGAGAGAGAGAGAGAGAGAGATTTTCGGTGGTAGGACGAGGCTCAGAGCACAAAACGTCTGCCTGTTTTCAGTGGGCCGACGGGAGCAAGGGTCAGGTCTGTTGCATTGTGTGTTTTGTCTTCTCTCGTTTATTGGAGTCTCTCTCTCTCTCTCTCTCTCTCTCTCTCTCTCTCTCTCTCTCTCTCTCTGTGTATGTGTGTGCATGTATGTGTGTGTGTGTGTGTACAGTTTCAGTTTTTTGTGTGAAATATATTGAAGAGACATAAAAGCGTTAATGATGTGTGAATTTCTCTCTCTCTCTCTCTCTCTCTCTCTCTCTCTCTCTCTCTCTCTCTCTCTCTCTCTCTCTCTCTCTGTCTGTGTGCAGATTCCCTCAGTTATTTTTGTGCACTAGCTGAACAGACACGCTAGCATGCATTAATGACACTAGGAATTACTGTTTAATATTTACAGAATTATATAATTTTAATTACTAGAATGGTGGCGTGATTCATTATAAGTACTATCGTGCAAGTTTTCATTCAGAACAAATAAAAATGATAATAAACTCGCATTCATTAGCAGCAACATTTGAGTTACGAGTCAAAAAGATTAATGATTTAATTCATTACTTATTAGTTTGTGCAAACATTTGAGAAATACCGTAATCCAGTTTCATCCGTATTGATGAGTTCGCCCAAGCATTTGAGAAATTAGTTAGGTTTGTTTGTACTTACTAGTTTTGTAAAAAGTATTACGCAGCTGGATGCACCTATGCGAATTAACAGGTGATTTGCATAAAGTATTGCTCTTGGCTGATGCAATTCGGAACGTTGGTTAGCTATAAATTTTTTCTTGCATGTACGACTTTGAGAATGCTTTAGTTTTGGGAAATGTTATAATTTCGTGAAATACTTTAGCTTCGGGAAATACTTTACATTTGGGAAATATATAATTTCGGGAAATATTTTAGTTTTTGGAAATACTATAACTTCGGGAAATATTTGAGTTTTTGGAAATACTATAATTTCGGGGAACATTTTAGTTTTTGGAAATACTATAATTTCGGGGAACATTTTAGTTTTTGGAAATACTTTAATTTCGGGAAATATTTAAGTTTTTGGAAATACTATAATTTCGGGAAATATTTAGTTTTTGGAAATACTATAATTTCGGAATTTACTTTAATTTCTGGAAATATTATAATTTCGGGAAATACTATAATTTCGGGATATATTTTAATTTCGGGATATAATTTGATTTCGGGAAATACTATAATTTCTGGAAATACTATAATTTCTAGAAATACTATAATTTCGAGAAATACTGTAATTTCTGGAAAACTGTAATTCCGGAAATACTGTAATTTCCAGTAATACTACAGTATGATTTCTGGAAATACTATAACTTCTGGAAATACTTTAATTTCCAGAAATACTGTAATTTCCGGAAATACTTTAATTCAGGGAAATACTATAATTTCGGAAAATACTATAATTTTATGACACGAACGCGTTCCGTCTAGCCCTGAATCTAAATCTAACCGCTTTTGCGGGTGAGTTTGTTCGGCGAAGATCCAAATTGAAATGCGGATTCCGCAGAATATAGAGATTTGATGCGGATTCCGCCCAGCATAGGGATTTGTTATTACTGATGGATGGCGTGGCTATTATTGTTCCTGCAGTTAGAGGCTGTCATAGAGATTATACTGTTGACATTCGGCGATTTGAAGGACACTTTCAGCGAATTACAGTTTTTTATTTTTTCTTCCGTTTCCAGATTAGCTCTATTTTGAACATTTTATTTTATTTATATTTTATATAATTTATTTTATTTTATGGTTTTTTATATTTTATTTTTATTTTATTTTATTTATTTTTTATGGGGGGAGGGGCGAAGGGGGCGTTAGTGTTGAGTGACGTCACTGGATAATATTTACGCAATACACAACAGTTAGTCAACATCATGTAATGCCCAACATGGCCTGGAAATGAATTACTTACACAGGCTTCTGCGCTGTATACATACATACATACACATACATACATACATACATACATACATACATACATACATACATACATACATATTGCGATATCCTCGAAGTATCTGAGTATTATAAATGTATTGAGTATCTGTGAATTTTTTTTTTTTTATTTTTTTTTGCTTTTGCATCTTCAAGTTTTATGTAAAAAAGGCTGTTAGTGAATGACGTTGAAATCTAGTGATTGTAGTTTGATAAATAAGGAGATGTTGAAACTAAAGGAATCTTATTATTGCGAATATTATTCATTATGCTTAAGCCTTTATGTGGCACATATTTGAAAGATTCCATTAACTTTTATCGAAGCCTCTACTCGTAAAGAATCAGTATATAAAAAAAGGACACGTGAACTGAAAGAAGTGAAATAACAAAAAATATCGAAGAAAAAAATTAAGTTATTACAAATATTCATGAAGAGATTCGCGTCTTCTTCAAGGAAAATGTCATCAGTGTTCCATTTCCTGATGACTCGACCTCGTCTTACAAAGAGCAATCAAAGATATTGCTGTTGCTATATCTGGAGTGATAAAGAATAAACGCATCAAAGGACTGCTGGACTGAAGGTGAATACTACAGCCATCACTACATTAACATCTGGAATGTTTATGAGCAAGCGGTGGATTATCTTCCAAGAATAAAATCAGACTAATACACACACAAACAAAACCACTCCAACATCTCCTAAAAACATAACAGGTACCTCACACGTCTCGACTGCCTTCCTAAACCGCGCAACGACTCCTCGCTGCTGGGAGAAAGGGCGTTGGTGATTGGTACAATACATGTACATACACTACCGGTCTAAGTGATGACGGGCAGAAACCGATCGGCTACAGTCTACCCCAAAAGCCAAATCAGGAAGTCCATCAAAGGAAAACAAGCACTTTAAAAGAAGAAGAAGAAGAAGAACAAAATTCTGAAGGATGACGAGATGCTGTCTTCTGTCTTAGGCTGTTGTTTATCATATGAGCGAAGGGAAAACTGAAGGCAGTAAGTTATTAATGGGCTTAAAGTAAAAACCAACAAACTAGGCAGTGCTAAAACTCGCAATAGACCTTTCGGTTCAGACGCAATTGTAAATGGGCTACAACGACGCCTGCCGCGTAGGGGGTTAGCGCCGTCGGTGCACCTCATGCGGTGCACTGTAGGTATTACTTAAGGTTCTTTGCAGCGTCCTTCCGTCCCCTAGCTGCAACCCCTTTCATTCCTTTTACTGTACCTCCATTCATATTCTCTTTCTTCCACCTTGCTATCCACCCACTCATAACAATTTTTTCATAGTGCAACTGCGAGGTTTTCCTCCTGTTATACCTTTCCAACCTTTCTACTCTCAATTTCCTTTTCAGCGCTGAATGAACTCATAGGTCCCAGCGCTCGGCCCTCGGCCTAAATTCAGTATTCTATTCTACAACGACGGCTGAAAAACTTCTAAACAGCTCGTGTGCTCGTTCCCTTGAATCCAGTATCAATTGTCCACCCGGGCGTTGATGCTACTTATACTTGTCCTCCTTCCCGTTCCTTTCAAAATAGCACTTGGAAGAAAATGCAGCCTTAAGCCGGGGGATCCGTGAATGAGGATCTGGCCGCGTTCATGAAGGCATATCAAGCAGATCTCAAAACTGCACGAGGGAACGTTGCCTGTTTGAAGAGGTTTTTTTTTATTTATCATTTTTCTCGTTCACGTTTGCTGGTCTTTTTTTTTGTGGGGGAGCATTTCTCACATTCCTTATTGGCTTTTTTATTCATGTTTATTTTTTTCTCAGCCTTTTATGTTTGCTAAGTTGCTGAAGACATATATTAGGAGAAATTTGTTTCATCTTGTTCCAATAATATAATAATAATAATAATAATAATAATAATAATAATAATAATAGTAATAATGGTACTTTTTCCATCTTGTTTCAGTAATAATAATAATAATGGTACGTTTTTTCGTCTTGTTTCAGTAATAATAATAATAATAATAATAATAATAATAATAATAATAATACTGGAATGTCTAGGACGTAAGGATGGCTATGAGTAAGAAGAACTTTATAGGTACTACAACGATGTGGTAAAATAATCTTGCAGTTTTACGTCAGTGAGAAAGTGGCAGTGGTTAAGGTGGTTCGAGCATGTTGAGAGAATAAGATAAGCTAAGTGATCAAAAGGTTATACAGTTAAAAAGAGTAGGGAAGGGGTTGATAAGCGATTGCTTGATTAAAAAAAAAAATTTTTTTTAGTTGAGAGGCTGGTAGCATTGTCATTTAGGAAGTGCAACAGTATATGAATTACAGTTGATACAAGGATTCTGTTTGATCGCATAAAAAAACTGTTAAGTTTTAGTGGATTTTTTGTCTATGAGTTTTTTTTATAAACCAGGGATTCATCTTTCAGTCACTGGTGATATGATAATTATGGAGACGGCTGTTGTATTAGTTTTACGTAGAGCCATGGCTTGCGTGCAAGAAAAAATTCCACGGACTAGAGAAATCATTCATTTGGCCTTGGTTGACTGGACAATATTTTGTTCACTGGTGAGAGGATGAATATGGGGATGTGTGTTGTATTATTTTTACGTAGAGCTTTTATGTAAGAAATACTCCCATTAACGAGGAAAATCATCCATTCCCCATGAATGACTGGACTCTGGAAGCAACTTTTGCCAGTTTGTCTTCACAGGGACAAGGAAAAATTTCCTGTCCACTTTTGGGGTTATTTTGCTTTATGAATACTGCAGGAGGGGAGCAATCTCTTCTTTTAGGCATATATTTGATACATATGTATAGAATGGATACTTGCAATATCTCGGCAGGAGACCGCATGTTTCTCTTCCGGCACCATCTTTCCAGTTGAACGCTTTCCCCCTAGAGACTGGTGTGTGCCTTCTTGATGCGTGTGCGTGTAAGGTGCCGACAGTGCTTCTGCTTGCATTACAGGCGCGCGAAACTATATACACGCACACGTTATCTATATATCTATATATACATATGTACATACATGTACATAATTTTATATATATATATATATATATATATATATATATATATACATATATTTGTGTAAATATATGTATATATATGCAGTAATATATATATATATATATATATATATATATATATATATATATATATAAATGGAAAATCGAAAAATCCCAGATATACCAAGTGCATTTATACACATACATGAAAATATATATTTACTTTCAAATGACCGTATGAAAAGATAGAAGATACATAGGTGACAAGGGAATATACATTCGTTTTTGTCGGCGGTGAAATGTTTCACTCTGCACTGTAACGAAAAACCGGTTTGCATAACAATTACATAGCTTTTTATATTACGCTAATTTTCACGGCTCGCCGACTCAGAAAATATTCAATGTTTGGTCCAATCTATTGTATTGATTCTTTTCCGTCATTTTACATTTTTGCTCGTGAAAAATGAATGAATGGACAATTATTATTTTGGTGGTTGTGATTCGTGTATGTGATTCTCACTATTATCACTCCCCTCTGCAAGGTTAGTGGAAAAAACAAAAAAAAAGATCTCCATAGCAAAATAAAAACCAAATAAAAAGTCGATTTTTCTGTACAGCGCGTAATCAAGGCCACCGAAAATAGATCTATCTTTAGGTGGTCTTGGTGTAATGCTGGATGAGCCGTGGCCCATGAAACTCTTATCCGGCCGTGGTGGCCTGTGTTGTCGCGTTGCCAGGAGCACGATTATGGCTAACTTTAACCTTAAATAAAATAAAAACTAGGGAGGCTAGAGAGCTGCAGTTTGGTATGTTTGATGATTGGAGGGTAGATGATCAACATACAAATTTGCAGCCCTCTAGCCTCAGTAGTTTGTAAGATCTGAGGGCGACATAAAAAAGGGCGGACGAAAAAATTGTGGACGGACAGACAAAGTTTTCTTTTCAGAAAACTAAAAAGGGAATTGATATTACATAATTTTTTATGGCAAATTCTCAAAAGGCAATTAAAATCTTTCTGTTGTTAATTCAGTATGAATTAAAGTTAAAAACTAATTGTTAATCAACAGGTTGCAAACAACGGAATAGAATAACGTATTTAGTGCATAATTATAGTTTTATTATTTGTAACGAACTTCCGTTACATTTCCTATTATCTCCAGTAATTTCTTTCAAATGAGCACCATATTCTTTGGAAGCTTGTATTTCAAGTCAGTTGGCCCTGGAGGCCTGTTCCACATGTATAGCACTGACCTCCTGAATAATAATAATAATAATAACAACAACAATAATAACAGAACAAACATGAAAAATTGAATTAGTCAGGTGAAAAGATCAGTGAAACAGAAAAGGTTTTTGGCGTCATTTATTTTAAATTTCAAAAAAGTCGAAATACTCTGAGAAAATAAAAATCACATAAGTTCTGCAATTAATGTAACGTACTGAATAATATTTACTTATTCTCAGATGAGTCGATAAAACTATGTCAGTCATGCATTACGGCTCATGGTGTGCTTACAAGTTCTGCCTGTCTAAGACGCTCTCAACTCCTTTGTCCTGGACGAAAATAAATTGATGAGCTCACGACGTGTAGCGGGGTAGTGCCGTCAGTGCATCTCACGGGGTGCACTGTAGGCATTACTAAAGGTTCTTTGCAGCGTCCCTTCGGCCCCTAGATGTAACCCCTTTCATTCCTTTTACTGTACCTCCAGTCATATTATCTTTTCTTCCATCTTTCTATCCGCCCCCTCATAACAATTATTTCATAGTGCAACTGCGAGATTTACCTCCTGTTACACCTTTCCAACCCACCTACTCTCAGTTTCCTTTCCAGCGCTGAATGACCTCATAGATCCCAGTGGTTGGCCTTTGGCCTAAACTCTACATTCCATTCCATTCCACGACGTGTAACTGGAAGTTAGATGTTACTTTATGTTAGGCGTGAAGTAAATAGTTGTTTTCCTTCTACCCAGAGGACCAGGTATACAGGACTATTCCTTTCCCTGAAAGAGTCTGTGCAAGGGAGTCCGGGGAAGATTTGGTCAGATATTAAATGTCCTGATTAAGATTTCTTATATAAATGTTTTTAGGTTCCTCTGATTATTATTGTTATTATTATTATTATTATTATTATTATTATTATTATTATTATGTGTGTGGTGAAAAATCCCACTGTGGTGTAAATGTATATAAATATCTATATTAGGAATGTATATTTACATTTACACCACTGTGGATTTCTTCACCATTTTAGTGACTCATGCTAATATGAGATTTTTATGAATTATTATTATTATTATTAATACACATTTTTGCAGAACGAACTAAAAAGCTATGGACGTAACACCATTGTGGATGTCTTCGTTATTATTATTATTATTATTATTATTATTATTATTATTATGTATAATAAACAGGCATTCTTGTAGTGCGAACCAAAAATCCTTGGACGTGCGTACGAATCTTTACCGAAATAGTACGCCCAGGGTCTAGAGAATACTCTCTCTACTAGACCTTGGCACGCCCACAGAAGCAGCTGAGAAAGAGTAAGCAACATGAATACATATTATCGGCAATAACATCTAGCCAGAACGCCCGTGTCCGAACAGCTCTGGCTGGCTGCTTAAACCATCGCAATTGAGAGAGGAAACTTCAATTCACGAACGCGAATCGGATTGGTTTCGTAGTCCGAATGCGTGCATGGCGATTTTAAAGTCATTTGGTTTTAGCTTCCACCCTCCTCCTCCCCCCATCTCTCCTCACTCTCATATTCCCGCGTCTGCCGCATAAATCCTCACGTATTCGGACGAGGAACGTCACCAGCGATTCGCGCATTATTCCGCGTCGCGCAACCTGACCCAATTTTTGTTCGGGAGCAGACTTGCGGAAAAATAATTTGCCCGCCGACCGTAAAATTGGCCCCCTAACGCGGTTTCCTCAATTAAAACCATTTGAGAAGAGGTTGAGATTCCTGATGAACTGCAACAACGAAGAGAACTCGAATAAAAGAGGAAACAAACAGTCAGACGGCAAACAAAAACAACAACGCTCACCCTCGACTCGGTCCGGTTACGTCACGGACTGACGTCATTTCCGTCTGGAAAATGATCAGGCCTAACTCCCCAGGGAAGAAGAGGAACTGATTTTATAAAGCTACAAGTTTCTCGCGAGTTCGTCGATTCCACCAAAATGATTATCTTGCTGTTTCCGGAGAGGGAAAATATATCTGGTTCACGGACAAACTGAAGAGAGGAGGTTGTTGAGGTAAATGACTTGATATTAGGGGAAGTTCGTTGTGTAACTGAGTTAAAGCCGGAAGTGTGTGTGAGAGAGAGTTTATTTATATTTGGTCCTCGTTCCCACTTCCTCACTTTTTCTGTCCACTCTCAGATCTTAAAAACTACTGAAAGCAGGGCTAGCTGCGGTGGTATGTTGATCACCCACCCTCCACCCATCATACATGCCAAATTGCAACCCTAACCTCATTGGTTTATTTATTAAGGTTAAAGTTAGCCATGACCGTGCTTCTGGCAAAGCTATAGGACAGGCCACCACCTGGCCGAGGCTGAAGGTGCATGGGCTGCGGCTCATGCAGGATTATACGCTGTATAGAAAACTTGACTGCGCCGAGGAAACTTTGTTTACACAAAGCCTGCTAAGATGACTGATAACAGCCGTTTGTAAATAACGTCGACCGGCGCAGTCAGGTCTCGGTGATTTAAATCATTTAAAGAGAGAGAGAGAGAGAGAGAGAGAGAGAGAGAGAGAGAGAGAGAGAGCAAGCAGCCATCTGAAGCGAGGATCTGTTTCTCGTTTTAGCACGTTAGGGTTATGTGAATGCTCGTTTTAGAACGATCATATACAATTCTAGATCTAATAAATAAAAAGTGCCTATCAAGATTTTGGCATGAATGTCCTCTTATTAAAAAAAAATATATATATATATATATATATGTATATAATATATATAAATAAATATGTATATATGTATATTTATACATACATACATACATACATACATACATACATACATATACAGCAAAAAGTTCGTATCCATGTACGAATTAAATAAACACACGCTCACTCCCCCAGCAGATGTTTGCATTAGAACGTCTCTTGGGAGCGGAGTTTTAACTACATTCAGCTTCTGTTCTTTGCCTCTTCCTCCTCCTCCTCCTCCTCCTCCTCCTCGGATCCTTTTTGTCTCGGAGTAAGTTCCACTTATGCAGGATCTCATAACCGTTAATGGAATCGCTTTGGGTCGACCATTTTCAGAGCAGTTGGTGCTTAGCTAGATGTACCAATGAAACCCCGTTTGTGGCTCCGATCCTGCGTTTGTTTCCTGCGTTTCTGATTATTTATCAAGTTTCTCAAGTTCTCGCGCATAGTCCGCCATCTAGTGAGATCTGTGGAAGGCAGATGAGTGAATCCTACTTTCTGGTTTAAAGTTATTCGACGTTTTTAGCAAGAATGGTTGGGTACTGATGTACCATTTCTGATTATACAGTACATTAACATTCAAATGAGAGCTGTGGAAGGCAGATGAGTGAAACCTGCCCTCTGGTTTAATATAATTCGAGGTTTTTCACGAGAATGGTCGGCTATTGATGTACCATTCATGAAGAACGAATATCTATTGCTTCTTGTCATTAAGTTAGGAAGAAGTACTACCAATTATTAAGTGATTGTAGAAGTAATTTTTCAAGGGCCTCTAATTCTTGACTATCACACTGTAGAACTTGCCATCATGTCATAGATACTATCAAAGAATCAGAAGTCACAGCCTACTGTAACACATGCCGTTGGGATAATGGCTTTTGAGAAAAGCCTTTTTACTGTGCCGTTTAGATGTTTTAAAAAGCTTTTGGTGTCGCTAGTGGATTTAAAAGGCTGCGTCATGTCACTGACGGAAGCAGTAGCTATCAGTGTAAAATGGAACGTGAGATTTGAGATCAGATTATGAAAAAACTTATTTCAATATGTAGTGAAAGGTTTTCTAGGGCATGGAGGATGGAGTGATGCTTCGTCAAGGTAGATTAGATTGTCAAAAGATCTAAATTTTTTTTTTTTTTTTTTTTTTTGTAAAAGGGTAAGGGAGAGAGGGTCACTTAATGCCAAAAAAAGGACGTAAGTGGATATAGGTTCAAGTGGGGTTTTAGGGAAGACATCAAACACAGATAAGCCGATGGTGTAATTCAAGACAATAAAATTGTTATTTTTTTCAGCACTGAAGATTTTAGTTAGAAGAGATTTATTTTAACAACAGGTCTGAAATATAAACTTGATTCAAGAGTGCATTGTCAGACATCACTGTTGATATAAACTCACAAAATGAAAAAGGCCCAAGACATTTTAAAATACTGATACTAAAATAAGAAATTTTAAAGAAATTTTAAAACATTGATACCAAAATATGAAATTCTATAGAAATTCTCATTTAAGTTTACAATGACTGACACGACAGTTTTGAAATCGAGATGCGATCAGTCAACCTCACACGAGTCACCACTTGGTAAAAATGAAAATAAGAGACAATAAAAATTTTTTAAAAAAGCTTAGAATCGAATGATCCTCAAGACCCAGGGTGTGAAAAGAAACGGGTCAACAACGCTCTCGAAGAGGACCGCAAGACCGGGCGGTCAATTCAAAGAAAAAGGGTCATTGGAAGTGGTCAAAATCATTTATGCAAAAATCGAAAAAACAAAACATATGAGAGGATGTTTGATTTCAACAACTCCTCATGACGTATTTTTGGTGGTGGGGAAATTTTTCTGGAATAGTGTGTAGTTGGCTGTTATTAAAAGTGACAATGAAAAGCTTATGTATAGTGTAAGTGATCAAAATTATTTATGCACGAATAAAATTTTTTTTTTTGCCTCAAGACATTTAAGGGGGTGTTCGATTTCAACAACTCTTCTTGAATTTATTTATTTTTTTTGCTAGTGGGCAATTTTCGGGGATAGTGTGTATTCACTATGATTAACAGCGACAGTGAAAAGCTTATAATATATTGTCAGTGATAATTCAAGAAAAGCCTTCAGGTAAATTCTTATGAAATGATCAGAAAAAATTAGAGGTTTCTTGTGCAGTGTGCTGTTTTTAGTTTTCTGCAAGAGGAAACTGTTGAGATGGCTATTTGTCTGTCCGTCCTCACTTTTTCTGTCCGCCCTCAGATCTTAAAGACTACTGAGGCTAGAGGGCTGCAAATTGGTACGTTGATCATCTACCCTCTAATCAGCAAACATACCAAATTGCAGCCCTCTAGCCTCAGTAGTTTTTATTTTATTTAAGGTTAAAGTTAGCCATGATCGGGCGTCTGGCACCACTATAGGCGCCAACAACACATGGTTGAAAGTTTCATGGGCCGCGGCTAAGTTTCATGGGCCGTGGCTGAGAGTTTTATACAGCATTATACGCTGTACATAAAACTCGATTGTCCCGAAGAAACTTCCGCGCATTTTTTACTTGTTTACTTTAAGTATGATACCCATAGGTCATGATTGGGTAAAAGTATGTAATTAATATTTAATGATATACAAATTAATATTGATCGATCTGAAATCTCAAACGTGACTTATTGAAGCAAATATGATTTATGGTGCTCGAATATAAATTAGGTGTTGAAATTCCCATTTTTGGTATTTTAATTATATAAACTTTTTGGGAAACAAAGGTACATTACTCCGAACTTGCTTTGTAATTCACTTATTACTATTTTGATAATCCTCATATGAGCTTCGGTACTTCTAAAATATTCAAAATTTCTTAAGCGAGTGTTCTTCTGGACGAAATATATATATTATATTTATATAAATATATATATATATATATATATATATATAATATATATTATATTTATACTATGTATATATATGTAAATATAAATTTATAATATATATGATTATATATAATATATACACATACACACATACATGTATGTGTATATATATATATATATATATATATATATATATATATATATATATATATATATATATATATTATATATATATATATATATATATATATATATATATATATATATATATATATATATATATATATATATATATATATAAATAAAATGTAAACTATTCAGTTTCATTCAGCAGCAATTCTTTCACATCACGTTCACGTAGGCCTTGGCGCGCCCTTTGTTTCACTTCATATAGCCATTTGTTTGAAAACACAGCCCTGCATCAGAATCATTAGAATGGCTTGTATTGGACTATATATATATATATAATATATATACTGTATATATATGTAAATATAAATTTATAATATATATGATGATTATATATAAATATATACACACATACACACATACATGTATATATATAAATATATATATATATATATATATATATATATATATATATATATATATATATATATATAAATATATATATATATATATATATATATATATATATATATATATATATATATATATATATATATATATATAAATAAACTATTCCCAGCTTCATTCAGCAGCAATTCTTTCACATCACGTTTCCGTAGGCCTTGGCGCGCCCTTTGTTTCACTTCATAGTACGAGCCCATTGAAAACACAGCCCCTGCATCAGAATCATTAGAATGGCTTGTATTGGACTAAATCCAAATTAAGTGACCTCGGTAATTTGGCGCACTGTTTAATTAGGCCCATCGATCGCCCAGAGGTGGCGTTTGGGTATGTTTGAGGAATTCATTCATTGAGGCGTGAGGCCTATTCAGTTGGTTTTCATTCTTTCATTTGTTTATTACCTAGGTATTTATTTGTTTGATTTTGTTAACCCATTCCTTACTTATTCAGTTTTATTTAGGTTATTTATTTGTTTATGTAATTACTCATTATTCATTCATTCATTCATTCATTTAGTTTTTATTCATTTGTTTATTTTGTAGTTGTTTATTCGTATGGTTTTGTTTACCCAGTGTTTACTTATTGAAATTTATTTAATTATTTGTTTCTGTGTTTACTCATTTGTGTAATGTCTTGTTATTTATTAATCTGTTTTTGTTTACCCGTGTTTACTTATTGAATTCTATTTAGTTATTTATGTATTTACTCATTTGTTTGCCCAGCTTTTACTCAGTCAGTTTTTCATATTTATTTATTCTTGCATAGACACATTTGTTTAATCCCTTGTTATTCATTCATTTAATTTATCTACCAAGTGTTTTACTCATTCAGTTTTACTAATTTAATTATTTACTATATCCTTTGTGTATTTAATACATCTGGAGTTGAATATCAGAAATGTTTTCATAATTTTTTTTATGGAGAAGGCTGAGCAACTCACAACTAATACCACAAAAATTCAAGATCATTTTCAGTGAATTCGCTACTAAATTTCGACGAAACTCTGTTTGTATTTCACATTCTGAAATATGATTCATATTCTGAATTATGTTGTCATTTCCTGCACGGTAACTGTACGTCAAGGGGGCGAGTTTTGTCCTTCAGTTTATTAACAATTCTGTATTTCATCATGGCATCTCTTTTGTGCATCTGGAAACTTACATTAATTTCTATTTTGTAAGGAGACGGTATAACAGTATTTTCCATATCCATTATTCTTCTCTTTCGTGTATCTTGAAAATTATATTAATTTCTCTTATTGGTACGAGGTGGTATAACAATATTTTCATTATTCATTATTCATCTCTTTCTTATATCTTGAAACCTACGTAAATTTCTCTATTGCAAGGAGATGGTATAACAGTATTTTTCACATCCATTATTCATCTCTTTCGTGTATCTTAAAAACCACTTATTTCTCTTTTGCAAGGAGACGGTGTAACAATATTGGCTATATTCTTTATTCCCTTGTTTCATGGTTTGATTATGTTCAAAGATGAAATATATTTTGTCATTGTAAATATGGATAAGTTTAAAACATGATGACTATTTTCAAACATTTTTCTTTGCCACAGGAGATTGGTTTTTATATATAATTATAAGAGAAAGTCTCAACTTGTATTTTTATAATCTGGTTTAGGTAATAATTGCGTAATAACTTTATTCCGTACCTTACGGAAATGCCAAAATATCGTTGACGAAAAAGATTTTTTTATGAAGCACTCTTTATATATAATTACGGTGTAACATACAAAGTTTCAGAGATAGGTGTGTATAGCAGTAATACACGAAAGCGTTCGGGAAGGAATAATTTTAAATTGAAACTTATTTTATAATTTCTGTAGATTTTTGTCCCATTTTTTATTACTTTTATAGTGTTCAATACCAAAGGTTTTTGTCTACCTAGGTTTTTGGGGTATGTCTTTCGTAGAAGCTCACACAGATTTAGAAAACCTTCGTAGGTTTGACATGCATTTCATACCTGCTGAATCGAAGGTGGTTTTTATTATAGAGTGTATCTAACCCAACTCCTGCTTGCCTTATCTACGCAGGAGCCTTCCTGAATTTGGTGGGTCTTTCAATTAAACATTTGTGCTGAATTTTCAACTAGGGGCTTTCTAGAGTTCCCATCTCCTCTTCCAATCAATCCCATCCAAATTATGTCCTAATTATTTCCCGTTCTCTTGACATGACTAAACCACCTTAGCACAGTGTGAAGCTTCTTTATTACTTTCGTTTCTCGCTTGCTGAATGTGTAAATAGTTTTAACTTTAATGGTAACGAAGTAGCTGCTGCGAGAAAACTGATAATAATTTATATATTCTATTTTATTTCAGGTATGTAGTGTTCTGAGGGACGCCATCGTCTAATTCAAAAAGATAAGTAAATCAGAGTTATAGTTAGTAGTGCCATGGTTCGATTAGCCTAAATATTCCAAGGTATCAATTGGATGAATATGATAATGTGATAATCTAATGGAGTTGAGACACCGAGTTGACTTTCGCAATCGTTTTGTCGTTTTCTTTGTTTACTGTAGGTTGAAAGTTGTTTGTTTCTGGATAATTTTTAGGTGCAGTTACGCTATTAAGTGCTGATTTGTCTTCATAGGCCTTTATAAAGAAATTTTAGGGCTTCCTGTCTCTTATGTAAATAAATCATTGCCGAGCATGCACATTAACACATACACACACACACACACATTATATATATATATATATAATTTATTTACATATATATATAATAATATATAGTTATATATGTGTACATATATATATGTATGTATATATATGTGTACATATACACTATATATATATATATATATATATATATATATATACAGTATATATATATGTATATATATACATACACACATATATATATATATATATATATATATACATACATATATATATATATGTGTGTGTATTTATTTATTTATCAAGTTCCATGATGTTGAACCCATAATCAAATATTAACTCTGTCAAGCCTTACGCACTGTATTTAGCTCTCAACCATTCCTACACTTCATGTAGTATATACCACAATGTGTGTATTACCTTACTACAGTCGTCCAGTTTCAATGGGTGTGTGTTTCCGAGTCTCTGAAGCCTTCTTGTGTCTTTTTCTGATTTGCAGATCGTCAGTTTCAGGATTTCCGACTCGAATCTTTGTCTTTTCTGTTGCATTGTTGCTGCAGTGCAGGTCATTCTGTTTACAATAACTCTCGTTCTTTTTTATGCAGGAAGTCATGTCCTGTGTAACAGAGAAGCTTAGTCCTTGTCATTGATCTGCTAAGTAAATGTTTCCTGTATACGTTTTCGATCTGACATTGTTATAATGTTGATAGGCTAGCAGTCCTTATCATAAATCTAGTTACCGTAATATTACCTAAAAGCTTTTGGTTGTTCTGTCAGGTAAATATTTCCTCTGTCTTTTCGATCTGCAACATTGTTTTTATGTTGATAGCTTCTTAGATCTTTTCCGAAATCAGTATATCTTGACATTGCCTAAAAGCTTTTGATTGTTCTGTGAGGTAAATATATTAATCTGTTTTCTTTTAAGAATTTATTCCTGTCACATTAAAACGCAGTAATTGGCTTACTATTTTTCATAAACATTTATAAGAGGATATCATATGATATGCATTTTCCATGCCTGAAAATCCTTTTCATTGGCTAATCGCAGTCAATGCCCACACGACTTTTCAGCTCAGTCCATTCCTTCTACAGGAAAGAACCCGCCCCCTCCCTCTGCAGGAGTTGCCCTTACCCCTCCTCCCGCCTCCAGAAGGAACTGTGAAGCCGTGGTGATTCAATCAGGAAACTGTCTCGCTTGGCACTGTGCCAAGATTGCGGTGAAAGTTTAATCTCCTCCTCCTTCGGGAGTTTCTGCAAGGGAGGGACACGGCTTCTGCATCTCTCCGTGATTGATCACGGCGTGTTACTTGCTCCTAATTGTGCCCCTGAATGTTTGTTAGATCTCTCTCTCTCTCTCTCTCTCTCTCTCTCTCTCTCTCTCTCTCTCTCTCTCTCTGGCAGGGTTCAGAATCTCAGTGCCATTCAATGTGTCGCGATGTCGTGGTTTCCAACAAGTTTGCATTGTAAACAGCAAGGACGAGTTTACTTAGTGTATAATAGATATTTTGAAGTAATTTGCCACCCCCTTCCCCTTCTCTCTCTCTCTCTCTCTCTCTCTCTCTCTCTCTCTCTTTCAGTTTTTTCAGTGAACAAATATGCAAAAAAATGTGCAAAATGGTGAAGTCGGAAAATTGCTGGTGATGATTCTCTCTCTCTCTCTCTCTCTCTCTCTCTCTCTCTCTCTCTCTCTCTCTCTCTCTCAGCTTTGTTATTGAACAGAATGTGCAAAATGGTGAAGTCGGAAAATTGCTGATGATTCTCTCTCTCTCTCTCTCTCTCTCTCTCTCTCTCTCTCTCTCTCTCTCTCTCTCAGCTTTGAACAGAATGGTGTACATGGTGAAGTCGGAACGTACCTGGTGATGATTTATATTTATTTTCCGTAAAAACAAAAACAAAAAAAAAGGAGTAATCGTGATAATCCTAATTGCCATACAAGTAACATTATTGTAATAATCATGACTGTAGGGAAAGAAATGGAATTTAAAAATGGTAAGTGCATCATTGATGTTCTTTTATAATTCCAAAATACTCAGGTAACATGTATTTACATTAGAGTTTTGAAATTGAGAAATTTAGGAACAGCGAATCGTAGCTTCCGTGTCCAGTGAGTTATAATTGACATCGAATACTCGTTTCAACTTGACATTAATTGATTATGATTCGTGATGTGTGTGATTTCAAGCGCATTAGAATGAAACAGGTTTGATTATTGTTTATTGAAAAACTTAGTTTAAAAAATTGTATTCAGATTATAAAACCCTGTAGTGAGGTAGTGCCGTCAGTGCACCTCAAGCCTTGCACTGTAGGCATTGCTTAAGGTTCTTTGCGGCATCCCTTAAGCCCCTAGCTGCAACCCCTTTTATTCCTTTTACTGTACCTCCGTTCGGATTCTCTTTCTTCCATTTAAATTTCCACCGTCTCCTAACAATTGTTTCGTATTGCATCTGTGAGGTTTTCCTCCTGTTACACCTTTAATAAAACCTTTTCACTCTCGGTTGTCCTTTTCAGCGCCGAATGACCTCATAGGTCCCAGTGCTTGGCTTTTGACCTAAATTTTGTATTCCATTCCATTCCAGATTATAAAACACGTTTCTCTCACGTTATGGAATTGTAACGAAAATGCAGAATTTGAGATTAAATTTCAGAATAAATTTCAGATTAAATTTCAGATAGGCAGAAGTCTGTTCTGAAATACAGACCTTATCTCTCTTATTAGAGATTCCAAAATTTATATTCGACTGCTTCTTCCCCTCTTCCTACCCACACTCACATGGGATGTGGGTCCTCTTATCCGAATAAACATATTAAGAGATTCCTGCCCACACTTAAATGGGATGTTGGTCCCCTTATCGGAATAAACATATTAAGAGTTTACTACCCACACTTACATGGGATTTGGGTCCTATTACCCGAATAAACATATTAAGAGTTTCCTACCCACACTTAAATGGGATGTGGGTCCTCTTATCCGAATAAACATATTAAGAGTTTCCTACCCACACTTAAATGGGATGTGTGTCCTCTTATCGGAATAAACATATTAAGAGTTTACTACCCACACTTACATGGGATTTGGGTCTTATTACCCGAATAAACATATTAAACACATTAAGAGATTCCTACCCACACTTACAAGGGATGTCGGTCCTCTTATCCGAATAAACACATTAAGAGTTTCCTACCCACACTTACAAGGGATGTGGGTCCTCTTATCCGAACAAACACAGTTTCCTACCCACACTTAATATGGGACATGCGCCCTCTTGTCCGAATAAAACGTTAAGAGTTTCCTACCCACACTTACATGGGATTTACATGGGATGTGGGTCCTCTTATCCGAATAAACACATTAAGTGTTTCCTACCCACACTTCCATGGGATGTGGGTCCTCTTATCCAAATAAACACGTTAAGAGTTTCCTACCCACACTTACATGGGATGTGGGTTCTCTTATCCGAATAAACACAGTAAGAGTTTCCCTCTCACGTCGGCCCACTTACATGGGATTTACATGGGATGTGGGTCCTCTTATCCGAATAAGCACATTAAGCGTTTCCTACCCACACTTGCATGGGATGTGAGTCCTCTTATCCGAATAAACACGTTAAGAGTTTCCTACCCACACTTACATGGGATGTGGGTCCTCTTATCCGAATAAACACATTAAGAGCTTCCTGCCCACACTTACATGGGATGTGGGTCCTCTTATCCGAATAAACACGTTAAGAGTTTCCTACCCACACTTACATGGGATGTGGGTTCTCTTATCCAAATAAACACGTTAAGAGTTTCCTACCCACACTTACATGGGATGTGGGTTCTCTTATACGAATAAACACAGTAAGAGTTTCCCTCTCACATGGGTCGGCTCACTTACAAATGGGATTTACATGGGATGTGGGGTCCTCTTATCCGAATAAGCACATTGCGTTTCCTACCCACACTTGCATGGGATGTGAGTCCTCTTATCCGAATAAACACGTTAAGAGTTTCCTCTACCCACACTTACATGGGATTTACATGGGATGTGGGTCCTCTTATCCGAATAAACACATTAAGAGTTTCCCTGCCCACACTTGCATGGGATGTGGGTCCTCTTATCCAAATAAACACGTTAAGAGTTTCCTACCCACACTTACATGGGATGTGGGTCCTCTTATCCGAATAAACACATTAAGAGCTTCCTGCCCACACTTACATGGGATGTGGGTCCTCTTATCCGAATAAACACGTTAAGAGTTTCCTACCCACACTTACATGGGATGTGGGTCCTCTTATCCGAATAAACACGTTAAGAGTTTCCTACCCACACTTCCATGGGATGTGGGTCCTCTTATCCGAATAAACAAGTTAAGAGTTTCTTACCCACACTTACATGGGATGTGGGTCCTCTTATCCGAGTAAACACATTAAGAGCTTCCTGCCCACACTTACATGGGATGTGGGTCCTCTTATCCGAATAAACACATTAAGAGCTTCCTGCCCACACTTACATGGGATGTGGGTCTTTATCCGGAATAAACACGTTAAGAGTTTCCTACCCACACTTACATGGGATGTGGGTCCTCTTATCCGAATAAACAAGTTAATAGTTTCTACCCCACACTTACATGGGATGTGGGTCCTCTTATCCGAATAAACAAGTTAAGAGTTTCTTACCCACACTACATGGGATGTGGGTCCTCTTATCCGAATGAACACATTAAGAGTTTCCCCTCTCACGTCGGTCCACTTATCCGAAGTTGTTCCACACTCTCCAATCGATCTATCTTTTTAACACAGTTGCCAGACAGAAACCGGATTGGATTGCGAGTTCTGCCATTCGTACATCCGTTCTCGGGAATCGGATTACCGATTCGATTCGGATTACCGATTCGATCACTGGCATATCCGTTTTCCTCTCCGGATTGGCCGGGGCTTTTAATGCCGTCGGCGGCTGCGGTTACGGAATCTGGTCGTAGTTGCGGTTGACCAATTAAAGATTGACGAAGGTCGCTCCGTTGGTTGGTTTCGTGGAGTTTTGATGGACGATAGTAGTTTTGAGACTAGAGTAGTGATGGTTTGATTGAAGATGTATTTTTGTATTTATGAATATATATGTATATGTACAGTATATGTATATATATTTGTATATATTTATATATGCTGTTTATATATTTATGTATATAGTGTAGACATACAAATTATATATATATATATATATAATAATATATATATATATATATATATATATATATATATATATATATATATATATATATATATATATATATATACAGTATATATTTGTGCTTGTGTATAATAAAATGTGTGTGGTGTTTGTTTGTCCAGTAAATCCAAATGCCATATAATTGTATACATTGTATAGGTTGGATGCATTATCATATTCACATGTTTTTCATTCTGTGCTGCAAAATTAGTAGTTTTGAGACTAGACAAGTGACGGTTTGATTGAAGTTGTATGTATGTATTTATGAATGTATAGCCTATGTGTATATGTATATATATAAATAGATTTATATATATATAATTATATATACTGTATATATATATATATATATAATTATATAATATATATAATATATATATATATATATATAATATATATAATATATATATATATATATATATATATATATACAATACAGTATATACTGTACAGTGTACAGTATTTGTGCGTGTATAATAAAATATATGTGGTATTTGTTTGTGCAGTAAATCGAAATGCTATATAATTGTACTGTATACATTGTATAGGCTGGATGCATTATCATATTTACATGCTGCAGAATTACATTGCATTTCTAATTTAGGCGTTTTGTATGTGGGTAGAAGTTAATTCGCTCTTGCGCTAATTCTCATGTTTTGTTTTTCAGGCATAGTAAAAATCAATCAGTGACGATTACAGGCACCAATAAGAATTATACAGGCGCTAGTCTCGTCGCTTTTAACTTTTTATCTTTCATGCTTGCTTAATATTCCACTTTTTATGATGTCCGAGCCTAGCGTGGTGGCTTAAACTAAGTCTTGTCACTTCATTCAATTAAAGTCAGTTATTTATAGCATGTGTACAAAACATACAAAATATCAAGTGTATTTTAGAGAAAGATGTATTTATTTCCAACAGCCATTCGAGATTGTCTCCCGTACGCTATTTCGCAAATGATTCCTAAAAGCAATGCATACGAATGCCTCAGTTGCTTTAAGATGCTTGTAAATTCCTTGAGGAAAGGCGAAGGCAAGCATGACCAAACCCATAAGCTTGCGATGTGTGCGAGGTCGAGAGAGAGTTGTGGGGATAGGGGGAATGTGGTGGGGGAGGGGTTAGTTGGAAGCGACATGCTTCTATTACTAATACTACAACTACTGTCGTAGTTCTGTGACTATAAATGGAGTAACTTTTCCCTGTTCAGAAGATCCACGTTTGTTGTACGTTTGTCTCTCCGTGATACCAGTGTATCTCGAGTATCCTTCTTCCCACAGTATACCCTTCTTCCCACAGCATATCCTTCATCCCACAATATATCATTCTTCCCACAGTATATCCTTCTTCCCACAGTATATCCTTCTTCCCACAGCATATCCTTCATCCCACAATATATCCTTCTTTCCACAGTATATCCATCTTCCCACAGTATATCCTGCTTACCACAGTATACCCTTCTTCCCACAGCATATCCTTCATCCCACAATATATCCTTCTTCCCACAGTATATCCATCTTCCCACAGTATATCCTTCATCCCACAATATATCCTTCTTCCCAGAGCATATCCTTCTTCCTACTATATCCTTCCCACAGTATATTTTTCTCACAATATATCCCTCTTCCCACGGAGCATCCTTTTTCCCTTCATCCCACAATATATCCTTCTTCCCACAGTATATCCTTCTTCCCAAAGCATATCTTTCTTCCTACCATATCCTCCCCACAGTATATTCTTCTCACAATAAATCCTTCTTCCCACAGAGCATATTTCTTCCCTTAGTATATCCTCCTTCCCACGGAGCATCCTTCTTCCCTTGGTATATCCTTCTTCCCACGGAGCATCCTTCTTCCCTTAGTATATCCTGCTTCCCACAGTAAAACGTTCTTCCTTTAATATATCCTTCTTCCCACCATATATCTTTCTTCCCCCAGTATATACTTCCTCCCAGAGCATATATATCCTTATTCCCTCAGTATCCGTCTTCCCACACTATATCCTTCCCACAGTATAGCTTTCCTACAGTATATCCTTCCTACAGTATATCCTTTTTCAAGGTATATCCTTCTTCCCACAGAATATCCTTCTTCCCACAGTATATCCTTCTTCCCAAAGCATATTCCTCTTGCAATATGTCCTTCTTCCCACAGTATAATCTTGCAATATGTCCTTCCTCCCACAGTATACCCTTCTTCCCACAGTATATCCCTCTTCCCACAGTATAATCTTGCAATATGTCCTTCTTCCCACAGTATATCCTTCTTCCCACAGTATAATCTTGCAATATGTCCTTCTTCCCACAGTATATCCTTCTTCCCACAGTATATCCTTCCCACAGTATAATCTTGCAATATGTCCTTCCTCCCACAGTATATCCTTCTTGCCACAGTATAATCTTGCAGTATGTCCTTCTTCCCACAGTATAATCTTGCAATATGCCCTTCTTCCCACAGTATATCCTTCTTCCCACAGTATAATCTTGCAGTATGTCCTTCTTCCTACAGTGTATCCTTCTTCCCACAGTATATTCTTGCAGTATGTCCTTTTTCCCACAGTATATTCTTCTTGAAATATGTCCTTTTTCCCCACAGCATTTCCTTCTTCCCACAATATTCCTTCTTCCCACAATATATCCTTCTTCCCACAATACCTGCAGTCTATGACAAAAAGCAGCTGGAAGACGATGCGCTCGCGCACTTGAGGGAACCCGTATGATATCGCGTTTCATTCCATCCCTTTCGTAATGTTGCTCTCTCTCTCTCTCTCTCTCTCTCTCTCTCTCTCTCTCTCTCTCTCTCTTTTTGTTTATGGTTATGTATAAACATGCATATGCGGATGTTTGCGTGATGTTTGTGCATAATCATAATTAATGTATGCAATATTTTAATGTGTGTATAATCGTAATTAATATATACAATATTTTAATGTGCATAATCTTAATTAATATATACAAATATATATGATACAATATATATTGTATATATTAATAATATTGTATATATTAATTGTATAATTAATATATACAATATTTTTTTTGTAATATATAATCATATATAATATATATATATATATATATATATATATATATATATATATGTATGTATATATATATATATATATATATATATATATATATATACAATATTTTATTTTAATATAAATATTTTATGTTAAGATAAAGGCTTTTGTGAGTAAATTTTAAAATCAGTAAAGGCAATGGACTGTAAACTGAAAAATAAGCCAATTTGAATGACTGATAATCTGTGAGCATAGGCATTTCAAACAAGAAATTAGTGACTGTCAAGACACAGTGCAGTCTTAAGTATCCTCGATATCCGTGGTATATCTCAGCTGAAGGAATACGAGACAGAGTGGTGCAATATCTGTCGATGGTACTCGTGCTGCTGGTGGGATGCTGAAAAGGGGTATGAGGCGCTTTATATATATATATATATATATATATATATATATATATATATATATATATATGTATGTATATATATATTTATGTAATATATGTATGTTTGTATGTGTATATATATGTATGTATGTGTGCAATGTATGCCTGTTTTTGTGTGTCATCCTGGAAGTGCAGTTTGCTTACAACATGCAAATTCGCACAACAGAAGCCCTGCTACCATGCTATGACCGAGGCACATCTTGTAAAATGAACTCCTTTTATTTCCATCTCATCTAAAAGATAAGATGAATATTGGTGAAGAAAATCTTTGGGGCTCTATTAAGGCATCTTTTATCCTCTGTCCTGGAAGAATAGAAAAAAAAGATTAAAGAATATAAAAGAATTTTTAGATAAAACAGGGAAACACCAAAAGAGTTATACGTTATCTGTCCTGGGGAAATAAAAAAAATGCGATAATAGAATATAATAGAATTTTAGATAAAGCAAGGAAACACCAAAAAGAGTAATATTTTATCTTTATCGCAGAGTCATGTCTGCTGCTGGCTGCTGAATGTCTGAGTTGGGCCATTGTGTCCTGGAGTGTGTTGTTGCTTTATGGCTTTTAAGAAGTCTGCCAAGTGATGCACATCTGTCTCTCAGTGCTCTATCATATGCGGTCTGCCCGCGGGAAGAAAGTATTATTGGAACCTTGCCAGCGTTTGTTTGTTTGCGCCCTCTTTGATTCTACAGAGAAAGAGATGCTAGCTTCTGTACAAGTTTTTTCACCTGGGATAAATGTTTCAATGTGTCTGGTGTTGTGTGAGTTTAAACGACGATTTTATAGGTAATAATTGGTTGTGATTATTGGTAAATTATCTATTAAGTGAGGCTACAGCGACAGATGCTTCTAAATAAGTTTTTTTTTTCACCAAGGACAAATGTTTCAATGTCTCTGGTGTTAGGGGCAAGATTTAAATGACGGTTTTAGTGGGTGGTAAAATTGGTGATGATAACTGGTAAATTATTTATGAAGTCTACAGCGAGGGATGCTTCTGTATAAGTTTTATTTTTTACCTAGGACAAATGTTTCATTGTCTCTGGTGGTGTATAAGTTTAGGGGCAAGATTTAGATAAGGTTTTAGTGGTGATAATTGGTAAATTATTTATTCAGTGAGGCTACGGCGATAGATGATTCTATATAAGTTTTTATCACCAAGGACAGTGTCTGGTGTTGTATGATGTTTAAGGGGTAGATTTAAACGGCAATTTTAGTGGCGGTAATTGGTGTTGATAACTGGTAAATTATTTATAAGTGAGGCTGCAGCGAGAGATGCTTCTATTCAAGTTTTTCAACAAGGACAGATGTTTCAATGTTTCAATGTGGGGTCAGTATAGCCTAGACTTTCAAACGAAACTCTGACAACTGTATCAAAAGATTTAAGCTGTTAGATAGTTGACAAAAAGGTCAGTATTGACGCGTCCATCCTTACATTCAGTTACCATTAATTTTCAGCTTTACCGGACGGATTTATTTTTGTTGAAATTTGCATGATTCTTGTTAAGAATTTTGATGAATCCTAACTTCATTGTGGCAGCCAAGGACAAAGTTATATTTGCTATGTTGAGTTGTCCTGAATCAGTGAATCATTTCGCATTTACTGGAATGAAATTGTACTTTAAGAGGGTATTATTAAAGATGTTTCTACTCCATTTGAGTTATGAGTGCGTTTACATTTCCGCAGAGCTGCAAAGTGTTAGACATTGTTGTGTGTTCTGACGCTAATCCTTTTTAAAGAGGCAGTAAAGCTACTTATGCATAAATGCACCCTTGCCTTAAATGTTTTGGAATTTTCTCAGAATCATTTGTGCACATATGCGTGCTTGCATAAGACTTCTTCTTTCTTTTTTTATTT
>NC_089755.1:40957620-40962620 GCF_040412425.1 Macrobrachium rosenbergii
GGTTCATTCCGTTTTCTTTGTTGTGGGCTGCGGGGACCACCTCTTCCGGCCGTCATGATTTCTTTTTTTCTTTTATTCTTGTATTCTATGCATTATCCTCATCGTAACGCTTCGGAAATATTCACTTAAAGGTTCCAGGAAAGCGGGACACTCAGTATCGGAGTACAGGTGTTGTGAGTGAGTGGCTTACGTGAAAAATGTCTTGTTTTGGAGAGGAAAACGGTTCGGTGGCCTTTCAGATCGGTTCGAAAAATTAGCCACCTCATGTGGTGATGATATTTGCTTTTATTGGTTACTATGCAACTTTCAAGTTGATCGTAAAGTGTTGACCCGGTTGCTTGTTGCCGTTGTGAAGCTTGTTCGTGACATTCTGCTTCTGTTGGCGAGATAGCATATTGTACTGGTTATTAACATTCTGCTTTTGTTGGCGAGATGGCATATTGTACTGGTTATTAATAGCACTGATAAATTACAAATTTAATGCTTCAGACTAACGAGAATATTTAGGGGGAAATGCAATATACAATTATTGTTCTCTGGTAGGGTTGGATAGCTTTCTCGGCTTCTATTTTCAACCAGTAATAATAACTAATAACAATAACGATGATAATAATAATGATTTTCAGGTACACTTAGACATTATTTGTATTCCATTATGAAACAGACATTATTTGTATTCCATTATGAAAAATAAATTTTTAAAATTTTGATATCAATATAGGGCCTGGTTATTTTCAAGGTCAGTGGTTAAATTTGGCGGGAAGGATGTATGTCAATACCAGCCGTGCTTTTTTTTTTTCATTAATCCTCCCAGGTTGCAGCCTATGCACTGTCCCTTCTCTCTCTCTCTCTCTCTCTCTCTCCTCTCTCTCTCTCTCTCTCTCTCTCTCTCTCTCTCTCTGTGCGAGCTGTTTTGCACTCCTAAATGCATGCATATGAAATAGCAATACATGGTTTAAATTATTAATGGGAAAAAATGACAGGATTCCTGAAAGATGCTTGTATAAACTGGCATCGGGCTAAAAATAAATAAAAAAAACCCTATCAGTATCAATATAGAAGCTGAGCTAGTGTGTATTATGCAGTAAAACTCTATGCGCATGCGTAACGCACACGCACTTTCAGACAGGCTATGTACACCCGACTCTAGCCTATATTAGTCGGTGATTAACCTTCATTTTTCTTATACGAAGGAGGTAGACTTCAGCGAAAGAAAGCCCATATCTATATGGGTCACAAGAAGGACAATCTCTAATCAATAGTTTAATTGATTCTCTCCTTGAGTTTGGACAGACGTGACTGTTAGGCTAAATCTAGATTAACAGACACGGGAACGCGTAAAAGCCGACGGGGAGATGGAGTGTACTGTATTACGCGTAGGCCTAGGTCTCAGTAGATGTGAATATACAGCTGTATTTTCTTGATACGGTATTATTTATGTTGTTATTCCGAGGTTAGTATCCCACAGTTGCGTTTGGAAATCGGTAATTCCCAAATTTTTTGGTTATGAAAGGTATTGTAACCTCTCCATAGCTTTGGTCTGACTTTCATAGTCCTATTGTTGAGACTTGAAGGCTTTCAAGAGGTTGGTCTAATGATTCCTAAGAGTTTAAGCGCCATCCATATTTATTTTTCGTTTTACTCTGAATTTTTTTATATTTCCCATCTGGGTAGGACGTGACTAGGGCATTTGTTGTCATTAGTCCGTAAAAAAAGGAAGGAAAAATGGAATAAAAAGGGTTTTCTGGCCCGAGTTCTTTCAAGGCTTAGTACTAAGTCTTAGTAGCTAGACGATAGATGGAGATGACAAAGTAAAATAACATTGTATATTGTCACGAGTTAATTTGTCTTTTTATGCTGTTCGATTTTCCCTCGATAAACATTCGTTTATTTTTTTAAGATATCTTCGTAAACATCCACCCCATGCTCTTCAGGTATTCATATAACAAATACGTGAAACAATTGCATATTAATTTTGTGAAGTGACAGCTTCGCACCGGACATTCTGAAGAAACGTGTATCAAGTCAGTTGACATCAACAGCTTTCTAAATATTTGCCATGAACCCGTATTTCATTCAGATATTATTTGGAGTCTAAAGATTGTCGAATGGTTTTAATTGTTAACGCACTTATGAGTCGAATATACATTAAAAAAGCGGAGAAGCCAAGAAGTGAAAATAGCGGAGAAGCCAAGGAGTGAATCCTCTAGATACTATGAATTCATGAAGCTGTACTTGTAACTAATGGTTAAACAAGTTAGCATAATTTATGCCAAAAAGTTCTTCCTTCATTTAGGTTAATTAAGAAGAGTGGAATCGTATAATATATATACATAGGTATATGTATATTTATACTGTATATATATATATACTGTATATATATATATATATATATATATATATATATATATATATATATATATATATATATATATATATATATATTAATATTCCATAAAATTGTCCCTTGTATTTAGGCATAAGCTTTTTTATATTAAAACATGTAATCGTAGATACAGGAATCCTCTTACAACCTATAATATACATTTTACCAATTAATAAATCCCAAACTAGTTAGAACAAATATCTAAAAAAAAAAATCAAATGCATATTTATCAATTCTATGAGACAGCGCAGGAACTTATTTACAGATACATTTATCTTTCCTAAATTATCTCCTAATAATTTCCACATCCACAATTCTCGACTTGACGCGTCTTCTTCTTCCTTTTTATCCAAATTCCGCTCTTCTTCTTCTTCCTCTTCTTCTTCTTCTCCTTCCTCTTCTTCTTCTTCTTCTTCTGATCCTCTTGGAGTACGCGGAGATCCGGATGCCTTCTCAAAGCATTCCTTTGAAGTCTACTTTCCTTCACTTGGGTGTTTACCTGGGAGAGAAAAACGTTTTTTGGAATATTCCCGGATTTACCTTTAAGCGATGATAAATTTCCGGGGCGCCTGGTGATTAAGGAAAGAGATAAATTGGACGGGAAGGCGAGGAGAATGATTGAAGACAAGATTTACCGCTGATTGTTAATTAGTTTTGAGATCGGGTGCATCGGGTGAGAGGGAAAGTTTTAAACGAATGGTAACTTACTGGAAAAAAGAATTAAAATCGGTCAAGAACTAAGGGAAAAATACTAAAAACAAAGAATAATTGGTTATTAACGAAGGGAAAGATTGGAAAAATAAAACAGAGTCCATATAAATTAACGAGGAATCTTAGGATGGTTAAAAACTAAGGGAAATCTGAGAACTGTTAAAAACTAAGGGATCTCTGAGGATGGTTAAAAAATAAGGAAAATCTTAGGATGGATAAAGACAAAGGGAAATCTTAGGATGGTTAAAATCTAAGGGAAATATAGGTTGGTTAAAAACTAACGGAAATCTGAGGATGGTTAAAAACGGAGGGAAATCAGAGGATGTTTAAAAACTAAGGGAATCTTAGGATGGATACAGGGAAAGGGAAATCTGAGGACGGTTAAAAACTAAGGGAAATATGAGGATGGTTAAAATTTAAGGGAAATCTAAGGATGCTCACAAACTAAGGGAAATCTCTGGATGGTTAAAAACTAAGGGAAATTTGAGGATGGTTAAAAACTAAGGTAAATATGGGGATGGTTAAAAACAGAGGGAAATCTAGGGTCGGTTAAAAACCAAGGGAGATCTGAGGATGTTTAAAAAGTAAGAGAAAGATGAGGATGGTTAAAAACTAAGGTAAATTTTAGGATGGTTAAAAACTAAGGGAATTCCGAGGATTGTTAGGAACTCAGGGAAATCTGAGGACGGTTAAAAACTAAGGAAAATCTTAGGATGGTTAAAAACCAGGCAGATCTTAGGCTAGCTAAAAACTAATGGAAACCCTAGACTGGTTAAAAACCAGGGGAAAACTGAGGCTGGTTAAAAACTAAGGGAAATCTGATGATGGCTCAAAACTAAGGAAAATCTGGGGTTGGTTAAAAAGTGAGAGAAGTAATCTGAGGATGGTTAGAAGCTAAGGAAAATCTTACAGTGGTTAGCAACCAAGGGAAATCTAAGGATAGTTAAAAACCAAAGAAAATCTAAGGAACAGGCAGAGTGAGAGAGAGAAAGATTGAATGAATGACAGACGAAAAAGTGTAAGGAAGGGAATCGATGGAGAATTATTGGAGCTCGGCCACCTCCCCGCCTTCTGCACAAACATCGTCAGATCTTACGCCTGAATTGAAACTTAAAATGCGCCTTGACTCGGAAACTAAACAAGCGTGTAGACCTCCCAGAAATTAGGCGAATGTGCTCACAGTTTTGGGTACGACAAGATTTTTTTTTTTATCTTTTTTCATGGCCAAATATATTCCGCAAGAGCGCTCTCTCTCTCTCTCTCTCTCTCTCTCTCTCTCTCTCTCTCTCTCTCTCTCTGCATATGGTTTTTCCTTACATTCAGAGTAATTCCTTTTCGCCGAGTCTCTCTCTCTCTCTCTCTCTCTCTCTCTCTCTCTCTCTCTCTCTCTCTCTCTGCACATGGTTTCTCCTCACATTCAGAGTAATTCCTATTCGCCGAGTGTCAGTCTCTCTCTCTCTCTCTTCGTATGGTTTCTCCTTGCATCCAGAGCAGTTCCTTTTCTCCGAGTCTCTCTCTCTCTCTCTCTCTCTCTCTCTCTCTCTCTCTCTCTCTCTCTCTCTCTCTCTCTATATATATATATATATATATATATATATATATATATATATTGTGTGTAATCTGTGTCTGTGTCTGTGTGTATGGCTTTTCCTTACACCCAGAGTAATTCCTTTCCGTCGAGCCTCTCTCTCTCTCTCTCTCTCTCTCTCTCTACACGCATATGGTTCCTCCTCACATCCAAGTGTCAGCTTCCCTTTGATGATCCTCCAGGGGTAGTTAAACTCGGCATTAAAATTCCGACAGAAACTCCCAAGAAACTCCAACTGGCTTGAAGAGAAGTATATAAACTTTTCCTAATTAACTCGCCGCAGTCATAACATATTCAGGAATTTTACCGTCTTTC
>NC_089755.1:40965120-40975120 GCF_040412425.1 Macrobrachium rosenbergii
GGGATCTAGCAAGAGAGCTTTTGTGTGTCGCGTGTGATTTGCTATGAATTGACTTCTTTGATCGTGATGCTTCTAGGGTGTTTTATCTTGGCTTGATATTATTATTATTATTATTATTATTATTATTATTATTATTATTATTATTATTATTATTATTATTATTATTATTATTTTTTGACTTCTTTGATCGTGATGCTTCTAGGGTGTTTTATCTTGGCTTATTATTATTATTATTATTATTATTATTATTATTATTATTATTATTATTATTTAGCAACTGCAAAATGCTAAAGAGTTCTTTGAACTACTTACCATCTGACTACCAATTAAATTCAGCAATAATATTAATAATACATAAAATATGATACAATATAATTGCAGAAGAAGATATAATATCTTCTAAAGCAATTATATCGTATTATTATTATTATTATTATTATTATTATTATTATTATTATTATTATTATTATTATTATTATTATTATTATTATATATGAAACTGGGTACGGTATCACTAGAGCGTTGCGTTTTTCCTTATTCTTTTATTTATTTTACTTATTTGAATATTTTTTTTATTCGGGCTCCAAGATATAGTATGTTCACAGATGTTGTTCACCTTCCGCTGTTTATGTGCGTGGAATAATTTCATTCTTTACACACTTGAATACGGGTGCATATATGTATGTATGTATTTATGTATGTACAGAATGTATGTATATATATATGTACACATATATGTATATATAAATATATATTTATATGTACATTATGTATATGTATATATATTTATATACATATATATAATTATATATATTATATATATGTATAATATAAATGTTTATATATATTATACATATATAATATATATATATATAATTATATATATGTATATAAATATATATAAATATACATATATATGTGTGTACACATATATATATACATACATTCTGTACATACATACATACATACGTACATACATACATAAATGCATCCTTATTCAACTGTGTAAAGAATAAAATTATTCCACGCACATAAACAGCGGAAGGTGAACAACATCTGCGAACATACTCTATCTTGGAAACTCGAACATACATATATATGTATGTTTATATAATGTATATATATATATATATATATATATATATATATATATATATATATATATATATATATATATGTAGATACACATAATATATATGTATACTTATATATGTATGTATATATATATATACAGTACGTATGTATGTATCCGTGTGTGTTTATGTATGTGTATGTGCATGTGCGTGTAGATTATAGGGAATTAAGTTGTCAGCCTTATCGGCCCCGTAATTGAAAGGAAACTTTCAGCTGCTTCGCTGTTTTCTCCGGAAATTAAATAACGCATAAAAGAAAAGAGAGAAGGGCAGAGAGTCGACTGTCCTGGTAACGAGAGAGAGAGAGAGAGAGAGAGAGAGAGAGAGAGAGAGAGAGAGAGAGAGAGAGAGATTCATCTTTATTCCTACTTCATTGTATAATATCTTGCAGCCTTGCAATAGAACGCCATCTCGCTCTTTTCCAGAAGAGAGCTGTATCGTGTCAGATGTTAAGATGGAAGTAATATGTACAGACACTCTTATAAATATGTTCTGCATTGTAATAATATCTTCCTGATATAAAATAAGGTTAACGTAGTATTTTTAGGGACCTCTGTGTCTCATTCTTTCTTTTTAGAGTTGCTAATTTATTTTCTGCATTGATCAAAGCATTATTATGGAAAATAGTGTCATAGAGGAAAAGTAAAGAAAAATATCCAGACTTTGCAGTAATATCGTACATACTGACCGACTAATTCGAATGCAGCCGAAGTAATTGGCGACTTCCGCTTTCCGTCATTGCTATTGCGTATTGAACTCGGCCATCTGTTTACTATGATCCAGTCCTCCGCGGCACACGCGCGCGGCTCCCTCGCGCGCTGGCATAGTCTACACGTAGCGTGATTGCTTACAAACTGTAGCAGCGTATTTTGAAGTGAGAAAAAAATATAGCCTTGCGCAAGCGCGTTCAATAACGACATTGGATTCCCGGGATCACTGAGACACTTGAACTATGAACTTTGAGCGTTCAGATAAACTTTGATGTCATTATTTCGCTTTGCTTGAAAGGCCGTGAGAGAGAGATAGATAGAGAGAGAGAGAGTGAGAGATAGATAGATAGAGAGAGAGGGAGAGAGAGAGAGAGAGGCAACAGAAGCATCAGCATCCATTCATATGAGTAGGTGATGCTCAGGTGGACGGACGTGTTTCACAATTGTTTCCGCATTTTCGAGTCCCACTCGAGGGGCAGTGTTCGAGCTTTTTTTTTTTTGGCACCGCGCATGCGCGTCTGTCGTTCGGGGCACCGGAGATGGAGACCCTGAGGGCATCTTGGAAGCCGTTCATACCCCCGATTTTCCGGAAGGCGTTCTCAACCGTCGTCCCAGGTAAGTGCAGTTGAAGAAACATGAGATTATTTTAGATTATTGAATAAGCACAATGAATTGATTCTTCACTGTGTTTTATAAGTGAATAGTTATTTGAAGGTGATTGTGAATAATGTCAACCTTCCTTATAGTGAGAATTATATAAAGAGAAATACGGACGGTACCCTACTTTAGTGTATCTTTTGAAATATTTATATATATATATATATATATATATATATATATATATATATATATATATATATTATATATATATTATATATATATATATACCTGTATATATTATATATATATATATATATATATATATATATATATATATATATATATATATATATATATATATATATATATATTTATATTCATACATACGTACACATACACAGGTATATATACATATATGTATATAGATAGACATAGATATAGATGTATATAAGCTTTTCCAATAATAACATTAATACGAAGATAAAATTGACGGAAAAAAATTACCATTATAGACTACAGTGTAAAGGTTCTTGGCAGCGTCCCTTCGGCCCCTAGCTGCAACCCCTTTCATTCCTTTTACTGTACCTCCACTCATATCTTTCTTCCGTCTTAACAATTATTTCATAGTTCAACTGCGAGGTTTTCCTCCTGTTACACCTTTCAGACCTTCACACTGTCAATTTCCCTACCAGCGTTGAATTACCTCACAGGTCCCAGTCATTGGGCTTTGGCCTAAACTCTATATTCAATTCTATATTCAATAAGCAACTTGTGTAGATATAAAAGTCAAGAAATATTATCGAGCTATGATAGACGTGATAAGATATTTCGTAATATTTGTGTCGCCGAGTAAATGGATGAAATGAGACGCCTTAAAGTCAGAAATTGGACGATATGTGGTATTTTAAAATGACAGAATACTTCAGTATTCCCGTAGAAGATAATTGAACTGGACGAGACGAGTATAACGGCGCCCTCCCCCCCACCATCCCCCGGGGCCTTCGGACCCTAGGGTGCCCATCGAGGCAGTTACCGTGGGTATTCAGCAGCGGAAGGGCGTTATTAAGCGTCATCTAGCGTAAGACTGTATCGTCTGGGAGGCCCTTACTCTTTATCGTTCATTTGTTCTAGTAAATCTTTATATACCCTTTGATGCCTTTTATATCTCCTATTGAAATGTTTTGGTTCCTCTCTGTTCCATTTGAAGTGCAAAGGTATTTAATTGCTGTGTTATTCATTTTAAGTCTAAAGATACTTTTTTGTCCCTTCCTGTTCTGTTTGAAGTCCAAAGGTATTCAGTTTGAGTCCAGACTTATTTAATTGCAAATGCTTTCATGTTGATTCCAAAGGTATTTAATTGCTAAGGTATTCATTTGAAGTCCAAAGATACCTTGTTGTCCCTTCCTGTTCCATTTGAAGTCAAAAGATATTTAATTGCAAGGGTGTTCATTTTGAGTCCAAACTTATGTAATTACAAATGTTTTCATATTGAGTCCAGAAGTATTTAATTACAAAAAAATTTAATTTTGAGTCCAAAAGTATTTAATTGCAAATGTTTCATGTTGAATCCAAAAGTATTTAATTGCAAATGTTTTCGTTTTGAGTCCAAAAGTATTTAATTGCAAATGTTGTCATGTTGAGTCCAAAAGTATTTAATTGCAAATATTTTCATTTTAGATCCAAAAGTATTTAATTGCAAATGTTTCATGTTGAGTCCAAAATATTTAATTGCGGATGTTTTCATGTTGAGTACAAAGGTATTTAATTGCGAAGATATTCATTATGAGTCCAAAGGTATGTAATTGGCAACTCAGTCCAAGATGTGTGATATACTTATCTTATTGGACCATGAAGTCATTCCTCAACGGCAGTAGGTAAACATATCATAATTATATTCCACCTAGGAAATTAGCCTCCCCCCTTTCCCAGGTGGCCTCGGTAGTGTGACGCCAGATAACGGTAAAAAAAAACGATCATTGTCAGCCAGTGCCATGCAGTTTTCGCACAAAAGGCCCAACAAAAACTTTCAAGATGCCTCTGCCCATGTGTTTAGTGTTTTATATATATATATATATATATATATATATATATATATATATATATAATACATATATATATTACGTGTATTTTTTAAACATCAACCGAGTTTTTTTTCAGGTCTTTGCTGAAAAAGTTTTTTTTTTTCTTGATAGAATTCGAAAAGCAGTTCATCTGGGGATGTTATTTAACTAGTGAATATAAAAATAAACTTAATTAACTAAAAAATATAGAAAAATGTCTCCACATATTACTGAGTTGAATGTACAGTAGGCTATATATTTGGAGTAATGAGAAGGCATCGTAGAACAAGACTTGAAAAGCAGGTAAACGCTTATACTACAGTTAAAGAGCATTTTGACAAATATGCAAATCTGCCATAATGCATTATACATTCATTTGAGAATCCTTTTTCAGTTCTGAATATTCCAGCGACCGGAAAGTAACATAACTGTCCATATAATTATAAGTCTAGAATGTTATCTTCGCTTAAAGAGGACAAACCCATTTGATATCTGTTATGGGGACAAGCTGGATTCGTATCCGGCTTTTGAGAGAAAATAAAGAAACCTTAGAATAAAAAGTAAAACGCTTCATGGCTTAACAATCCGTTTATCGCCGTGTTAAAAATGTCATATGAGAGGGAATTATTGTATGTAATAAGTTGGTAAGGATTATATATATTACGTATAACATTTTACAGGATGATTTACTGATTAACTGAATGTTTGTAAATTTCACAAGCATGATGAAGGTTAAAAGAAAAAAAAAGTTCATCTTTTGAAATTTCATGTAGTGAAAGACGAAAAGAGAAAATTGTATGTAATAAGTTGGTAATTATTATATATTACGTATTACATTTTACAAGTTGATTTATTGATTAACTGAATATGTATAAATTTCACCAGCATGATTAAGGTTAAAAGAAAAAAGTTCATTTTTTGACATTTCAATTAGTAAAAAAAAAAAGACAATTTTATGTAATAAGTTGGTAATTATTATGTATTACTCATAACATTTTTCAGTTTGATTTATTGATTAACTGAATGTCTACAAATTTCGCCAGTATGATTAAGGTTAAAAAAAAAAAGGTTCATTTTTTGAAAATTCAATTAGTGAAACATTGAGAAAATTGTATGTAATAAGTTGGTAAGGAGTAAATACTGCGTGTAACATTTTACAGGTCGATTTATTGATTAACTATAAATTTCACCTGCATGGTTAAGGTAAATAAATGTTAATTTTAAGAGATGTCAGTTAGTGAAAAGCAAATACAAGAAAATGTATGCAATAAGTTGATAAGTTATATTACGTATAACATTTTACAAAAAAGAAGTATATCTCAATTTAACCAGACCACTGAGCTGATTAACAGCTCTCCTAGGGCTGGCCCGAAGGATTAGACTTATTTTACGTGGCTAAGAACCAGTTGGTTACCTAGCAATGGGACCTGCAGCTTATTGTGGGATCCGAACCACATTATAGCGAGAAATGAATTCCTATCACCAGAAATAAATTCCTCTTATTCTTCACTGGCCGGTCGCAGATTCGAATTCGCGGCCATTCGCCCAACGAGGAACGTATATATAGCTTGATTTATTGAATAACTCAATTTTTATAAATTTCACCCGTATGACTGAGAAAAAAAAAAGGGTTCATTTTAGGACATTTCAGTTAGTGAAAAACAGTTGCGGGAAATTGTACGTAATAAGTTAATGAGTAAATATTACGTATAGCATTTTCCAGTTTGGCGTATTGATTAACTGAGTATCTATAAATTTCGTCAGTCAGATTAAGGTAAAAAAAAAAAGGGGGGTAAATTTTAAGACACTACAATTAGTGAAAAACAAATTTGGTGTGAATTGATACGACTGATTCATACTGAAACATTGCGTATTGTAATCAAACTTGACTAACGTATAAAAAAAGAGTAAATTTTAAGACATTACAATTAGTGGAAAAACAAATACGGTTTGAATTGATACGACTGATTCATACAGAAACATTGCGTATTGTAATCAAACTAGACTAACGTGTCTGACTGATTGATTTAAAATCCGTAGCCTCACAAACTTTTTCGCTAATGTTTCGTTGCATTTGCCTTTTAGAAATGAATTTATCTTTCGCTTATTACGTTTCAAACTTTCCAGGGAAATTAAAGCTGACGGTTTAGAGCAAGGAAGGCTCTTGTTCTTCATATTACGGGAGGAGAAACTAGATTTAAAATATCCGATTTTTTTTAGATTAGGAGAACAGAAGCTCCTTATAGAATTACACTGTACAGAGGATAAAACGTTTCCCCGTTTTCTTAGTTCTCTGTAAAAGAAAATTGTGCCGGCTTTGTCTGTCCGTCCGTACTTTTTTTCTGTCCACCCCCAGTTCTTAAAGACCGATGAGGCTAGAGGGCTGCAAATTGGTATGTTGATCATCCACCCTCCAATCATCAAATACCAAATTGCAGCCCTCTAGCCTCAGTAGTTTTTATTTTATTTAAGGTTAAAGTTAGCCATAATCGTACTTCTGGCAACGATATTGGATAGGCCACCACCTGGCCGTGGTTAAAGTTTCATGGGCCGCAGCTCATACAGCATTATACCGAGACCACCGAAAGATAGATCTATTTTCGGTGGCCTTGATTATACGCTGTAGCGACTGTACAGAAAACTCGATTGTGTTTTATTTGAGGAATTTTTGCCCCTTTATCCCGCAGGGGGTAGTGCCTTAAGCGAATCTCTTGCGGTGCACTGTAGGCATTACTTAAGGTTCTTTGCAGCGTCTCTTCAGCCCCTAACTGCAACCCCTTTCATTCCATTTACTGTACCTCCGTTCATATTCACTTTATCCATCTTACTTTCCACCCTCTCCTAACAGGTGTTTCATAGTGCAACTGCGCAGGTTGTCCACCTGTTACACCTTTCAGACCTTCTTTACTCTCAATTTCCATTTCACCGCTGAATGACCTCATAGGTCCCAGAGGTTGGCCTTTGGCCTGAATTCTATATTGTATCCTTATAATTTTTGTATTAACCTGAGCAATTATTGCCCTTTCACCTAATTAAAAACCTTTAAAAGCATCAAGACCACTAACGTAAGTCATTTCTGTATATTTAAAATTGAAGATCTCAATATATTGTCAGTTATTTTCCGCTGCCGTATTACATATCTTGCATTACAAATATTGCGTTACAAATACGGTTTTCATTAAGTTAATGGAACCCCAAAGGCTTTTTGTTTATTTACTTTTTGTATGTTTCCACAGAAGGGATTGCCTTTTAAAAGCTACTTATACCTCTGCAATCTTAGTTATCAACTAATATTTGAGTCCATTTTTAAAATTAAAATCTGGGGTCAATCGTATTTTCGCAATTGAATTTGAGCTCTCGGATACAAGATTATTTTTGAGGTAGATGAGAACGTTTATTAATCTTGTTTCTTGATGATTTACCAAAAATGAATGAAGGATACTTTTATGCTAGATATATATATATATATATATATATATATATATATATATATATATATATATATATATATATATATATTGTTACGATGGATCGTCCATTTGATGAGTTTATTTAACAATTACTGTGATTTATGTAGCCTTGCTTTACCTAAGACCCACGTAATCCTGTCAATTAAGGCTAAAAGTTGCGAAAATGACAGACAATTAACTTAATTATGGTCGTAGTTGAAACTAGGTTACTGAATATATTGATTTACTCTGAACACACGAATTAAATAAACCATTTACTCAGCCATCTAGTTCAACAAAAATGAAAAAATGGAAATCTTGATGGAGCTAATAACAGCTCCAACTTTCGTCCCATTTTCGGAACAATGTTTCACCCTATGCTGGGGAATGATGTAACAGCTGAGGAAAATCTTGTGGCGCTCTTATAAGCAGTTCTCAGTATATTATGGTTAGTCCTTCTCCAAACAAGGGTATGACCAGTTCCAAGGCATGCCCGATTCTTAAAAAGACATATCCAGATAACACTTGAATTCCAGGACCTCTCACTTTGTCATTAATTGACTACAAGGGAGTGTATCTTAAATCAGAATATGTTAACACCATGGAGGATACTTTTTGCAGTCTCATTATGCAACACTAATTACTTCATATAATTGACTTCAGAAATGGGATATGGTTTACTAGCCATTTCCTTAGTCAGTGACTGATAAGAAGAAAGAAAATGGACAATAAGGGAGATCTAAAGGGAGGAACTGGGAGTAATTGTCATCTTCAGACTTACCTTATGGTATCTAAATATGATCACTTGCATCCTATGCCCGTCGTCTGTTGGAAGCAATGTTGGCAGTTCCACAAAGGTTAAAGGACAAGGGAAGGCTGAGAGAGAGAGCCGGTGCTTGTGCTCTCACTACTGGTTAACGCTGGTTCTCGACCTGGGTAGTGCGTGGGTGCTTGCTTGCAAGGCGCCTCCCACTTTAGTAGCCTGGGGTAGCCTGAAAATGACAAATAACTCCACAGTACAGAATTCAGGAAAAAGTGGCTTAAAGTATACCCTAACTAAAAAGGTGGCACTAGTAAAACCTACTCTGTTGGATAGGTCCTCGCAATGCTAAACTTATAATCCTCTAAGAAGTTGTGATTTGAAACACAACAGCCAGTCTCTGGCTTCCCTCCCTCGACTGCTGTACACAGAGGAGCTTTTTTGGTGCTTTCTTTTCTTTGTTTTGTGTTTTTGGCTATATATCTACTGTATTAAGGAAGAGGTCGAACAGTATAATATTTGTAATATATATATATATACATATATATATTGTTACGTAAGTCTGGGATGATCATGTATTATTCAATTTACGTAATTTTTCTGACCCTGCAAACCAAGATTAACGTAACCTGCCACCAAGCCAAGTTAACCTCAAAGACAGTCGTTAATTGGCCAAAGGTCGCCAGTTAAGGGTAATTAACTTAACAAGAATATTTGAGATGAATTTGATTTTAAAACGCAACAGTTCTTCCAAACATTCGGACACGAGGCATACAAAAGTATCAGACTTAAAACTGTGTTGCTTACCCTAACCTAGGTATTTTATGGAATAACGGGGTTGAAGCTAACAATATAATAATTTGGCTTAATCTAGTGTAAACACATATACCTAAGGTGGCTAGGAAGAAAACAAAGAAAAAATGTGAAATACACCAGAAGAAGTATTAGTTGTGCTCTTCAACAGAATCAGACTTACCGTGTGAATCTCGTCCCTGGCAAACGAGGACCAGGAGTCGTATTCTGGCAGTCTTCCCAATTCACTAATTAAGATAGACTGTAGGAGTAAAAGTAATAAAGAAACAAGAATATCGTTAGCACGCACGCAGTCACCCTGGTTCAGTGACCGCGTTACTCCTCTGACCGACCTAACTTTGTTCCCGCCAGATGAGGTGGTACTTGACATAAACCCAGGCAATCCGACCTTGACAAAGGCATCGGTCTGCATAGAACTAAAGCTTAAGGGCCACCATAACTGGGGGTCATTCAGGTGTAAACCCTCTCTGAGCTT
>NC_089755.1:40982620-40987620 GCF_040412425.1 Macrobrachium rosenbergii
CTGTTCCTCACGTGATTGTGTGTTGATGATTTCTATCTTATTCACTCAGAAGGGATAATTCGAATGAAATGTTGTCTATTGGGTCATTGCTGAGTCGGGAAGTTGGGGAAAACTCGCTGGTATGCAAGCAGTTAGCTTGCCCAGGTAATTCATTGGGTGCAGTTGCTCTCAGGTTCCAACTTCTTTTAGACTTGTATGGCCCAGTGGATAACGCCCTTGCTTTCCACCTGAGAGACCTGTTCGATCCCGACGTGAGTCAGAAATTTATTTCTGTTCCTCACGTGATTGTGTGTTGATGATTTCTATCTTATTCACTCAGAAGGGATAATTCGAATGAAATGTTGTCTATTGGGTCATTGCTGAGTCGGGGAAGTTGGGGAAAACTCGCTGGTATGCAAGCAGTTAGCTTGCCCAGGTAATTCCTTGGGTGCAGTTGCTCTCAGGTTCCAACTTCTTTTAGACTTGTATGGCCCAGTGGATAACGCCTTGCTTTCCACCTGAGAGACCTGGTTCGATCCCGACGTGAGTCAGAAATTTATTTCTGTTCCTCACGTGATTGTGTGTTGATGATTTCTATCTTATTCACTCAGAAGGGATAATTCGAATGAAATGTTGTCTATTGGGTCATTGCTGAGTCGGGAAGTTGGGGAAAACTCGCTGGTATGCAAGCAGTTAGCTTGCCCAGGTAATTCCTTGGGTGCAGTTGCTCTCAGGTTCCAACTTCTTTTAGACTTGTATGGCCCAGTGGATAACGCCCTTGCTTTCCACCTGAGAGACCTGGGTTCGATCCCGACGTGAGTCAGAAATTTATTTCTGTTCCTCACGTGATTGTGTGTTGATGATTTCTATCTTATTCACTCAGAAGGGATAATTCGAATGAAATGTTGTCTATTGGGTCATTGCTGAGTCGGGAAGTTGAGAAAACTCGCTGGTATGCAAGCGATTTAGCTTGCCCAGGTAATTCCTTAGATTGCAGTTGCTCTCAGGTTTCCAACTTCTTTTAGACTTGTATGGCCCAGTGGATAACATACGCCTTTTCACCTGAGAGACCTGGGTTCGATCCGACGTGAGTCAGAAATTTATATATATATATATATATATATATATATATATATATATATATATATATTTATATTTATATTTATATATATAACAGAAATATCAGTCTAATGACAAAATATAAATAATAGAACGAAAATATCTGAGCACAAAATTTCGTAACAAATGATAGCAACAGTTCAATTGTTTAAGCAGTAATGCCAATGCCGATAAATATAACGTTGGCTTATTGTCAGCCAGATTTTTTCCCATTTCAGAAAATGGGCCTATTAGTCCTGGTCCAATCTGCAAAGTGGGTTGCTGTAAAGGACTATCTTTTAAGGAATTTTATCGGCATATTTTCAGATAATTGCCTTACATCGCTTGATGTAATGGGTTTCTTTCGTGTATTTTTTGTTCGGATTTTCAATCGATATTTTACAGAATCATGCAATTTTCCTGGACGGTTATATAAACATCCTGACACTGAAACGATATTTTACAGAATCATACAAATTTCTGGGACTGTTAGATAAATGTCCTCATTTAAAAGTCCATTTTACGGAATCATACAAATTTCCTGGACTGTTACATAAATATCCTGACATTGGAACAATATTTTACTGAACCAAACAAATTTCTTAAACAATTAGATAAATATTCTTAAACGATATTTTACAGAATAATACAAATTTCTTGGACTGTTAGATAAATATCCTGACGTTGAAACGATATTTTACAAAATCATGCAGATTTCTGGGACTGTTAGCTAAATATCCGGACATTTTACCGACATTTTACAGAATCATACAAATTTCTGAGACTGATGGATAAATATCTTCACTTTAAAACGATATTTTACAGAATAATACAAATTTCTGGGACTGTTAGATAAATATCCTCGCTATAAAACAATATTTTACTGAATCAGTATACATACAAATAGAAAAACCGGAGGTTCTGTGAACCTATCAGACACCAAACACTTCAAGGAGTTAATGGTCCGTATGATAAATTTAATCTTCTTAGGATCTTAGGATCTTCGTAGAACCAATATGGAAATCGTCAACGCATTAAGCTGCTAAAAGATTTTATCAGTTGAATTCTGAGCACTTTTCATTTTTAGGCTGTAATTAAAGTTATTATGGAAAGAGTTCTGTAGTTCCTTCGTTTGCTTAATGATGTAGTGCATTTTTCACAATTTTTATTAATTTTCATGTATGTGCTTTTTAGTTTTCTGTAGAAGAAAACTATTGAGATGGCTATTTGTCTGTCCGTCCGCACTATTTCTGACCGCCCTCAGGTTTTAAAAACTACTGAAGCCAGAGTGCTGCAAATTGGTATGTTGACCATCCACCCTCCAATCATCAAACATACCAAATTGCAGCCTTCTGGCCTCAATAGGTTTTAGTTTATTTAAAGTTAAAGTTTGCCATGATAGTGCGTCTGGCATCGCTAGAGGTTCCAACAACACAGGCCACCACCGGGCCGTGGCTGAACGTTTCATGGGCCGCGGCTGAGAGTTCCAAGGGTCATGGCTGGGAGTTTCATACATCATTATACGCTGTAAGAAAATTAGATTGCGCCGAAGAAACTCTGTCTTTAAAATGACCGCTGAAGATGGTGTAGATAGTATATCTAAAACTTTAAATAATTTGGAAATATCTCGCCACATATATTTCTTTAAATATTAATAATATGTGCTTATGTCAGCACTTGCTCTTTCTCCTTTTTATCAGTCGTCTGAAAATGGCTTAGTTAACATATGTTTCCCGGCGGTGTTTGATATATAAAATTACGTATAAAGAGTGATAAGGTGCATTGCAACCTCAAACCTATTTTGTAATGTCCTACTACCACCTTGGTTGTATTCTCTCTCTCTCTCTCTCTCTCTCTCTCTCTCTCTCTCTCTCTCTCTCTCTCTCTCTCTCTCTCTCTCTCTCTATATATATATATATATATATATATATATATATATATATATACGTATGTATATAGGTACAAAAGTAGATTCAGAAATACGAACATAACTATCTATCTGTCTGTCTGTCTGTCTAACTACAGTATATAAATGTACGTATGTATGCACATAGGTACGAATGGATTCAGAAACGTGAACCTAAGCTTTTTCATTCTGTCCACCATTGCTCCGACGACTCGACTCACTTTAACATTTGTTATTTCCTTTGATAAACAGAAATTGTAGAGGCGTCGGGTCTGGGCATAATCTTCAAAGAGAGAGAGAGAGAGAGAGAGAGAGAGAGAGAGAGAGAGAGAGAGAGAGGAAAGAAATACGAAGAAGTCTTTTGTTTTCCCTTCCGGCGAAAATAGCTTCTTGAAAATGTTTTTTTCACTCTCGTTTATGCGTCGAGTCAATATCACCCAGATAGCCAGGGATGGCAGACATGCGCCGTCATCTATTTGCTTTAATTCCTGCAAGCACTGTCGTCGCTGTTTTTGCGACGGAAAGTTCGGGAATCTCCGAGGAAGGGTGGGGACTGACGGAAGTGTCGCGCGAAAGCAGATTTTAGAATTGATGTTTTTCGGACGTTGTTTAAGCAGGGAACCCAGTTGTTGAAAGCTGGTAGTTTTGTCTTTCTCTATATTGTTGGTTATTTGCTGGGGGGCGGGGGTGAAAATGCTCTTTCTTTGCGTTAGTCAGTTCATTTTTAACCTCTTATTGAATTTTATGTTAAATCGACATAGAATATTAGTTTTTTACTTTTTTTTTGCCATCTTTGAATTTTTATACGAATGTGCATTCCGTTTTGGGAAAAGGTCTTTCTTTGCCACTGTAAGTTTACTTTTAGCTCATTTTGAATTATATTAACTAAATTTGCTTAGCATATTACTTGCATATTAATTTCATCTTTGCCATCGTTCTTTGACTTTCTGTAAAAATTTCATCTTTGGCGTGTTTTTTGACATTCTGTAAAAATGTGCATTCTACTCTGGGAAAAGTTTTGGCGCAGAAAATGGGTTTAGATGTTCAGAAGTACTGAAGAGAGTTAATTTTTTTTCTCATCTGTGAATCATACTTAAGACTCACATGAACTATCTAGGAGTCCGTTTCTTTTGCAGACTGAAGAAAACGCTCTGGAGTTAACAATTTATTTTCTTGTATGGCAGCCGCTCGTAAATTACCTGGAAAGAATGGTGAAAACTCACGTTACCTTTTACAGTTTGTCTGTAACTTTTCTCTCTCTCTCTCTCTCTCTCTCTCTCTCTCTCTCTCTCTCTCTCTCTCTCTCTCTCTCGTTAAAGGGAGTGTTTAAGGATATATATTTTGAGATATAATTTTCAACTTATTTTCTACTGACATTATTACCATTATTACCACAAAGTTCTTTTCTGGCGAGGTTTATCACAATTCGTGTATCAAATTAGAGACATAATTTTTAACCTATTTCTACTTACGTTAATCACCACAAAATCCTTTTTGGTTAAGACTTATCTCAGTTCGTTGTTTTGCAATCTAAGATTCTCCTTGTACAATAAATAAAATGATCGTGTTCCGTACAGACACAGACTTGTTTACTTTGTCCTTGAAAAGGCAGGAGAATGGAAGTCTGCTCAAAGATTTTCCCCTGTGTAAATATAGCGAAGCGTAACGTCCAATTGCGAATCGGCGTGAAGTATATGTTGAAAGCACCCGTGTCTCTCTCTCTCTCTCTCTCTCTCTCTCTCTCTCTCTCTCTCTCTCTCTCTCTCTCTCTCTCTCTGACACACACACATGCCTCTTTATTCACAAAAATTTTCAAATATTTTTACATTCTCATCTTATTCTCTCTCTCCTCTCTCTCTCTCTCTCTCTCTCTCTCTCTCTCTCTCTCTCTCTCTCTCTCTCTCTCACACACCTCTTTATTCAACAAATTTTCAGATATTTCTCTCTCTCTCTCTCTCTCTCTCTCTCTCTCTCTCTCTCTCTCTCTCTCTCTCTCTCTCTCTCTCTCACACACACC
>NC_089755.1:40992620-41075120 GCF_040412425.1 Macrobrachium rosenbergii
CTCTCTCTCTCTCTCTCTCTCTCTCTCGTGTATCCAGATTTTGCATTTATAAACATTTATAAATATTCAAGACCCGAATAACGAAATAGTAATTGAAGGAATTTAGTTTTCGGATTTACTGATGTTTGTTTAGGCATATATTTATTTATGTGTTGATATGTCTCACTCATTTGGTGTTTATTTGTCCTTCCCATACCTTTCTCCTCTTTTCCATTCAGATATTTTTTGCGAAATCTTATTGTGAAAGTCAGTGGCTCTGTAGCCTTGTAGTTTGTGTGTACATTTTTAAATAATGCTAATGATAACTGGGGCGCTTTGCTAAGGCGCATTCTTTTCAACTTTTGAAATGGCAATAGAACGCAACTGGTATACCGCCCGACAGTTGTGACGGGCTTTCATAAGGTTTACTCTTTCCAACCTCTGAAATGCCAATAGAACAACCTCTGAAATGCCAGTAGAACAACCTCTGAAATGCCAGTAGAATAGCTTCTGAAATGCCAATAGAATAGCCTCTGAAATGCCAATAGGATAGCCTTTGAAATGCCAATAGAATAGCCTCTGAAATGCCAATAGAACAACCTCTGAAATGCCAATAGAATAGCCTCTGAAATGCCAATAGAACAACCTCTGAAATGCCAATAGAATAGCCTCTGAAATGCCAATAGAACAACCCCTGAAATGCCAGTAGAATAGCTTCTGAAATGCCAATAGAATAGCCTCTAAAATGCCATTAGAATAGCCTCTGAGATGCCAATAGAACAACCTCTGAAATGCCAATAGAATAGCCTCTGAAATGCCAATAGAACAACCTCTGAAATGCCCGTAGAATAGCCTCTGAAATGCCAATAGAACAACCCCTGAAATGCCATTAGAATAGCTTCTGAAATGCCAATAGAATAGCCTCTAAAATGCCAATAGAATAGCCTCTGATATGCCAATAGAACAACCTCTGAAATGCCAATAGAATAGCGTCTGAAATGCCAATAGAATAGCGTCTGAAATGCCAATAGAACAACCTTTGAAATGCCAATAGAATAGCTTCTGAAATGCCAATAAAATAGCCTCTGAAATGCCAGTAGAATAGCTTCTAAAATGCCAATAGAGGAATCTTTGAAATGCCAATAGAGCAACCTCTAAAATGCCAATAGAACAACCTCTAAAATTCCCAATAGAACGCAACCGGTAAACCGCCCGACGGCTGTCTCACGGACGCGGATCATATACACAGGTGAGCGTCATTTCTTCATCTTCTCCTTCTTGGCAGCGGACCGTCATCATCATCATCATCATCATCACCGTCGCGGTTAAATAGAGCGGCGTATTAAGAACGTTTCCTCACGTTTCTTTTAAAGCAGCATTCAGTCAGGGAAGAGGAAAGGAATGCCACTTATAATTTCGTCCTTATCGTTCCGTACCATAAGATCGACCTCCACTCCACTCGAGACGTTGGTGCTTCTTCTGCTTCTGCTCTGAGGAGGAGAATGATGCTTTCGAGACTTGGCTGAGTCCTCAAGTGACTCCAGACAAAAACATTCTTCTTGAGATTACGAAGGCTTGAAGGGAAGGAAAGGAAAGACAAACAAAGAAAGGAAGAAAATATAAGAAATACGAGAAAGAATGGATTAAAATATAAGCTTGAAGGAAAGGAAAGGAAAGACAAAAAAGAAAGGAAGAAAATATAAGAAATAAGAAAAAGAATGGAGGAAGATATAAACTTGAAGAAAAGGAAAAGGAAAGACACAAAAGAAAGGAATAAAATATAAGAAATAGGAAAAAGAATGGAGGAAGATATAAGCTTGAAGGAAAGGAAAGAAAAGACAAAAACGAAAGGAAGAAAATATAAGGTATGAGAGAAAGAATGGAGGTAGATATAAGCTTCAAGGAAAGGAAAGAAAAAGAAAGAAAGAACTATAAGAAATAAGGAAAAGAGTAGAAGAAGATATAAGCTTGAAGGAAAGGAAAAGAGAAAAGAAAAGAAATGGGATGAGATATATAATAAATAAGAAATAAGAAAAAGAATAGAGGAAGATGTATGTGTGAAAGCTTCGAAGTTGATTATTTTAGAAGATTTTATTTTACTTAATTTTACATTCTTGAGATTACGAAAGCTTGAAAGAAAGGAAAGAAAAAGTGAAAATATAAAAATAAGAAAAAGAATAGGGGAAGATGTATGGTGTAAGCCTAGAAGTTGATTCTTTTAGACGCCTATATTTTATTTGATTTTAATTTTTTACTTTTTCCTTAGACCTATCGTCTCCCGGAAGCCAGGATTTGAGAGCGATTTATTCACCTGGCCAGGAGGAGGAAGTGTTGATAAGTCAGGTGTGTTCGATTTCTTGACAAGAATTCGAGTGTGTCTTTCTTTATTAGTCTGTGTCAAATGCTGCGTAATTATTCGTCTTGCAGTAAATATTAATTCTTTCATTTTTTATCTCTATCGGTGTTCTCTGGTAGTTTGGAAAACACTGTTCAGTATCTTTCTCTCAATTATAATTTGCCCAATTAAATAGAGCATCTCTGTCACTATTCTCATGAGCCACATTTAGTTACTCTACGCCGTTTGGTGAATATATGCCTATTCTTATGTTACTTAGCCAGTGCCATGTCCGTGGATTAGCTTCCCTTTTTAAGGGAGGAAGCATTTCTACTCCTTTGTTCGTTTTCCTCCTCCTCACAATTGGTCATTCTACGCTGTTGAAGTTCCTCGTTGGAAGGGTCGGTACCGTTCTCGGCTGGAACTCTGCTGGGCCTGCGTTCGAATCTCCGGCCAGCCAATGAAGAATTAGAGGAATTTATTTCTGGTGATGGAAATTCATTTCTCGGTATAATGTGGTTCGGGTTCCACAATAAGCTGTAGGTCCCGTTGCTAGGTAACAAATGGTTCTTAGCGACGTAAAATAAGTCTAATCCTTCGGGCCAGCCCTAGGAGAGCTGTTAATCAGCTCAGTGGTCTGGTTAAACTAAGGTATACTTTTCTACGCTGTTGAAGGTTTCATTCAATTTTTTTTTTTTTTTCTTTTAATCCGTAAAAAGGCAAGGTCACTATTGAAAATTATAATTTTGATGATGACATGTATCAAAATGATTATTTGATTTGATGATCAGTTTCTTAAGTTTACGCTTTTATCAATTTTAACAAATAATTGTATCGTCGTTCCCCAAAGCAAAACATAAATTTCATTTATTTGACATTTCCTGTCCATATTTTCATGACCATGATCCCAATAAGCAAAGCTGATGTAAGTAAGACTTATTGGAAATCCAACTGCGTGAAAATAACGTCAGGTTAAAACAATATATTAATAAAGCGATTGCAAAACGTATAAGATCAAATGCATATAAATCTGTTAAATTTATATATGAATCTGTTTTTGCGGATAGAGAGCGACCTGCATTGCAAGTCGTTTGCGCTTAACCAGCGTTGCAAAATACATAAGCGGATTAAGGGATTGACACATTAATAAATGTCAGACTATCAGGATTTAACTGAAGCGGATTTTACTCTTTATAGTAATGCTGGACAGTCGACGAGAAATATGTTGCGTATTTGTTAAATCTTATTAGGGTAAAATGTGTGCTTTGAAGCACAGAATCTACACACTTCTGTGCTTCCTTCAGGTTTCCAGAACTTTTTCATTTCGTTACGGAGACTGTAATTGAGTTTAGCAAACTAAACCCCACCCCACTGTGGGGCGGGGTGGGTAGTGCTGTCAATGCGCTTCACGTGGTACACTGTAGGCATTACTTTTGGGTCTTTGCGGCGTTCCTTCGGCCCCTTGCTGCAACCTCTGCCATTCCTTTCACTTACTTCCGTTCATATTCTCTTTCTTCCATTAGACTCCTCCCCCCCCCCCCAACCACATTCTCATAACAGTTTTTTCATAGTGCAGTTGCGAAGTTTTCCTCCTGTTACACCTTTCAAACCTTTTTAATCTGTTTCCCTTTCAGTGCTGAATGAGCTCATAGGTCCCAGCGTTTGGGTCTCGGCCTATATTTTATATTGCATTCCAAGGCAGATAACAAAAACATCCCATTGTTTGCTTTGAATTCTCAGAATGATTTTTAAGCTTTTAGCACCAGATCATGAAAGTTATGTAAAATAATATGAATTTTTTGGGTTGATCAAAAACTGGTAATTTTTAATTTTCTGTAAAAGAAAACTAGTGATTTGGCCATTTGTCTGCCCGTCCACACTTTTTCTCCCCGCCCTCAGATCTTAAAAACTACTGAGGCTAGAGGGCTGCAAATTGATATGTTGATCATCCATCCGCCAATCATCAAACATAGCAGATTGCAGCCCTCTAGCCTCGTTAGTCTTTATTTGATCTAAGGTTAAAGTTAGCCATGATCGTGCGTCTGGTACCGCTATAGGTTCCAGCAACACATACCACCACCGGGCCGTGGCTGAAAGTTTCATGGGCCATGGGTGAGAGTTTCAAGGACTGTGGCTGAGAGTTTCATACAGCATTATACGCTGTAAAGAAAACTCGATTTCGCCGAAGAAACTTCGGCGCATTTTTTACTTGTCTAATTAGCGTCCGCTAAGAACGGCATTACAGCGCTAAGAAACTTCTGTGGCTGACATTTATATTCATATCATATCTTTCAGTGTTTAAGCCAAAGAACATTGAATAAATCAGTCAGTCGATCTTGCCGTTAGTGATACGATTTTTGATGGCTGTCATCCTTACCTTTATATTTAGGGGATTAGTAATTACAGATTTTTTTCATTATTTTTATATAAAAAAGTGACTGTCGTTCATTTTCAGGGGTACACTGCAATAAGTTATCTTTGTGTTTACAGTTATCCTTAATGGTATGGGATATCGGTCCTTTTAAGTTCATTCATTGTATTTAGATTTATAATGAACGGTGCTAAGGGGGCATTAAACCTTATGCATTATACGTGACGCTGCTTGTTTTTACAATTAATTATCAGGCTCATGTTACACGTTTTTATGAACATGGACACGATATTAGAATTAATAACCGTGATGAGAGAGAGAGAGAGAGAGAGAGAGAGAGAGAGAGAGAGAGAGAGAACTTCGGGTATAAAGTTTTTCCCTACGTAACAAATTTGATGCCCCCTCCCAAAAAAAACACATAAAAGCCACTAAATTATCATATCAGGTTTGTGGATGTTTTATCATTCAAGAAATGAAAAACTTACGACCTTTCGAAGTCGAACAAACTGTTCCCCCACAAAAAAAAATTAATAAATAAATAAGATAAAATAATAATAATAATTTATCATATCAGGCTCCTGGATGTCTTATCATTCAAGAAATGAAAAAAAATTACGACCTTTCGAAGTCGAAAAAACTGTTTCACTAAAATATATATATATATATATATATATATATATATATATATATATATATATATATATACTATATATATATATATATATATATATATATATAAAATAATAACAATAATTTATCATATCAGGCTCCCCAAAAAAAAAACTAAATTATCAGATCTTGCTCGTGGATGTTTTATCATTCAAGAAATAAAAAAAAAAAATACGACGCTTCCAACTTGAAGCTACTGTAACGCCCCCCCCCAAAAAAAAAAAAACTAAAACTAAATTATCAGACCTGGCTCGATGTTTTATCATTCAAGAAATAAAAAAATACGACCCTTCCAGTTTGAAGCTACTGTAACCCCCCAAAAAAAACTAAAACTAAATTATCAGACCTGGCTCCTGGATGTTTTATCATTCAAGAAATAAAAAAAAAAAATACGACTCTTCCAACTTGAAAAAATTGTACCCCCAAAAAAAAATTAAAACAAAATTATCAGGTCAGACTCCTTAATGTTTTATCATTCAAGAAATGAATGAACTGTTCTAGAAAGAAAGTGACCTGGAACTTTAACTTACAACTTTCGCACGGCTTCTGTAGCCCACCTTATCTTATCTAGCTTATTGCATCTTCAGTCACACCTGTCATTGCAGAGTTCGTTAAAGACGAGCAGTAACAAAGGTCATATTCATACCCGAAATATTTCATTTTTGTTGTCTATCTGCTCGCATCCAGTATCTTATTAGATACTCGCATTAGTAACTGTCAAACGTCTCATTAGAGTGGAAGGATTTTTTCAGACAACAAAGCCAATTGGAATCCTGGAAAATCGTGTATGAAATTCAAAAACATTTTAACTCGGTATTTGAAGACATCCTTAACAATTTGATGGCAGGCCATTAGGAATGTGACGCCAGTTAGTTCTAGATAATTAAGTTGTTAATTCATTTTTTGTTTTTTTAATAAGTGATCTCTTCTCTCTCTATTTCCCACTACCTTCTGTTACTTCTTTCTAATGAACACCATATATTTCGGAAGGTTGAATTGCAAAGTCAGTGCCCCCCCCCCTCCCCCGTGATGGGCTTGTTCCATATGAAGAGGGTCCACCTTCTGAATAATAATAATAATAATAATAATAATAATAATAATAATAATAATAATAATAATAATAATAATAATAATAATAATAATAATAATAATAATAATAAGCTTGAATTTCAAGTCAGTGTCCTCCGTGGGCTGGTTCCATATAAATAGGGTTCATCTTCTGATTAATAATATAATAATAATAATAATAATAATAATAATAATAATAATAATAATAATAATAATAATAATAATAAAGCTTCAATTTCAAATCAGTGGCTCCTGCGACTTGTTCCATATGAATAGGTTCATCTTCTGAATAATAATAATAATAATAATAATAATAATAATAATAATAATAATAATAATAATAATAAGCTTAAAATTTCAAGTCAGTGGTCCCCGTGGGTTTGTTTTATATACGAATAGGGTTCGTCTTATGAATAATAATAATATAATAATAATAAAAAATAATAATAATAATAATAATAATAAGCTTGAATTTCAAGTCAGTGGCACCTAAGAAGAAGAAGAAGAAGAAGAAGAAGAAGAAGAAAGAAGAAGAAGAAGAAGCAGCAGCTTGAATTTCAAGTCAGTGGCACTCGTGGGGTTGTTACATACGAATAGGGTTCGTCATCTGAATAATAATAATAATAATAATAATAATAATAATAATAATAATAATAATAATAATAATAATAATAATAATAATAATAAGAAGAAGAAGAAGAAGAAGCAGCTTGAATTTCAAGTCAGTGGCCCCCCAGTGGTCTTGTGCCATATGAATAGGGTCCATCTTCTGAATAATAATAATAATAATAATAATAATAATAATAATAATAATAATAATAATAATAATAATAAAGATATCCGATTGCTCTTGGTCGTTGTGTGTGTCTCTCCTCGTTTCAGGTGTCACTGAAATAACTGTCATTGTTCCCTTCTCTTGACGTCAGCCTCAACAAAAGACTTGTTGTGAGTAACCCTTGTTATATTTACGGCTGCTGATTTAAATGTTTGGGTCCCAAATATCAAAGCTGTGACTCTTGTTGAATTTTTTCTTGTTTATGCACAGGAGCACACACACGCACACACACACACACACACACACACACACACATATATATATATATATATATATATATATATATATATATATATATATATATATATATATATATATATATATATATATATGTACATGTATATATATATGTGTGTGTGCGTTTGTGTTTATATATATAAATATGTATATATACATATACATATGTGTATGTATTCATTTAATTCATTTATATAATATATTATGCATGTATATACACACGTGTGTGTCTGTATGTAGGTTATGTATATGAATAATCGACTGGATGATATTAAGTTTATTTTAAAAATGATTGAGATTCATGTAAATGCTTATGTATGATTATACATGCTCGAGTTTTGTGCACATTTTTTCTTGTAAAAAATCTTTCGTTCCCATCATATATTTATTTCTGATTCTCTCACGTTAGCTCGATGTTTTGAGAGAGAGAGAGAGAGAGAGAGAGAGAGAGAGAGAGAGAGAGAGGAAGCATCAGATGGTATGTACAGTACAGCACTTCCGACGAAAGATTTCAGGCATACAAGAGCACTTACATTTTCCCCGAGTACTCTAAGTACCATTACGTTTCCGGAAGTGCACAGTTATTCTTTTTACTGTAGTATTGCAGTTCTTTGAGTAAAGATGTTTTTTATGGATTTTTTTGGGGGGGGAGGTTAGGGTAGGCTACTGGAAGGAAAGCGTAACTTTTTCCCCCCATATTCTGTGGTTTACATTCGCTAAGGAAATGATTTTTACCATTCGTTATGTTTGTCTGAATTACTTCATATTCTTACATTTGGATTTAAGGTTTTGTAGTGATGAGCGAATCCAAAAAGTGTGAAGAAATCGAGACGTTTATGAGGGTATTGTGGTTATTACAATTACATACGTACCTGGTAAAAAAGTTAAGTATATCATAGTTTAACCAGACCACTGAGCTGATTAACAGCTCTCCTAAGGTGACTAGCGGATTATATATATATATATATATATATATATATATATATATATATATATATATTATATATATATATATATATATATGTGTATATATATATATATATCTCTCTCTTTTTCTTTTAACGTGCTTTTATTCCCATTTTTGTATGGGGTAAGCACGATGCCTTCTTTGAAGGACTTTTGATTTGGCTTTAGGGGTAGACCTGTGGTCTCGATCGGCTGCCCTGCCTGACATCGCTTAGACCGGTACGTATGTTTCATGTATCATACAGACCCAAAAGTTATTGCGCGGGTATGGCGAGCGTTCGAGACGTGTGAGATGTTTGTTATGTTTTTTGAAGGTGTTCAGTGGCTTTGTTTTGTGTGTGTATTTAGTCTGTAACATCCATTTGCTTTTTAAGCAAACCTATCCGTTGATTACATATATAATCCCGGGATGTCTAACGGATAGCAAAGTGTCTGCTTCTCTGATCAGCCGGCTTAAGGATTGAACCCGCCACAGACCTCTACGAAGTCCGAAGCTGCTGCTGTAACCGACTGAGCCATCGAGGGCTATATATATATATATATATATATATATATATATATATATATATATATATATATATATATATATAGATAGATACATACATATATATATATATATATATATATATATATATATATATATATATAAAATTTCAAAGCTTAGTAGTTCCTCATTGGACGGGTGGGTATCGTTCTCAACTAGCACTCCGCTGGTCCCGCGTTCGATTCTCCGACCGGCCAATGAAGAATTAGAGGAATTTATTTCTGGTGATAGAAATTCATTTCTCGTTATAATGTGGTTTCGGATTCCACAGTAAGCTGTAGGTCCCGTTGCTAGGTAACCAATTGGTTCTTAGCCACGTAAAATAAATCTAATCCTTCGGGCCAGCCCTAGGAGAGCGGGTAATCAGCTCAGTGGTCTGGTTAAACTAAGGTATACGTACTATTCAAAGCTTAGTCAACCAGATGTCACTAATTGCTATCTGCATTCTCTCTCTCTCTCTCTCTCTCTCTCTCTCTCTCTCTCTCTCTCTCTCTCTCTCTTACGAAGTTCATCTTGCTGCTCATCTCCCCCGAAGCTCCCCTTCTATCTTTCTTAATAAACTCTAACCTTATTAAAGTGTGCTTCGTAGGATTACACACTCTGAGGTGCTGTGAAACTGCTTTGTTCACATTTTTATCTACGAATAAAATTCCCTTCTTTTTCCCTTACGACCCGTCATGGAGATGACTGAAAGTCAAAACATTTCTCCTGTCTTTCTGTTCCCTGAAGAACATTTTCATTATTTTTTTGTAAATTCCCGTCTTCTTTTCTGATGGAGATGACTGAAAATCAAAATATCTCTTTTGTCTTCCTTTCCCCGGAGGGACAATTTCATTATTTTTTGTTTATTCTCTGGTACAACTTCCAGCCAGTTTCAGAATACGTGTATATCTGTTGTACGAGCCCATCGGAATCAGTTCACTGAAATGCTCGAAGCACCAAATCTTGATCATCTTCTGCAAAGCTCTGCTCGAGAGAGAGAGAGAGAGAGAGAGAGAGAGAGAGAGAGAGAGAGAGAGAGATACATCTGTATAAAGAGTAGTGTTAGTTTCAAGCGAGTTTCTTCTGCAAAATTCTAGAACGAGAGAGAGAGAGAGAGAGAGAGAGAGAGAGAGAGAGAGAGAGAGAGAGAGATGACGCGTACTAATATCTACTGTATATCAGGAGTAATGTTTGTTTGGTGATTTTCCTCTGTAAAACTCTAGAGAGAGAGAGAGAGAGAGAGAGAGAGAGAGAGAGAGAGAGAGAGAGAGAGAGAGACACACACACACAAATATCTCTATAAAGATGAGTGTTTGTTGTGGTGTTTTTCCGTAACTATTTTGGCAAGCGGTTAAAGGAAGTCTTAATCGGGCTCATTTAATTATTGTAACTCCTGTACAGGAAGCGCGCTGGTATTTTTATCAACAATTTATTTATTTGACAGAAAGCTGAACATTAATTATTATCGTTTTGAAACACGATCTCTGGCCTTATGACAATCTTAACCTTTGATATTTCCGTGTTTCATGCCAGTCTGTTAATTATTCGCCTTCGTGTCAACAACAACGCCTGACTTCATAAAAATCTCATAATAGATTAAGTCACTAAAATGGTGAAGAAATCCACGGTGGTGTAAGTGAAATATATATATTAGAAATATACATACAAATGTTATATATATATATATATATATATATATATATATATATATATATATATATATATATATATATATATATAGATAGAGAGAGAGAGAGAGAGAGAGAGAGAGAGAGAGAGAGAGACAAAATCACGAAGGAAGAAACACTGGAGCGCTGAGACCTTTTCGACTGTCGTCCTTTACTTAGCAGACTGAAGAAATATGAAAATAAGTTTTACAAAGAAAGCTCATATAATTCTTCAGGTGTGTTGGATTCAGGTACATATTTTTTCCTTTGTAATCCCCACCTGTCATTCATATGAACTTTCTTTGTAAACTCATTTTTATATTTCTTTAGTCTGCTAAGTAAAGGACGACAGTCGAAAGGCCTCGCGGCACTCCATTGTTTCTCTGTCCTTCGCGGATTTTGTCTTTATTTATATATTCATCACGTTCCATATTTCCGTGATTGAGTTATACATATATTTATTTATATATATATATATATATATATATATATATATATATATATATATAATATATATTATATATATATATAAATATATATATATATATATATATATATATATATATATATATATATATATATATATATATATATATATATATATATATATTTGCATTATGTATTTTACTTATACAACTGTGGATTTCTTCATCAATCTCTTAATTATCAATTACAGTAATTATAATCTATGCTTCTGTGTTTCTCTCGCATTTGGTGTTCTTAACTGTAAACATTTCGTAAGCAAGTTTATGGCTTATTGGCTAAAAGCCACGCCCGTCGAGTTAGGAGCTTTCAGTATCGTCCCATGAATGCACTGATGAATGGTACGCTGCCAGGCCATGATAATGAAAGCTTCAGAGTTTTAAGAATAGAAATTTGAGAAGAGCACTAGGTAATTATGATTCTGATAACCAGGTTTACAAATTGTTATATAGATTTTTAAAGAATAAAGGTACCAGAACAGCGTTAGATAATAATGATTTTGATAATCAGATTTACAAATTATTATTGTGAAGTTCATTATTTCAAGGGCACAAACCAGAGGGGCCATTATGTTGTGAAGCTGACGTCATCACAACGTAATGTCTGTGTGGAAAGAGAAGAAAGAAAAAGATAAAATTGTCTTAAAGATAAATGATATTAAATGCAAGTTGAAGCACAATTGTGAATATTATTACCGGTTGAGAAGTCAGTCTGATTATTGTTATGGGAATAATTCTACCAGACCACTGAGCTGATTATCAGCTCTCACAGTGGTGGCCCGAGGGATTTGTTTTTACTTGCACTGGTTTTTTTTTATACTGAGGCAATTAAATTACAGTTTTTCAGAAAGTTTATAACCGGATCAATTGCAGTTGAAGTTTCTGACAAAATTTCGCTGATCGATTTCTTTCCAAAAGTCGATAGCTGCTGCTGATTATGCTTTAGACATTCACACAACAAATGTTTAAGTGTTGTCATTACTTTACCTTGAGAGCATTCGGGAGCAGGGTTATGTGGATTATTCATAAGATGTCCGTGTGTCAGACGAGAATGGCCTATTCGGAGACGTGTCAGAATTACTTGCGTATGTCTCTCTCTTTGGTGCGATGAACTCCGTTTTCCAACAGTAGGTTTTGTTTGTTTTTCATTTATTGCTTTCAGGTCCTTCATTCCATATAGCCCATACCCGCTTAATATCTATTGTATCCGTATGCTTGATTGCGCTTTCGTGATGTTTATGTATTTTTGTATTGCAAGAGTCGGAAGGAAATAAAAGTCAAGCACAGAGCGCTTTCGTGTATTTAATATATACACTTCTTCAGGGTACAATACCCTGAAGAAGTGTATATATCTGTGCAATACACGAAAGCACTTCGTACTTATTCCTTTTCATATTTCCTTCTGGCTCTTGCAGTGCATTTAGTCACGTGATCCTTGTGACGGTACAGCATTTTTAGTTTTCTGTAAAAGAAAACTATTGAGAAGGCTATTTGTCTGTCCGTCCACGCTTTTTCTGTCCGCCCTCAGATCTGAAAATCTACAGAGGCTAGAGGGCTGCAAATTGGTATGTTGATCATCCACCCTCCAATCATCAAACACACCAAATTGCAGCCCTCTAGCCTCAGTAGTTTTTATTTTATTTAAGGTTAAAGTTAGCGATGATCATGCGTCTGGCAACGATATAGGACCATGGCGGAAGGTTTCATGGGCCACGGCTCATAAAGCGTTATGCCGAGACCACCGAAAGGTAGATCTATTTTAGGTGGCCTTGATTATACGCTGCACAGAAAACTCGATTGCGCCTAAGACACTTCGGCTCATTTTTAACTTGTATTTGTACTTCATATGTAACTGAACATCAGTGTCGTGGAAGCTGAGGTGCTCTCTCCTCTTTATCCCTGGTGTCACCTTTGTCCTTTCTGTTGGAAGTAATTACGGTGTCCTTATTCACTGTACTGTCACTCTAACTGCCTCTAATTACCCCTGCATAGTGTTACGTACAGGGATCATTAGTTCTGTTATTGTGAGGAAATCCACAATGATGTCACTAGGTATGTAATATATATATATATATATATATATATATATATATATATATATATATATGTGTGTGTGTGTGTGTGTGTGTGTGTGTGTATTATATATAATATATATATATACACATATATATACATATATATAATGTGTATATATACATATATATATGTATATATATACATATATATACATATATATATAATATATGTATATATATATATATATATATATATATATATATATATATATATATATATATATATATATAAAATCGCCCCACTTGCAACACTTGACAACACTGATTGCAGGTGCGAGTTTGACTGATAGCGTGTCGTCTTGACATATTGACTAACTGGGGTGAGAAAACTCCTTTTGAAGATTCGGATTTGACCGGAATATCGAGGGACATAGATTTATTCATGCAACATTTTCATATTCTTGGAAATTTCACTTTCTCTAAAGGCCTCCTGTAATTCATTTTAAGCTTTCTTTCTACTACCCTGAAAAGAAATTGAATGATCCTGAAAAATATTTAATAAATCCATATTTCTTGAGAAGTGTGCTATGATTACGTAATTATCCATGATATATTTAAGCAAATGAATGCTTATTACTTTCTATTTAAAAGTTCAGTAACCGAATCAGTAGTTCTGCTCGAGGCTTCTTTTGAAATATTGCATGTAAATTCAGTCTGCAATATCATTTCTGTTTATTTATTTTTCAGTTTTAACGTTTACGTTTCTGAAACGTATTATCATTAATCTTCATTGTAAAAATATACTTTGAAATTACTATTGTTTCTATTTTTCAAAAACTGAGAAAGGTCACAGTCTCCCGCAGAAATTTATGTCCATAGGAAAAAATGAGGACAAGAGAGATGTAGTTATGTAAAATTTACATAACAAATACATGAAACTCTTACGAATAAAAATATTCATATAGACTCAATTAACCATAATTGATATTTAGTTAATAAATATCCTAACATTAACATTACGCCGTCAAAACCAATATCAATAAATTTTCTCTTTGGAGTTCAACATGTTTATTGTCATTTCATTAAAGAGAAATAACAAACAATGTCATTTTTTCCACATAATATGCATGTATTAAATGTACAATTCTTCCATTCATTCGCATTAAATTCAATGTACGAATTCACACAGACGAACGCCACACAATTCAGAAGCGTAATCTCAAAAATAATTGGAATTGGAGGATTAACCTGACATCATGTATTTGCAAGAGCTGGAAAAATTCCAACGTCATATTTATATTTTGTGACGGTATGCTTCAGCAGAAGAACTAAAATATGATATCGCAGGGGAGAAAAATGGCAGTCTGACTTTGGCTCTGCAATATTTTTAATATTTATGTCAGGAATCTCAACACTTTCAGAACTGTTTGATTTTCTTGAAATGTTTATATTCAGCTGTGTATTTATTTTGCATTTTCTTGTTTTGTGATGGAAGGGGGGCTGTCAATCCCGCGTGTTTGAATAGCGCTGGTAATATTTACTCCTTGCGTGTTTTATCTCGGCAATGAAACTGTTCGTTCAGTGGCGGAATTTAAATTCGATATTAAATCTTTGTAATCAATTGTATTGATGGTTTACATAAGAAACTGCATTTTTACGTCTGTTGTACTAAGAATTTGCATGTTTTATGTTTATTGTCCATAAGAAACTGCATTTTTTTTACGTTTATTGTACTAAGAAATTGCATGTTTTACGTTTATTGTACTAAGAAATTGCATGTTTTACGTTTATTGTACTAAGAAATTGCATGTTTTACGTTTATTGTACTAAGAAATTGCATGTTTTACGTTTATTGTCCGTAAGAAACTACATTTTTTAACGTTTATTGTACTGAAAAATTGCACGTTTTACGTTTATTGTCCATAAGAAACTGCATTTTTTACGTTTATTGTACTAAGAAGTTGCACGCTTTACGTTTATTCCACAGGAAACTGCATTTTTTTGCGTCTATTGTACTAAGAAATTGCAAGTTTTACGTTTATTGTACTAAGAAATTGCATGTTTTTACTGCATTTTTTTATTGTACTAAGAAATTGCATGTTTTACGTTTATTGTACTAAGAAATTGCATGTTTTATGGTTATTGTCCATAAGAATTTGCATGTTTTAAGTTTATTGTACTAAGAAATTGCAAGTTTTACGTTTATTGTACTAAGAAATTTGCGTTTATGTTTATGTTTTACGTTATTGTCCATTAGAATTTGCATGTTTTAAGTTTATTGTACTAAGAAATTGCATGCTTTACGTTTATTGTCCATAAGAAATTGCATGTTTTACGTTTATTGTCCATAAGAAACTGAATATTTCACTTTCACAGTACGCGTGTTATTAGTTTCTTTATTCGACGTTCCCATTTTAGAAAACAAAAAGAAAATTAGTATTATAAAACGATAAATTATTTTTTTTAAGTATAATGTAATCGTCCTGTAAATGTCTGATATTTGAACTTGGTGTTAATTAATCTGGAGTCATTTCTGGCCGTTTAGAAAAGTTATCTCTCGTCCATTGCATTTGTTTTACAGAACAGTTTTTCTCTTTTACGTACGCATTTCAAGAAACAAACAAAAAAAGTAGAATAATATCTGACTTTGGAGTTTATTAATTATGATTAATTTCTAGCCGTTTAGACAAATTATCTCACGTCCGTTGCATGTATTTTATATAAAATTTATTTTCCTCTTTTACATGTACTTTTATATAAAAAAAAGTTGTTCTCCTTTACGTACACATTTCAGAAAACAACGCACAAAAAAATGGAATAAAAAAAATAATCCTAGTTTATCTTTTTCTCTAAAAAGGGGCATCATAGAAAAAAACGATGCTTTCACTTCCAAAGGTTCCAGATTTGAAAGGCGAATGCTTAATAAAGAATGCAAGCGCGCGCGTGCGTTCTCAGACGTCTCGTCTGTCGATGCAACCAGTTTACTTCTTTTATTTCTCGTGAGTCGCATCTCTAGAATGGAATATATATATATATATATATATATATATATATATATATATATATATATATATATATATATATATATATATATATATATATCTTATATATATATCTGTATATATCTGTAGTTTTTCCATATATCGGTAACAAAATATGGAAGAAACTTTTCAAGTCATAGGTTTTCGGAAAGCGAAGAAAGTTATGTAAACATCTGCCTCACCAGCAGATGTTTACACAGGTTATAAATTCCCCAACCTCTGGCTGCTCATATCTTAGAGAGTAATGGGAGGATTTAAGTGAAATTTATGGTAAGTGCGGCCTATGGGCCAATTAGGAGCTGAGAAGATTTTAGGGGAATTCCAATCAGCCCGTGTTTTTTTTTTTATTAGTTAAGCATCACAGCTATTTTTTTTTATTGCTAATACAGTAGTAAGTCTTCTTTGTTTGGTCTATGCTGAACATTTGGTTCATCGAGCCACTATTATCCTCAGTAATATCGGCTGGTATATTAACCATTAACCTCTGAAAGACGCCTTATAGTTTTTCCCTTCTATTGAAGAATTCGTTTTTGTCAGAATTCATATAAACTTAGTAAACTTCATCAGTAAATGATATGTATATATATATATATATATATATATATATATATATATATATATATATATATATATATATATATATATATATATATATATATATATATATATATATATATATATTTATTTATTTATTTATAAGACAATTTATGAAACATTAACGCTTATACGTATATACTCACTTAATTGTTATAACTTTAATGAAACGTCATAGTAAATTTAGTCGGGTCACCGTGGAATGAATTAACTCTATTTAACGGAGCTATTCTGCAGTATTAAACGTCATTATTATATCATTCAGAGGTTAACTGGGGTCTCGTGTGACCTCGTTTTGGAAGTGTCACGGCGAGGAAAAGCAAATATGAGAATGAGAGTGAATTATGTTGACCTAGTTTGTCCCTTCAGGTGGATGGTGGAAAGGATATGGGCATAATATTAACGTGGGGGCGTCTTACTGATATCAGCCGTATGTTATTCTTTAATTCACTTGGCATTCAGAGTTGAATGATTTTTTTCAGAGAGAGAGAGAGAGAGAGAGAGAGAGAGAGAGAGAGAGAGAGAGAGAGAGAGAGAGAGAGAGTTTCGCCGTTCACAGTGGTGAGAGGGATATAGAAAGATGTCTTGGTGTTTGAAGAGAGAGAGAGAGAGAGAGAGAGAGAGAGAGAGAGAGAGGGATGAGTAAGGGTGAGAAGAAAAAGAATGACGTCTAGCAGAGAGAGAGAGAGAGAGAGAGAGAGAGAGAGAGAGAGAGAGACAGAGAGAGAGAAGATCACAGTTCCCATGGGTGAGAAGAAAAAAGAATGACGTCTAGCAGTTAGAGAGAGAGAGAGAGAGAGAGAGAGAGAGACAGAGAGAAAGAGAGAGAGAGATCGCAGTTCCCATGGGTGAGAAAAAAGAATGACGTCTAGCAGTTAGAGAGAGAGAGAGAGAGAGAGAGAAGAGAGAGACAGTTAGAGTTAGAGAGAGAGAGAGAGAGAGCGAGTTTGTAGTTCGACAGAAGGTGAATGGAAAGGAAGAGAGAGATAGGAGAATGTAATTCCACAAAACTAGTTAAAAAAAAAAATGGAGGAAGTTTGTGAAGAGTTTCCTGATCCTATTAATGAAAAACTTACAGGAACGGAAGTAGGAATTACTTTCAGCGTTCTGGACCTTTTGAGCGGACGGTAGTAGAGTTTTGTTAGTGGAATAAATACCTCATTGAATAGTATTCACCAAACTAATAGTTGTTAACTCCAGTTTATAGTTAACTGTCTTAATAATTCCTTGCGTAAAGCGTAAGGCAGATAAGATCACTTGTATTGATAAGTAATTACCACAAAATAATCACTTAAGATGTTATCAGCATAATTAATTACTATAGGAAAAGAATAATGCCTTAGTAAGCTCTTCATAATGGTTTAATTAGTAGATGTTAATTGAGGCTATAAATATCTTCAAATTTCAGGAGTTTATTTTTTAGTTAGTATTATTGAAGTTATTTTTTTTTACTACCCACATTATTAAATACTGTACCATTGTTTCGCCATGTGTATTAATGTGTTTATTTGTATATAAGTGGGTGGTATGAAATTTAACTTTTCTTAAAAATCGATTCTAAATTTGATGAAAAAAAAAATAATAAAAAAAGTACACCTTAGTTTTACCAGACCACTGAGCTGATTAACAGCTCTCCTAGGGCTGGCCCGAAGGATTAGACTTATTTAACGTGGCTAAGAACCAATTGGTTACTTAGTAACGGGACCTACAGCTTATTGTGGAATCCGAACCACATTATAACGAGAAATGAATTTCTATCACCAGAAATAAATTCCTCTAACTCTTCATTAGCCGGCCGGAGAGTCGAACTCGGGCCTAACGAGGTCCAGGCCACAACTCTACCGACTCGCCCAAGGAAGAGCTTCTAAATTTGATGAAATCATACATGTGAATACTTACATTTATAGCTATTTATTTATTAGTTTTCTGATTTATTTTTTCCTGCTCTAATAACTGATCTCTTCATTATGTAACCTTCTGTTACTTCTTCCAAATGAACACTATATTCTTTGAAAACTTGAATTTCAAGTCAGTGACCCCGGTAGGCTTGTTTCATGTGAATAGTGTTCATCTTCTTGAATAATAATAATAATAATAATAATAATAATAATAATAATAATAATAATAATAGAATTATTGGTTCTAAAGGGTCCACAATAATATAATTGTTAAAGTATCATGTAAAATTTTATAAAAGCTTTCGAACCCTTCTCTAAAGATGAACCCAGAGAATGGTTCGCAAGCTTTTATAAAATTTTAATAAAATTTTACACGGGGGACCTGTCGGCCTAAGAAACAGAAGATCAGCGCCTGCCCTATGAGCCCACAGAGGCCCAGGAGGACTTTAACTTAACTAACTTTAACAATTATATTATTGTGGACTCTTTAGAACATTTATGAACTCTCATGATAGAGAGTTTTTCTCCCAAATAGAATTATTTTGAAATATCATGTATTTTGATCCCCTGAATTCAAAGTCTGAAGTCTGAAGTCTTATATGTATCACGTCAAAAGGCAATCAAATTTTGATAAAGGAGTGCATATATTTTACACTAAAGCCTCCACAGACTCTACGTTTAATCAGAAATGAATCTGCCACAGCCGTACGATATTTCCGGTCTGTCGAAATGCACCGAGTGAATCGGGCGCTGCCAGACGTAACATTGTTCCATTCCCGTTGCAATGCTTTTAAAAATCGCGCACTGTGATAATAGGCTCAGACAAAGTCCCACAACAGCTGTCTTGGATCCGTTGACTGACATTTTTCCTTTTTTCCTCTATTTTTTTCTTTTTAACTTCCATTTCGCGTTCCACTTTTCAAAAAAGGTTTTATGGAGGAAGAGTAAACATTCCACCCCAGCAGATTTTCCAATCATCACATCATCTCAAAATTTTTATGGGAGATTGGATGCCGAGAATGAACCGGGGAAATAACCTCTCTCTCTCTCTCTCTCTCTCTCTCTCTCTCTCTCTCTCTCTCTCTCTCTCTCATGTCGTATGAAATCAGGCGTGAGTCTGCGCCGTTAGCAAGAAATGAGATGTCTGAAGGGAAGCCGGACATCGACAAGGGTTAATTTCAGCGTAGGTTATTTAAACTTTGGGGTCCGTAATACAGTTAGAATGAAAGTAATTATTATCAGACTGCATTGCAGGAGACATATATCTTAATGAAATCGTTATATATATATATATATATATATATATATATATATATATATATATATATATATATATATATATATATATATATATGTATATATGTGTATGTGTGTGTGTGTGTGTGTGTGTGCGTGTTTGTATAGATATGTATGCATATCAATCAATCAGTCAATCTTTTCCTATGGAACCCACGGTGATGCATGAACTCACGCCGCCACCTTCTGTCCTGGGCTAACTCCTCAAGATCTTCCCGACACTCGTCTCCTGCTTCCCGCCTCACTGTCCTCAACCACGTCTCCTTTAGCCTAACTCCACCTCCTCTGCCAAGGGCAACCCACTCCGGTGTATCTCGTACTATTCCCTGTCTTCTATACACGTGGCCTAGCCACTTCCAGTGTGAGAAACTAACATACTTATCGACCGGTTGCATCCCCGTTACTTCTCTTAATTAATTCTTGTTATTCTTCTGAGCGCCTTATCTTATTATCCGAACTTACTGTACCATAAATCAAAATACTCCTAACCATTACCTTATAAATTTTGATTTTTATATGCACAGAAAAATTACTATTATTCCAAGTATTTTTAAGCATTCCCATTCCCTGATAAGCCTTTTTTAATCTTCCCACAAATTCTGTGCTCAGAGAACCATCCTTATCTTAATAAGTACCTAAATATTTAAACGTATCCACTTGCTTTACAACCAAGCCTTCAATTAGACAATCCTGCGCATTTTCAGTATTCCCATTCATGATTTCAGTTTTTCCACTATTAATAACTAAACCAACCTTTCGACCTTCACTCACTAGACAATCCAAAACTCTCTGCACCTTTTCTGATCCATCGCAGATCAAAACCATATCATCAGCATAATCTAAGTGAAGAAGTTTCCCATTTTCCCCCCAGGGTATACCTGCACCCGTTTCTCTATTAACCCTTCTCATAACGTAATCTACAACCAACACAAACAGCAGAGGAGACAGAATGCCACCCTGAATCACACCGGACTTAACTGCAAATGGATCACTCAAACACCCATCAACCATCACTTTACAAGATGTGTCCTCATGCATGTATACGATAACCGTCACAAACTTTTCCGGTATTCCATAATGCCTCATGATTTTTCCCATAGTCCGTCTCGAAACACTATCAAAGGCCTTTTCAAAATCAACAAAACAAAGACTTACCGGAGTTTTCATTTCATTTGCTTGCTGCATTAAATGCCTAACTATGAAGATCTGATCACTGCAACCCCGCACCTTTCTAAACCGGCCTATTCATTCTCAGAATGCCATCAGCCACTGGCTCCAATCTATTCAGCAATAGTGAAAATGTATGTATGTATATATATATATATAATGTTCTTGTATATATATATATATATTATATATATATATATATATATATATATATATATATATATATATATATATATATATATATATATATATATATATATATATATATATGTGTGTGTGTGTGTGTGTGTGTGTGTGTGTGTGTGTGTGTGTGTGTGTGTGTGTGTGTCTAACGTAGAGTGTTCAGGTGTGACAGGCGAGCGCCGAAACGCAATAAAGAAATCGAAATGGCGACATTAGAGATGAAGCCAATAAAATCGTTTCCGCTCCTGAATGAGAATGAGAGAACTTCTCTAATTGGCCGCCTTCCATCCCTCTTAATATCCTCTCTCTTAATTGACTGGAAACTTCTCTCTCTCTCTCTCTCTCTCTCTCTCTCTCTCTCTCTCTCTCTCTCTCTCCTCTCTCTCTCTCTCCGGTTTACTTTCCGTTTTGCCTATTATCGTTTCTTGGCCATTCCTTTTCCTCCTCATTTTGGTTAAGCGCTTTCATTTGCGCACTTCAATTGACTGGAAACTTTTTTTTTTCTCCTCTCAACAGTTTACTCTCCCTTTTACCTGTTATCGCCTCTTGGCCTTTTCCTTCTACGAACTTCCAATAAATCGCAGATTTTTCTTTCTCTTCACATGGTCGGACCGTAAGTGTTTACATGTTTACCCAAGAGCCGGCCGTTTGTTTATTTTTATTGTTTGGCCTCATGCCGCGCTGGAGATGATTTAATTAAAGCTTCGAGGTCTTCGTTTCGCGAGTTGCGGTTCCTGAGGTTCCAGGTTTTAGCAAAACCGGGCTGTTCGTAATTTGCATGATATTGTATCCCTGCAACTTCTTCTGTCTTTTAATTAGTTTTCATGTCGCCGGAACCTAATGACGTCGTTGACATGCCGGATTGAAAAGAAGGGCGTTTTCGGTCATTTCATGTCGATGTTGCTTACAGTCTTTCTCTCAGGTGGCGGTAAACTCACGAGATAATACTAATCTTCCATTATATATTAAGAAAGTTGATCTTTCAAGTGTTTTAATAGGAATGATTTTTGCATAATTCAAGTATGTTAAGAATACTGTCTCCTGTCCACAATACACTGCAGTTGATTAGATATTTTATTGGGAAGACATCAGAAACTTTCGTCTTATAACTCTCTCTCTCTCTCTCTCTCTCTCTCTCTCTCTCTCTCTCTCTCGGGTAAATTAAAACATCGTTGACCTAAAAGCACCAGCATTGTTACATCTCTCTCTCTCTCTCTCTCTCTCTCTCTCTCTCTCTCTCTCTCTCTTTGTGGCCTCATAGCTTGTGGTACAGCGCCTAGCTCACAACTTGACGACCTTCGTTCGAATCTCGAAACCGATGATGGGGGCCAGATGGGCACATTCCCCAAAATTCATGTGTCTCTGTTGACCTATACATTAAATTATGTACCTAGCTGTCAGACGAATGCAGTGGGTGACAACTGGGGTGTGAAGAGAGAGAGAGAGAGAGAGAGAGAGAGAGAGAGAGAGAGAGAGAGAGAGAGGTCAACATCGTTAACCTAAGAGCATCAGCAGTGTTACATTTAACTTCTATGCAATAATATGTTCTAAATTTCTTCAGTAATCAATTGACAAATAACGTCTGAACATTCAGTTCTCAACGGCAGGTAAAAATACCTTCCTCAGTGTTTACTCTCAGCAAATAGTGGGATAGTTTTAGGGAAATTTATATCCTTGTTATCCCATCCCTGATAGATTTTCATGGGATTGTTAGGAAAACATACTCCCTCTGTTCAGCAACCCATTATCTGAGTTTTTTTTTATAAATAACTGTAAAAGAAAACTATTGAGATGGCTTTGTCTGTCCGTCTGCACGTTTTCTGTCCGCCCTCAGAGCTTAAAAACTACTGAGGCGAGAGGACTGCAAATTAGTATGTTGATCATCCACCCTCCAATCATCAAACATACCAAATTGCAACCCTCTAGCCTCAGTAGTTGTTATTTGATTTAAGGTTCAAGTTTGCCATGATCGTGCGTTTGGCACCGCTATAGGTACCAACAACACAGGCCACCACCGGGCCGTGGCTGAAAGTTTCATGGGCCGCGGTTAAGAGTTTCATGGGCCGTAGCTGAGAGTTTCATGCACTATTATACGCTGTACAGAAAACTCGAATGCGCCGAAGAAACTTCTGCGCATTTTGTACTTGTTTTTTCTTGTTGTGCTTTGTATTCTAGATTTTTAAAATTCTGTTGTACCTGTTGTTTTCCTGTTTTGTAATTACATGGCGTTATGCCTGATAATTTGTTTGTATTATTTAATTTGCAAATAAATTGTTGCATAATAGAAATAATGTTCGTTGTAATGTCAAGTTATTTAGCTTTTATTTTCTAATATAAATATCGTAATCTTATTTACAGAAAAGGGAACTGGCTAAATCCGTGTATAAATAATGACCAGTCACAGGGAGAGTCTTCCATATTTGTATTATTTAATTTGCAAATTCATTGTTGCTTAATAGCAATAATCTCCGTTTCATTGCCAAGTTATTTGGTTGTTATTTTCGTAGATCGTAATAGTTTTTATTTAGAGAAAAGGGAAGTGGCCAAATCTGTATAACTAATGGCTAATTGGCTAAATCTGTATAAATAATGACCAATCATAGGAAGAGTCTTCCATGATAAAATTATGAGTCTTTCATGATAAAATTAGTGTCTTTCTGATAGGAAATTGTAAAAGACCAGCGGCCTTCAAGACCACAAGGAAAGTTATCAACACGTAAGCAATTGTTCGAAATATCTTTGGTTAACCGCAAAGTGGTTTCTGAATCATCCAAATAATTCTAAATAATTTTTGGAATAATCACTGACTGTCCTTGTTTGAACGCCCTCTTAGGCTTTACTTCCTTTGTTATTTGTATTAGCGTTTTATCTGTTTGTGTAATTATGTGTTTTATTTATTCTTTGGAAACTTGAATTTCAAGTCAGTGGCCCCAGCAGGCCTGTTCCATATGAATACGGTTCATCATCTGAATAATAATAATAATAATAATAATAATAATAATAATAATAATAATAATAATAATAATAATAATAATAATAATTGTTATTGTTTGTATTCAACTTTACTCTTCGATATCCTCGTTTCTTTGCTTTCTATTTTGTAGAAGCTTGCAGTTCGTTTAATAATAATAATAATAATAATAATAATAATAATAATAATAATAATAATAATAATAATAATAAATTCACAAATCTGTAGTGATATCAATAAATTGTATTATATGTAAAAGATAAAAACAAAGGTTTTTAAATACCTTTTGAAAATAATACAGTTGATTGATATAATGGGGATTTTTTTTAATTTAATAATAATAATAATAATAATAATAATAATATAATAATAATAATATCTGGAATGCAATACAAGCCCACCAAATGAGTTACTACTACTACTACTAATACTAATAACTACTAATAATAATACTACAATGAAATACAACTACTACTACTAATAATTAATAATAATAATAATAATAATATCTGCAATGCAATACAAGTCCACCAAATGAAGTAATAATAATAATAATAATAATAATAATAATAATAATAATAATAATAATAATAATAATAATAATATCTGCAATGCAATTCATGGCCTCCAAGTGAAATCAAACGACATTGCCGAAAAAGCTCTTCAGAAACGAGAAGCTGCGTTTACACTGAATCCCCGGGGAGAAAGAGAGGCGATCCAGGTGCCAATATTCGGGGGAAAATGACCAATCCGGGTCTCGTAAACGACCCCATCGCGAGGACGGAGGGTAACCCCGAAATTCGACGTGACCGCTCGAGGTGTAGGTTAGGTCTTAAGGAACTCGATAATCACTTGAGCGGCTCTTCTTCTTCATTGCCTGCCCCTTTCACGCGAAGAGTCTCTCTCTCTCTCTCTCTCTCTCTCTCTCTCTCTCTCTCTCTCTCTCTCTCTCTCTTCTCAGGCAGTTTTAAGGCGAGTGGCGGTTTCAGTCTCTCTCTCTCTCTCTCTCTCTCTCTCTCTCTGGCAGTTTTAAGGCGAGTGGCGATTTGAGTCTCTCTCTCTCTCTCTCTCTCTCTCTCTCTCTCTCTCTCTCTCTCAGACAGTTTTAAGGCGAATGGCGATTTCAGTCGGTCTCTTATTTTCTCTGTCTCACAGTTTCACGGTGATTGGCGATTTTCTCTCTCTCTCTCTTCTCTCTCTCTCTCTCTCTCTCTCTCTCTCTCTCTCTCTCACACACACACACAAATTGAATTTCTTGATAGGCAGTATTCCTCTCCCTCTATCTCATAAGGTTTATCTGCATTTACTGATGTGGTGATGCCTTTAATATGATGCCTTTAATACCTTCGGTAAGTTTGCTTAGGGGATCAACTTATTTTGACGTCTGCACTTGACGAATAATGACATGTCCACATGACGAATTATGACATTTCTATTTGACGAATTTTGACGTGTCCACTTGGCGAATTATGACGTGTCCACATGACGAATTATGACATGTTCACTTGACGAATTATGACGTGTCCACATGACGAATTATGACATGTCTATTTGACGAATTATGACATGTTCACTTGACGAATTATGACGTGTCCACATGACGAATTATGACATGTCTATTTGACGAATTATTACGTGCCCACTAGACGAATTATGTCCACTTGACGGATTATGACATGTCCACTTTACGAATTATGACATGTCCTCTCGACGAATTATGACACGTCCACTTGCACGAATTATGACGTGTCCACTTGACGAGTTATGACTTGTCCACTTGACGAATTATGACGTGTCCACTTGACGAGTTATGACTTGTCCACTTGACGAATTATGACGTGTCCACTTGACGAGTTATGACTTGTCCACTTGACGACTTATGACGTGTCCACTTGACGAATAATTACGTGTCCACATGACGAACTGTCATTTCTATTTGACGAATTATGACGTGTCCACTTGACGAGGTATGACGTGTCCACTTGACGAATTATGACGTGTCCACTTGACGAGTTATGACTTGTCCACTTGACGAATTATGACGTGTCCACTTGACGAATAATGACTTGTCCACATGACGAACTGTCATTTCTATTTGACGAATTATGACGTGTCCACTTGACGAGTTATGACTTGTCCACTTGACGAATTATAACGTGTCCACTTGACGAATAATGACGTGTCCACATGACGAACTGTCATTTCTATTTGACGAATTATGACGTGTCCACTTGACGAATTATGACATGTCCTCTTGACGAATTATGACGTGTCCATTTGACGAATTATGACGTGTCCACTCAACGAATTATGACGTCCACTTGACGAATTATGACATGTCCACTTGACTAATATAAAGATTTTCTCTTAAATTACTTTAGATTTCCTGTCATGCTGGACATCATGAGAATAAGCTTTTTTACAGGGGAAATCAAATATACAGGATGCTATTTTTTTATGTAAGCAAATCAAGATATTGAAATTGGAAAACCTGAAGCAACTGTTCATAGATATTGTATTTTTCAACACGTGAAGGTAACCGTTTTGTTGGCGTGTTCATCGTATAACCGATTCTGTCGTCTAGTTAATGCTAGTTAATGCAAACCGAAAATCGAGTTGTAATCTAAGGTTTAAACACATTGATATATAACTGAACAGCAAAATATTAGGTGGGCTGTATGTTTTTTTTAATAGTTTCATTGTAAGCTAAGGTTTAAATACATTGATATATAACTGACAGCAAAATGCTAGGGGTCTATATATTTTTTAATCGAAATTCAAACCTATGGTCAAAATCTTAGAGTAATGGCACTAAGTTTTGTCATCGACAACAAAACTAGAAAGGAAATTATATTCCTGCTGTGTTTTTAAATTTTGAATTAGTTGCATCTGAAGCAAAAGTTACGGTTTGATTTATTTATTTGTTTTTGTTCTGAAGATTGTAGGAAAGATGTACATAATACTTGATTATATTTCCAAGAAAGGTGCCTTGACTATTCCTTGTCTTCGTAAGTGTTAGACGGTTTTAACTGATAAAGTGGGAATGTTTATATTTTATATTTACTCGCGGGCACGCACACAGACACACTCAGACACACACGCACATATATATACACACACATGTAAGTGCACTTCAACCATTGCGTTCCTACTCGTCTGATTCAGTGCTGTAAGGACGAATAATTCTCGTCCGAAGTAACTTTTCCAATGTTTTCCTTGTTTTTTTTATTTCCAGATCTTCTGAAAAGCTCTAACGTAGGACTTAAACTGTTTTATCAGTTATAACGTACGATCAAAGTATTTCGTGTACCCCGAAAGAGACGTAATTTCCTGTTTCGTATGCAAAATAATTCAGTCATATCTGAATGCATAACTTCTCTATATTTATATAAAAAATAATTTGGCAGTAGTAGAGAATCGTCACTCTTCCACGGCAGAAAGGCGGTGTAAGGATATTTTGATATGTCCTTATTATTCTCAGGGACGTCACTTCCGAATATCCTTTTTGCCTTCTGAAACGCATTTCTCCAATCTGGAGAACTATTCAAAGATAATCTCTCTCTCTCTCTCTCTCTCTCTCTCTCTCTCTCTCTCTCTCTCTCTCTCTCTCTCTCTCTCAGTCGAAGAGACTTCCGTGGAGTTGATAGAATTCCTTTTACATTTATAATTCCTCATCGTAAGAAGTACAGAAAAGATTTCGTTACGGATGGGGAGGTAATTATAATGTTTCTTAAGTTTCTTATGATGAATGGAAGTGCAAACAGCTATCAGCACTTCTTTAAAAGTACATACCGACTTAATAAATACTCATGAAACTGTTTCTTGTGAACTGAAGTGCAATATTTTTATTCATGCTTGTACGTATCTAAAAGCAAGAATATGCAGAGATAAATTGAGTTCTCCCGTGAATTGGAATTTCTCAGCCCAATTTTGAGATGAATGTTTGAGCTCGCATTGTCAAAGGTTTATCTGTAATGTGATTCCCTCAGAAAAATTGCTTGTTCGTGATTTCTGTCTCATATCTTTTGTTTCTTTTGCGCTGTGAAGAAACTTAAGTAGTGAAAATATTAGAACAGTCAGGATTACTTTTTTTTTTTGGGGCCGCATCTGGTCACCTAACCAAGGACTAACCGAACCTAACGTCTGTTAATTCTGCAGACCGAACGACCTGCTGAATATGAAATCAAGGTTAATTCATTTGAGTTGTCCTTAACATTTCAAACACTTATCATTCAATCTTCTGTATCATTCGAAAAAGCCAAGAATATGAAAAGGAACATGACGCTACCACTTTATTTCAGTGTATGGTACGCTTGTTATTTGCTGTTATTTCATTATTTTTATAGGCAATTCTTAAAAAACAGGTATTCTGCTCTGTGGGAGCTTAATAATAATAATAATAATAATAATAATAATAATAATAATAATAATAATAATAATAATAATAATAATAAAGCAACAGCATGGACATTTTACAGGAAGTTGATTTTGAAGCGAACATCCTCAATATCAGTCGACACGGAGCATTTGTTTGCAATACGGGACACGTTTTGGGTTATGAATCCTGCCTGTTTGTTTTGTCTATTCTGAAATATATATTATATACATACATATATATATACTGTATATATATATAGATATATACTGTTTATATATACATATATATTTATATATATATATGTATATATATATATATACTGTTTATATATACATATATATTTATATATATATATATATTATATATATATATATATATACATATATATATATATATATATATATATATATATATATATATATATATATATATATATATTATATATATATATATATATATATATATATATATATATATATATAATTGTGAAGAAGCAAAGGAAATTCATATGCTTTTACAATTGTTCCAAAAAGAATTCTCTCTCCTCATATTCTTTTTTTTTTTTTTTTTTGAGAGGCTAAAAAGCCAACCTCGGAGAAGTTACAGAAAATACAAATTGTAAGATACAGAAAATTACAAGACGAATCTTATTTCATGTGTACCTGGACGTGAGATTTTTTTTTTAAGATAAAGATCTTAAGAGCTTGTTTTACATTTCGCCGGAACGTGACCCGGTATTATACGAGAGTGAAAACGTATTTTGATATTCTGTATTACTCTACATTATAAACTGGAGCAGTGTTATTTCAGTGTCATGCATTAAAGACTGTTATATTCAGTATAATGTTTTGGTAAAAATTTTATATCATTGCATGTTATATTTAATGAATATTATATTTTACATAGCTCTTTGTTAAAAATGTTATATTAGTTACAGGTATTATTGAATGTTATATTTAGCATAACGCTGTGATAAAAATGTTATCCTAGTAATAGGCATTACTGAATGTTATATTTAGTATAATGTTTTGGTAAAAGTGTTATTATTTCAATAACAGTCATTACTGAATGTTATATTTAGTATAATGTTATCTCAGTGTTATCAGTTGCTAATTTTTTATATTATGCTTAACCAAAACGACATCCCGATGTCATGCTTCCAGTATCCAGAGCCAGTCTAACTCTCTCTCTCTCTCTCTCTCTCTCTCTCTCTCTCTCTCTCTCTCTCTCTCTCTCTCTCTCTCCGATCCCGATGTCTCAGGGCCAATTTCTCTCTCTCTCTCTCTCTCTCTCTCTCTCTCTAAAGAAAACTCACAGAACTCGTCCCGATGTCATGCTTCCAGTATCCAGAGTCTAACTCTCTCTCTCTCTCTCTCTCTCTCTCTCTCTCTCTCTCTCTCTCTCTCTCTCTCTCTCTCTCTAAAGAAAAATCACAGAACTCGTGAAAATAAAAAGGGAAAGTTCTCTTGTTCTTTCGACATTTTAATCAGACTCGTCTTTTCAAGGCGCAGATGTCTGGAGCAAATGCGCTGTATTATTAAGAGTGTGCCGGAAACAGCTTCTGGGCAACTGTTTTTATTCTCACTTTAGCTGCGTGACAGGTAAATGCGATGTGTAGTGTGATACGAATGTGTATATATTTTATATAGTATATAATATTTATATATACATACATGTATTCATATGTTTATATATAATACACACACACACGCATATATATATATATATATATACACTGTATATTTATATTATATATAAATACTTTTTGTACATATGTATATATATATATATTTAATATATATAATATATATAGATTAGTATATATATTTGTATATATATTTGTATATAATATATTTATATATATATATATAATTTATATATTTTATATATTTATATAAATATTTATATCTACAGTATCTATTTATTATCTATATCTATATATATATATATATATATATATATATATATATATATATATATATATATATATATATACATATACACACACACACACACACACCTACAACACAGGATTTCGAAAAGTAAAAATCATTCTCCAGTTAACAGATTTTGGAAACTCATTTTATCAAAACTTAACAAGCGAATAACTCAAACCTATATCATTTATTCAGCCAAGGAGCTGAATCACGAAAGAACCTTTAAAATATGAAAATACCCATAATAATTTTTTTCCCAGTCTCACAGAAACAGGCCCAAGGTAAATCATCTTGCGTGTGAGGTATTGTGAATTCACAAATCTCGACAAATCCTTCAAATTAGCGCAGATGATTGTGTGAAGATGTTTCCGTGCAATCTTCGGCTTTGTGTAATATTTCTCCCGGTATCCCCCCTTGTGTATCTCTTGATTGCTCTGGCAGACGAAATTACTCCAGCAATAATGTAATAATGTGTATATATTTTACATTTATATTCTCTAACGTAAGGCTTTGCTTTGTTATTATTATTTTTTATCATTCTTATTATTTCTCGAAGAAAGTAGCGTAACGTCAGTTTGTTGTTGTTGTTATTATTATTATTATTATTATTATTATTATTATTATTATTATTATTATTATTATTATTTCTCGAAGAAAGCAGCGTAACGTCAAATTAATTATTATTATTATTATTATTATTATTATTATTATTATTATTATTATTATTATTTCTCAAAGGAAGCAGCTTAACGTCAAATTAATTATTATTATTATTATTATTATTATTATTATTATTATTATTATTATTATTATTACCGAACAGATGAAAGTTAAAAAATTATGTTACAGTCATTTGAAAGCAGAAAATATATAACACTCTTAGTTTTCTGTTGTTATATTTATTTTTCCCTATTTATCCGTTAACTTGTATTTGCTCGTATGGCACGTTTTATCTCTCTCCTTTTTAAACATTTTTTTTTTATTCAGTGAGAGCTTGCTTTACAAGTTACTGAATCGTTTGACTTATTCCATACGAATGTTTTTCCATTTGGAAATTACGAAGTACAGTCAGGAAAGTGACGATGTAATTGTTGTGAGAAGTTGAGGGGGGGGGGGCGGGATGTCTGAGCTCTGTACTGTGGGTGGTCCGGGGGGGGGGGGATGTCTGAGCTCTACCTGTGGGTGGTCAGGGGGCGGGGGTTGACGGGGGTGGGTGTGGTCGTGAGCTCAGTACTATTCACCGGACGTAACAGTTGTTGGTGTCACAAGCATCTCTTGTGACACCAACGCTGTGACACCAACGAGGATTGCAAAGTAGAGAAATCGGGGAAGTGGAGAACCATGTTGATGTAGAAGGGTAGGTCTTAGAGGAAGAAGACGAAGAAGGAGAAGGAGAAGAAGATTTTCGTTTTCTCGGGGAAACACTGGACCGTGAAGCAGGTGTTTATGGTACAGTACCGCGTGATAATGAGAGAGACAGCTAGACTGATGGTACATAAAAATTTCCTATTTGTACATAGAGCAATGACTTGAGATGCGTCTAGAAGAGCTGCCCTACTCTCTGTGGCATAGGAAATATGGGCACTTACAAAGAAAATGGAGATGTTTAGAGATGTAACTACAGAAGGATGACATCCATGGCTAGAATGCTGTAAGAGGAACTTACGACAAGTAAAGTGGTTGTCTATGAAGACATACTTATGGTGTCCCGCGGCTGGTCACTAGACCGATGTCTCAAAGTGTGATGTGGTTTGGAGATGTAATTGTTAAGATGAAGAACAGTTAGTCAGGGAAAAGAGTAAATATGGAATTAGCCAGACAAAGAATTGAGGTGAGGCCGAGGAAAGCATAGAAAAAATGGTATAGATGAAGACCTAGGCCTAGTGGCCAGTTTAGGCAGAAAGTGCGCAGGATAGATAGATGAGGGTGGGGAGAACTCATTGCAAATCTAAAATCATTAAAATGAAAACTGAATTGAAACGTTCGTGGATGATGATGATAATGATGATATTGATAATGATGATAATATTGATGTCAAGTACGTATAGCTTTATAAATGTTCCTACAAGTAAAATTGAAAGTTTAAACTGCAAATAAAACCCTCGTGGAATCATTTTGGGAAGTTGTCCAGCTTGCCTGCTAAATAACACACCCCATAGAAAGCTTTTATTTGTTACTTAAAGCATCCCTAAATACGCTGAATACAACATTCTTTACATAAATTACGTAAATTTGTAATATTTTTTCGGGATTTGTGTTCACGTTACATAGAATGATTTGTAGTTTATCAATATACTGAAACAAAGTATGAGTATATATATATATATATATATATATATATATATATATATATATATTATATATATATATATATATATATATATATATATTATATATATATATATATATATATATATATAATATATGTTAACTTATTGTGTGTATGCATATATATATATATATATATATATATATATATATATACTATATATATATATATATATATATATATATATATATAGAAACCTCGATGGCTCAGTCGATTTACAGCAGCAGCCGGACTTCGTAGAGGGTCTGTGGTGGGGTTCAAACCCGCAGCTGACTGATCAGAGAGGCAGACACTTTGCTATCTGTGTAGACATCCCGGGATTATATATGTAATCAGCGGATAGGTTTGCTTAAAAAGCAAATGGATGTTACAGACTAAATACACACACAAAAACAAAGCCACTACAACATCTTCTAAAAACATAACAAACATCTCACGTCTCGAACTCTCGCCATACCCGCATAATAACTTCTCGCTGCTGGGAAGAAAGGGCGTTGGTTCGGGTATGATACATGAAACATACGTGCCGGGGTCTAAGCGATGTCAGGCAGGGCAGCCGATCGAGACCACAGGTCTACCCAAGCCAAATCAAAAAGTCCTTCAAAAGAAGGCATCGTGCTTACCCCATACAAAAATGGGAATAAAAGCACGTTAAAAGAAGAATATATATATATATATATATATATATATATATATATATATATATATATATATATATATATATATATATATATATATATATAAACACATTGCGTATTCATACATTTACATTTACCGAAATCAAAGTTGGTTGAAGGGGTTGAAACGAAGAGCGCTTCATCCGAAGCCTTCATAACAAGTTCCCATCTAAAATGCAAATGAGGTCATCCCAACCAGACGGGGGGCGGGGGGCGGTGGCCTTCCCGAGATATGGCATTCATGAAGTGGATCAAAATTAAATCCAATTATTTCGCTGTTGGTCGAAATGGCTTACGAGAAGGATTAGAGTCCCGGTGAGGGCCGAAGCCTCTTTCTTTTTGGAGTTCAACATCGGAATGACTTCGCTGATGGCCGGCCCTGATCTTGACGAAGTTTCCGAGTTATTTCGTAAAAAAAAAAAAAAAAAAGTGTTCGAGTGGCGGGAACATTGAATGAAATGGGCAAAGCTTGAATGTTATTGGATGTTTGCATGTGTAAGCATTTGTGTAACTTTTGATATTATTATTATTATTATTATTATTATTATTATTATTATTATTATTATTATTATTATTATTATTATTACATATATAATAATAATAATAATAATAATAATAGTGTATTATTATTATTATTAGTAGTAATATAGTAGTAGTAGTAGTAGTAGTAGTAGTAGTAGTAGTAGTAGTAGCAAGATGTATTTTCTTTATTTAACAGCAAGTGAATTTTAAAACATTTGTGAAATGTTGATGTAACTTTTAAAAGAAGAATATATATAAATATATATATTTAAATATATATAATATATTTTTACACATAATATATGTTTATATACTGTATATATAAAAATATATACATATATATGCATACATACATATACAAGCATATACATAATATATAATTATATGTACAAATATACATAAATGTATGTGTATATATATATACACACAAGCACACACACATATATATATATATACATATATATATGTATATATACATATATATATATATAAATATAATATATATATATATACATATATATATAATGTAATATATATATATATATATATTATATATACATATATATATGTATATATACATATACCTGCATATAAATGTATACGGTGTGTAGCGTGCGTGTGCTTGTATACATTACCGTGTGTGTGTGTGTGTGTGTGTCCGCACATGTAATCACACAAACCAAAGAGAGAGGATCCGTCTCTCTGGAGCACACAAGCAAACGAAAGCTTCTTTGCCGAGGTTTCTTGCGAGCTGTCGTGTAGAGCGTGGTGGTTCATCTATCCTCGTTGGCCGGGTGGCCGAGATTTCCAATACCCTGGGGGATTCGACAAAATAACTTTCATTCGTGTGTAGTCAGAGGGAAAATAAATTAAAAAAGTTTCCTTTCACAACGCCAGACTTAGGGAGAATGGAAAGGCAAATATGCATATGGGTACGACGTGATTTTTTTTTTTTCTCTTCGTGTTTTGGGAGGTAATGTTGGATGAGTTAAAACACATGCATGCATATACACAGATTATATAGATATATATATTTATGTATATATATGCATATATATATACATATGTATATATAAATATATACATCTAAACACATATATATATATATATATATATTTTTTTTTTCTTATACGTATACATATGTGTGTGTGTGTATTTGTATGTTATGTGTTTGTACACTAAATATTCATGGGCGCCCCAGAGAGGTACACAAACACAGATCGATTGTCCATGAAAATACGTAAGTGCACATATCTGCTCGCTCGAGTGCGTTCTTTTTATCTTTTCTCCGGCCGCGTATCGGAATATGTTTCTTGAGCTGACTTGATACCGATTGGATTTTTGCCCGATATCGAAATATGTAGATTGGTATTCTCTTGAAAAAGGATAAAGGGGTCATTCTTTTTATTCAGTTGTGGTTGCACGTCTGCTTTCTCTTCTTTAGAAGACTTTTTCTATTTTTTATAGACACGCTTATGTGTGCCCATACCTTAAAAAATAATAAAATTGGAGAGATGATGATGAGGGCTATAGTCCCGACCCTTGGACGTTACGCACCGTCGTCAGCTCGGATGATTTTGCCTTTTTTGCATTCTTAAATATTTTAAGTGTTTGGAATTCAAGTGCAAGTATATAAAGATTTTTAAAGATTCAGCTTTTAAATATGTTAAACTTCATTTAAAATTCAGTGTATTATAGAGAGAGAGAGAGAGAGAGAGAGAGAGAGAGAGAGAGAGAGAGAGAGAGAGAGAGAGAGAGAGAGAGAGAGAGAGAGAGAGCTCAGATGACGTTGCCTCATTGTGCATACTTAAAGAGTGTTAAGAATTCAAGAGTAAGCATCTAAAAATTTTTAAAGATTCAACTTTTAAATGTGCTAAACTTCTGTTAAAAATTCAGCGCCTGATAGAGACGAAGAAGGAGAGAGAGAGAGAGAGAGAGAGAGAGAGAGAGAGAGAGAGAGAGAGAGAGAGAGAGAGAGAGAGAGAGAGAATTACTTCCCAGCATAAACAAAGTTATAACCGCATGATCTTGGAGACATAGATTGAAAAAGAGATTTTTCCCTTCTGTTCCTTTGCCCGAAAAAGACGCCTTTGTCTCGATGAAAAGAGTAATTGAAGGAAATAAATTTAATTTGGGCGACCGTGAGTCTGTCCAGGGACGAGGAACCGCGATTCTTTGCCGAAATCTGGAACTGGGGAAGGTGCAGGGATTTTTATTTCATGGAAGACAGACAACTGCTTAGACTGTAGCTCGGGGACATGAAATAATGGCGGACTTAAACTTTTGCTTGTTACATTTCTCCCGTTTATTTGAACTTTTACTTTACGTTATCGTTAACGTGAGTTTGTAGCGTCGCAACGCTTAGGAGATGTTACGTTTTATTCTGCCTTAAGGCTGGGTATTGTTCGGAAGGTTCCTTATTCTTGTTTTGAGTGATATTAGTTTTCCCTGTTTCCTAATGCTGCTAATTATGTAAGGAACATTGTCTGAATATTTCCTTTCTCGTCAGTTTTCCCAGGATGTTAGTGCGTTCTGCTCGTTTTGCAGAGCGTCAGTGGCTCTTTTTGTTATCTAAAAACTGGATGCAGCTAGGGACGCTGCTGACACCCTTTGGTAATGCCTACAGTGCACCACGAGATAAGCTACAAGTACTAATTATTATTATTATTATTATTATTATTATTATTATTATTATTATTATTATCTCAAGGCACCTCGCAGAATCTCAAGGTCTTTTAGAGATTTTAACATAAAAATTCAACAGGGAATTTCGTAAGAGGTTCTTTGCCTAATGGAACACAATGTAAAATTGCCATCCCACTGAGTAATGGAGATTTCTCTCTCTCTCTCTCTCTCTCTCTCTCTCTCTCTCTCTCTCATAAAAAAAATTTTTCTTCTCTCTCTCTCTCTTTCGCCTTTCATAAAAATTTCTCTCTCTCTCTCTCTCTCTCTCTCTCTCTCTCTCTCTCTCTCTCTCTCTCTCTCTCTCTCTCTCTCTCTCTCTCTAAAAAAAAAAAGATTTTCTTTCACTTTCTCCATCTCAGAATGCGAAAGGGATATTACTCGTATTGTGAGCTTCACTCAGCAAATGAAATGATTTACGTCATTCGCTGTTTTTGAGGCGATTTTATTCCGCGCTCGAATCGTGAGATTAATTCTAATCGGTGCTCCCCACTTCCCTAAAACAATTCTCCTTGCGTTTGATAACTGACTTACATTTTTATCTACTCTTTTAATAATTTGTTAATTTAGTTTTTCTTTTAGTTTTCTGTAAAAAAAAAAAAACTATTGTGCCGGCTCTGTCTGTCCGTCCGCACTTTTTCTGTCCGCACTTTTTCTGTCCGCCCTCAGATCTTAAAAACTACTGAGGCTAGAGGGCTGCAAATTGATATGTTGATCGTCCACCCTCCAATCATCAAACACACCAAATTGCAGTCCTCTAGCCTTCTCAGTAGTTTTTATCTTATTTAAGGTTAAACTTAACTATAATCGTGCTTCTGGCAACATAACTACCAGGCCTTGGTTAAAGTTTCATGGGCCTTGGCTCATACAGCATTATACCGAGACACCGAAAGTTAGACCTGTTTTCGGTGGCCTTGATTATACGCTGTAGCAGCTGCACAGAAAACTCGATTGCGCCGAAGAATCTTGGGCACATCTTTTACTTGTTTTAATAAGTGATCTCTTTGTGCATTTCCTGTTACCTTCTGTCACATCTTTCAAATGAATGCCATGTTATTTGGGAGCTTTTCAAGTCATTGCCCCTGGGCTAAGCTGAACCAATTGGTTAGACTAGAACCAATTGGTTACAACGGGACCTACAGCTTATTGTGGAATCCGAACCACAGTATAGCGAGAAATGAATTTCTATCACCAGAAATAAATTCCTCTAACTCTTCATCAGCCGGCCGCGGGAATTGAACTCCGGCCCATCGAATGACAGTCTGAAGCTCAACCGACTCATCCAAAGAAGGGCTTCCCCACCCCCCCTGTGATGGACTTGGTCCTTGTGAATAGGATTCATCTTCTGAATAATAATAATAATAATAATAATAATAATAATAATAATAATAATGAAACAGGTTACTTCTTTTTTTTTTTTGTTAAAGCACGTCATCCTTTTTCCCAATCCCCTCGTTTCGTATTAAATGATACGATAAGGTCAAGTTAAGTTCAAGTTACATTACCTTGTTGGGAAAATAGCCTGTTCGTGGGTCGTGGATCCCTTGGTGAGGTACCGGAGGTTTCCTTTATGCTAACAATCCAGAATTTGTGTTCTAGTCGTCGTAGAATCTAACGGATGAAAGGCAATATCCTCTTTTTTAATGAACTGGTCCTCTGAAAATTCATTAAGAATCGTTCCAGCAATTGAAGATGAAATTATGCACAGTGAAGCATTCATATAAATTATGACGCAGATATTATTTGATATTCAGCCGGAACTCTTGAGTTATGGCCTTCGAAGAAAAGTTTTATGGGAATTGAGACTAAAAGATCATTTAGAAAACAGTAGGCTTGTTTCCTTTATAATGAGAAACGTACCAGTTTAAGGAAGGACACTCATTTAACTAGGAAACACGGAAGGAAGAGGCAGGGTTCCAGATTTCACAGGTGATGGTGATGGCTTTCTCAAAGCTGCTGATTTTATGAGCGAAAATTTTGTGCGTTTTTCTCTCGTTAAATGTTTAGATGCACCTTTTTAACCAATATTTTATAATATTGAAATTTTCAAGTTTAATAATATCGTTAATCTCTTAAAAAATACACATACATACATACATATATTTATATATACAATATATATATATATATATATATATATATATATATATTTTTTTTTTTAAAGAAATTTCCAGTGTTTGCAAAAGACAGGTTCAGTAATTCGCAAGATCCTTGGTAAATTAAGACAGAATATCTTACAATTTTTTTTATTTCGAAAGATAAATTGTGTTTTTCTTACCTGGTTTGCATGCAATTGAACATAAAAAATACTAAACACACATAAATACCAAATACACTTGTAAATCCAGTTAGGATTGGTTTTACAAACTAGGTCACAGCGCTTTCATAACTGTATTTTTATGTTTCATGCTTTTAATGCATTCATGCAAGAGATTCAACCTGGAAAGCGCACGTGATTGCTCTGCAATGTGAAGTACTGTATTCCCATATACAATAGTGTTTGGCAATCGCGGAAGAGAGAGAGAGAGAGAGAGAGAGAGAGAAAAAGAGAGAGAGAGAGAGAGAGAGAGAGAATCAGAAAGAGAGAGAGAGAGAGAGAGAGAGAGAGAGAGAGAGAGAGAGAATCATGAAAAGAGAGGGAGAGAGAGAGAGAGAGAGATAGAATCATGAAAAAGAGCAGAAAGAGAGAGAGAGAGAGAGAGAGAGAGAGAGAGAGAGAGAGAAGAGAGAGAATCATGAAAAAAGAGAGGGGAGAGAGAGAGAGAGAGAGAGAGAATCATGAAATAGAGGGGAGAGAGAGGGACAATCATGAAAAAGAGGGGAGAGAGAGAATCATAAAAAAAGAGGAGAGAGAGAGATAGAGAGAATCATGAAAAAGAGGAGAGAGAGAGAGAGAGAGAGAGAGAGAGAGAAAGAGAGAGAGAGATCATGAAAAAGAGGAGAGAGAGAGAGCTGCTACAACGGAAAACGAGCAACGTGATTTCATTAATCCATTTCCAAAGTTATTTTGGATCCGATGAAACATTTTGCCATATGAAAGAATCGTCGGTTTCGCTCGAAATGAAAATTGAGCGAAGATTAAAAAGAGGGGAAAAAAAAGAGGTAAATCATTTGAGGTTTTAAAGCTAGAGTCCGATATGTCGTATTTTCCAGCGCTTAAAACTCCCATTATTTTGCAAAGTGGTTTGCTTTACGTTCTTTTTCATTACAGTATCAGAGAAATTTTAATTGGTGAATTTTGCCGGTTTTACTGGAACGCTCAAGGCCATACATCGAAACTGCTGGAGTGTTTTATTATTATTGTTATTATTATTATTATTATTATTATTATTATTATTATTATTATTATTTCTCTTTCTTTTTCTTCCAGCTGAAGGAGTGGTTTTGAGCCCTGATGTTATTATTATTATTATTATTATTGTTATTATTATTATTATTATTATTATTATTATTATTATTATTTAGAGGATGAGCACTCATTTTATTATTATTATTATTAATATTATTATTATTATTTAGAAGATGAGCACTTTATTATTATTATTATTATTATTATTATTATTATTATTATTATTATTATTATTATTATTATTATTATTATTATTATTCTCTCTTCTCTTTCTTTTTCTCTTCCAGCTGAAGGATGTGGTTTAGAGGATGAGCCCTGATTCTGTTATTATTATTATTATTATTATTATTATTATTATTATTATTATTATTATTATTATTATTATTTTAAAGATGAGCACTCATTTTATTATTATTATTATTATTATTATTATTATTATTTAGAGGATGAGCACTCATTTTATTATTATTATTATTATTAATTATTATTATTATTATTATTATTATTATTATTATTATTATTATTATTATTATTATTATTATTATTATTATTATTATTATTATTATTTCTCTCTTCTCTTTGTTTTTCTCTTCCAGCTGAGGGATGTCGTTTAGAGAATGAGCCCTGATTTTGTTACTTATTATTATTATTATTATTATTATTATTATTATTATTATTATTATTATTATTATTATTCAGAAGAAGACGAACCCTATTCATATGGAACAAGCTCACATGGGCCACTGACCTGAAATTCCAGTTTCCAAAGAATATGGTGTCCATTTGAAAGAAGTAGCAGAATATAACAGTAAATACTGAAAGGAGAGATCAGTTATCAGACAAGAAAAACTAAATTAACAGATTTACATTTACAAATTTACAAATTTAAGTATGATAAACAAAATTTGTTCAATAACAGTCATTTGACGCAGTCATTATACGTAAATATGTTCATTCAAGCCTTGATTAGGTGTCATTTAGAGTGAACAATTCATTTCGTTTTTTTTTTTATCATTTCGAAAAGGTTTATTCCCAAATGAGTGGAGTTAGGATTGGGACTTATTGTCTCGACGTCATTTTTTGAGGGGGGGATGGGTGGTTTGGCTGGATGGTGGGGTGTGGGATGGAGGATTGGGTGGGGGAAATTGGTGGATGGAGTGGGGGAATGGGTGGATGGGGTGTGAGGAAATGGGTGGGTTGGGTGTGGGTTAGGGGTGGGATGGATGATTGAGTGGGGAAATGGGTGGATGGGGTGGGGAAATGTGTGGATAGGGTGGGAGTATAAGTGGATGGGTTAGAAAAGTAAGTATAGCTTAGTTTTACCAGACCACTGAGCTTATTAACAGCTCTCCTAGGGCTGGCCCGAAGGATTACACTTATTTTAGGGTAATGGGTAGGTTTGGTCGGGGAGTGGGGTGGGGTAAATAGGTGGGTCGGGTGAAATTGGTGGGCGGGATGAAATTGGTGGGTGGGGTGAAATTGTGGGCGGTGAAATTGGTGGGTGATGAAATTCACAGTGGGTGGGGTGGGGGATATGGAACACGTTTATGTACAACACAGTACAAACTTCACTTGAGATATAAGTTAAAATCCAAGTGAAGTAAATAAAAGTATGTACGTATGTATGTTAACCACGAAGGTTAGACGACTACGCTTCCCATTCAGTATTCCCTTTGATATTATGTTCTAAGATATTACTGAGAAGGCTGACCACGTAATTAGCAACTGCTCATACCTCAGGTGTATATATGTATATATATAGTATATATATATATATATATATTGTATATATATAAGTTGATATATATATATATATATATATATATATTATATAATTATATATGTATATACACATATATATATACATATATACATACATTACATATGATATATAGTTATATAGATAGACAGACCGCATGTAAGGTTGAGAGATAAAACGCTAGTAACAGCGAAATTAATGAAGAAAAACTTAGTAGCACAATTCAATGAAAAGCTGGAAACAAAAAAGCGAAAGCAGAATTGAAAAAAGAACAGATGAATGAAAATATGAAATAAAGAGAAACAGTAAATTTGCCAAGAAGATTTTTCAAATAAATTAGCGAAAGAAAAAAACCAGAGTATTAAAACAAAAATAGACTCTTACAAATTAAAAAAAGTAGAGATCTGCCCCAGCCCCCGAAAAAAATAAAAAAAGAAGTAGACATGAGGCGAAAAAAGTAGTCCTGAGCCAAAAAATATAAAAAAAGAAGTAGACATGATCCGAAAAAAAGTAGACCTGAGGCAAAAAAATAAAAAAGTAGACATGAGCCGAGAAAAAGTAGACCTGAGCGAAAGAAAAATAAAAAAAAAGTAGACATGATCCGGAAAAAGTAGACCTGGGCCTCTAAAAATTTATAAAAAAAAGTAGACATGAGCTAAAAAGCGAGAGACCTGAGCCCCCCCAAAAAAAATAAGTAGACATGATCCGAAAAAGTAGACCTAAATAAAAAAATAAAAACAAAATAAAAAAGAAGTAGACACGAGCTAAAAAAAAAAAGTAGAGACATGAGCCCCTCCCCACCCCAAAAAAAGCTCCTCTTACGAGCGGTTAGCAGCCGATACGAACCGAAGGGTAGGTTTTGAGAGGCGGGGACTGATGGCCTGTCGGCTGGGAGGCCGTGTAAAATCGTTCGCTGACGAAAAGCCAATATTAGCCCCGAGCACATATTTACCGGCTGCAGATCTTCGTGTGCTTGAAAAGAGGTATTTAATGTTTTGAAGATTTCTTTTTGGGTATTATTATTATTTATTATTATTATTATTATTATTATTATTATTATTATTATTATTATTATTATTATTATTATTATTATTATTATTATTCGGCTGCAAGTCATCGTGTGCCTTAAAAGAGATATTTAATGTTTTGACGATTTCCTTTTAGTTATTATTATTATTATTATTATTATGATTTTTATTATTATTTTTGTTATTATCCGGCTGCAGATCTTCGTGTGCTTTAAAAGACAGATATAATGTTTTGACTATTATTATTATTATTATTATTATTATTATTATTATTATTATTATTATTATTATTATTATTATGATTATTATTATTATTATTATTATTATTATTATTATTATTATTATCCGGCTGCAGATCTTCGTGTGCTTTAAAAGAGGTACTTAATGTTTTGACGGTATATTTTTGGTTGTATTATTATTATTATTATTATTATTATTATTATTATTATTATTATTATTATTATTATTATTATTATTATTATTATCATTATCCGGTTGTAGATCTTCAAAAAGCCCAAAAGAGGTTTTTAATATTTTGACGGTTTATTTTTTGTTTTTATATTAATATAATAATACACACAATTATTATTATTATTATTATTATTATTATTATTATTATTTACCTGGTGCAGGTCTTCGTGATTATTATTATTATTCCAACTAACAGTGCATTGGACACGTATTGTCTGTGCATATGTAAATAGACCCTTTTAATAATTCACCATCTCATGTTACCGCGTTGAGTAGTTTTTACGTATGCAATCTCACGGTTGTTTTTATACTCTAAGTCACTGTTAGCAGCCATGACGTACTTTAATTACATCTTAATTACATCAGCAAACTCTCCTGGCCTAAATCAAAGCGCAGGCTCGTATGACGCTTTCTCTCAGGGTAATTCGCGCAAAAGAAAATGAAGAAAAAAGTCTAATTAAGATATATTTCATTAGACGGGAGCCCCTAATGAAGGGCGTCTTATGCAACCCGGCGAACAACGCCGGGGTCTTTTGTGTAGGCCTCGAAAGCTCTTCGGTTTTTGCTCTAATTTCTCGTAATTTTTCCTCGGGGATTTTCGTGTTTACTTCGCCGCGTTTTTGTGCTTAATATTCCGTGTTTATTTTTCTCTTTCCTCCGAGAAATTAAAGTGTTTTTTTCCCTTTATGAAGTGGGAGAGGACAGTTTACGCTTCAGTGCTGCTGTGCTCTAGGTGGAGAAGTGGACGAGCTTTTAAAATTCAAAAGTGCGAGTGTGTTTGTTTTGTAAAAAGGCTGAATGTCTTGGTAATTATTGCAGCTATACTTTTGAAAGGTGCCAACAATATTGTATTTTTAATTTATTTTTTTGTTTCTGTTTGAAGAAAGAAATGTGTATGTGTTCCTCCTCTTTTCATGGAGTATGTTTGAATTTCAGCCTGCCTTTCTCTTCTTCTTCTTCCTTTCCTTCTTCTTTCTCTCTCTCTCTCTCTCTCCTGTGACCCACTGCAGTCGTCTGACAGCTAGGTACATAATTTAGTACTTAAGTCAACAGAGGCACACTTGAATTTTTAGAGAATGCGCTCATCTGTCCCACTTCATTTAATTCCAGATTCGAACGTAGGTCGTCATATTGTGAGCTAGACACACTACCATAAGCTACGAGACCAGTGAGAGAGAGAGAGAGAGAGAGAGAGAGAGAGAGGAGAGAGAGAGAGAGAGAGAGAGCATGGAAAAGATGGCTGCTTCGTGATTCAACATTGAGAGACCAATAAGTCTTAATGGCTTTAGAGCCCCTCGTTAGAAAGATAATTATGAGCTTCGTGTAGAAGACTGGATTTGAACGTTTCATGACCTCATTATCATGTCATCATGACGTTGCTAAGTAACACCAGAGCGAGAGTGAAAAATAAGCAAAAGTAATCTATTTGATAGCCTTGTAGGTGAAGGAACCATAGAGATACGGAGAACTGGATAGCCCAAGGTTGGAAAGAGACTAGCATAGATAGCGGACTGTAGTTTATGAAGCAAAACGAATTGTATTATCTAGGAACTCTTTTTGCTCTTGCGTCACATTAATTTCATAGAGACAGGAGACGAAGTTAGCTAAAATAAACCTGTTTTGTAATCCTTAATGCAGGAAAACCATAAGTTATATAAGCGGTTGTAACCCCTCTTGATATTTAAGATAGTTTGATGCGTTTCCTACTTAGGAAATTTTAAGCCCTCGTTGTCACTTGCTGATATGTCATAGCATTTTCAAAACTCTTGCATTTTAAACATACGAATGCGAATTGATATTATCAACTTTATCTCCCCCTCCCCTCGTGGTAATAATACACGAAGAAAAAATGAAATGTAAAATACAAATAGTCCCCCATGTTACCGTTACGGGTATTAACAGAGAATTAAAAATCCTAATGGATACGTCTATATTGGCATTTATAAAAGTGGGCGGATATTATGCTTTTTTTTATTGGTTCATCTTAATACTGTTGTGATTTTTCCATCTGTTCGTCATTTTCGCTTGTTACTCATTAGTCGTATATCTTCAATGTTTATGTGTTTATACCGTAGAGTTGATTCTAAATCTGGTGTTGCAAGAATGAGGAGGATTGTGATGATATATATATATATATATATATATATATATATATATATATATATATATATATATATATATATTTAATACTATATATATATATATATATATATGTGTGTGTGTGTGTGTATAATTGTATATATTACAGAGAGAAGCCACTCCTAAGTGTAAGTACTATCTCCGTGAGTAATATGCTGCATCTCTACCAGATGAAAAGTTTATATTCATAGCTACTTTGCATATGCACACTCCAGATACACCGGGGTGTGGAAAGTCTGTACAATAAATTCCAGGAAAAGTAAGCATCTGACTACAAAATTTATGTAGAAGCAGCTAGAATATTAAGTAAAACTTTTTTCCAAAAAAGTTTATTTTTAAGAAGTTGCTGGTCAGAGAGACATTTACTTCCTTCCTCTTTGAAAAAAACTTCCTCCTTCTTATAAAACTTCCTGAAGGACGCGTTTGCCGTCGGTTATGAAAAAAAACTGCCAGCTTAAAAAAATTTTTTCCAAAATAGTTTTTTTTTAGAATTTACAGGTCAGAGAGACATTTATTTCCTTCCTCTTAGAAAAAAATTCCCTCCTACAAAACTTCCTCTTCATGTGGACGCGTTTGACGTCGGTTAAAGAAAAAAAAAACTCGGCTTAAAAAAAATTTTTCCAACAAAAATTTTTTTGAAGAAGTTGCTAGTCAGAGAGACATTTATTTCCTTCCTCTTAGAAAAAATAACTTCCTTCTTATAAAAGTTCCTCTTCATCTGGACGCGTTTGCCGTCGGTTAAGAAAAAAAACCTGTCGGCTTAAAAAAATTTTTTCCAAAAATATATATATATTTTTTTTTTTCAAAGAAATTGCTGATCAGAGAGACATTTATTTCATTCCTCTTAAAAAAAAACTTCCTCTTCATGTGGACGAGTTTGCCGTCGGTTAAGAAAAAAAACTGTCGGCTTTAAAAAAAAATAACGTTTTCCAAAGTTTTTTTTTTATAAGAATTTGCTGGTCAGAGTGACATTTATTTCCTTCCACTTAGAAAGAAAAAACTTCATTCTTCATCTGGACGCGTTTGCCATCGGTTAAGAAAAAAAACTGTCGGCTTTAAAAAAACCTGTTTGGTCCTGACTTTTGAATCTGCTCACTGCCAAAGAAATTTGTAGCTTAACGAAAAATTTGTTTCTTCAGAAGAGCGAATTCCTGGTTCATTTGTCACAAGACATACTAATTGCATCATAGGGAACTTAGAATGATATGCCGAAACGCAGAATTAGCACTAAAAATATTATTATAATGGCAAGACTCTGAGAATGTGTAATCTGGACATCTGATGAAACAAAGATATTTTGACAGTGATATAGCTGTTATAATAATAATAATACTAATAATGTATTTAAAAGAGGGTTTATTACACATATAATAATAATAATAATAATAATAATAATAATAATAATAATAATATAATAATAATAATGTATTTAAAAGAGGGTTTATTACATCCCGGGATTATATATGTAATATATGCACAACATGTTACAGACTAAATACACACACAAAACAAAAAGCCATACAACATAAAAAAAAAAAAAAACATAAATAAACATCTCACACGTACTGAACTCGCCATACCTGCGCAATAACTTCGCATAGGGGCGTTGGGTCGGCATGACATGAAACATAATATATGATGTATGATCGAGACCACATATAAAGCCAACCAAAAGTCCTATATACAAAAATGGGAATAAAGCACGTTAAAAGAAAAGAAGAAGATATATTTATATATATATATATATATATATATATATATATATATATATATATATATATATATATATATTATGATAATCATGTTAGTAATAATAGGGGAACAAAGACAACCTTGCTGTTATTGAACAAGAGGAGCAGTAAACCGAACCAAGAAGTCCGAAAATTATTGATATCTACGAAGTAAAAATGGGAAGAAGTGGCTTAACGGGTGATAATAGATCCTACTGCAGTGAGAAGGGACTCCTCTTATTAACATAAAAAGTGAGCAAAAGCATTAGCCAAAATGTTTTTTTCTTTATTCCTTTGACGTTAGAACACTTCACATTTGCCAAGTAAGAGCAGATGACCGAAGCTTTTGCGACGCCAGATTGCAAAACACACGTCAAACCATCTGTACTGTATTTAAAAAGCAGAGTGAATGAAGCTAGGGCAGTGCTTTGCTTTTCCGAGGTAACCAGAAATATTTTCTAAAGCACAAAAAATAATAAAAAAAGGGATATTCCATAGGAACTTTGATCTGTGTACACATTCACAAGCGTACACTAGCGTACACGGTAGGGTACACTTTTTATTCTGATCGAAATGGACAAGTAACCCGATCCATGGGTTACTGGTGGGGTAACCATACAACTCGCACGCAGAAACACGAACTAACCCTCTTTAAGATTTTTTCTACCATTCTATTAGGAATAAGAAGTTTTCAGATTGTTCTCGTGTTTAAGATTTTACACACGCACACATAGGATATACTGTATTATATATTTGTATACTGCAAAAATTTTATATATATATATATATATACTATATATATATATATATATATATATATATATATATATATATATATATATATATATATATATATATATATATATATATATTCATGTGTGTGTGTGTTTCTGGTTATTATTTAAATTATCAGTATACAATACTACAAAATGTCTTCATGCACAGATTTTTTTTTATTCAATTTTCCACTACCGTTGCCCGATCGAATTTCACTCGCAATTCCTATCAGTTCGGCAAACGAAGAACTGCAAAACTTCACATACAGATAATACCCAGTAAAACACACACACACACACACATAAAACTCGTTCAGTTTGGTACGCTTAATCTGAAAGCTCTGCTTGGGAACTTCAAACTGTTGGGAAGTTGAAGGGTCTTGTGATTCATTCAAGATTTAAACGATGCGATTAAGATGGCTTCTACTGAGCTCACTCGGGTACCAGATTCATTAGGGAAGTTGCAAGGAATTATTCACTACCGCCTATCCCAGAGCTAAAACGCGTTGTTTTTAATTTCACAGCCTGTCACAAATGGAATGTTAAATATTCAATTATGACCAATTCCGATGCTTCCAGATTCCTAAGGGGGTTACAGGGAATTATTCACTGTCGACCATCCAAGGGGTGACCAGAATCAGTGATTTTAACTTCACTGTATATTCAGTTAATGATCAAACCTAACTTGCCTTGATATGACTAATATGAAACCCAGCGGTTTAACTGGGGCATTATGGCTGTCGACTTTGGTCATTTTTTTAAAAAGCTACCGAAAAAAATTTGTAATGTTTATGGAATATATATTTTTACTTGCTAATACACGCTATTTTATGTAAATTTCTCTTAGTAAATAAATAAATAAATAAATAAATATTTTGCTGTTTTCAAGCCAGGAGAGTGATCTGTACGCCAAGGGACGAGACCTGTTCTCTGGACCCTTGCGCAACTTAATCTGGGTTTGGGTTCGGCGTGGGTATAGAAACTTATGGTAAAGTCATTCCTTTCGGTACGAATGCTTAAGAATTAAAGGTGCATCAAGGTTGTTGGTGAGTTCAGAGGTCCACACCATGCCTTACACAATAATATTAACCACACTTATGGACCACCCTATAGCAAGGGCCCAAGACCAGTTCAAGTTAAAACAAAACAAAGACTGCAGGCTTATGTTCCTCAGGCAGCTTAGAAGCTTTTATTATTATCATTATTATTTTTTTATACTTGTTGGACCGCAGATTCACATACGCCTGAAGATAATGAGCTCCATCTTTCGATCAAGATTTGCTCATTTCTATTTTGTCAATGCTGGTGGTTGGTTGAGATTGAGCCGGCCTTATGCCAGCATTGACCTCGTCTGAAGACTACCTGTAAGTTCGGTAAGGTGTTAAAACGGGTAAGAAATCTGGTGTGGAACTCTGGACTCGGCCAATCCAACAGCGACGGGCATGATTTTCCCACAAAAAAAAAGTACTTTATATCTGGCGATTCGTTATTTTATGATAATGGTGTATTTTATCATTCTAAATATTGATAGAGATTTTTCCTTTTCCTAGACCAGAATAACGCTATGACTCAGTCATACAGCCTGATAAAATACAATAACATGTCATAAAAAGCTTACTTCTAACTCTAAATGAGTTTTTTTCGGTTTAAAATACATTTTGTTAACAATTAACCTTACGGCATTCAGATCCAATTTCTTTATTACATAAAAAGATAGAGAAATATTTCATTAACAAGTATTGTAACATGTATTTCGAACTGCTGTGTGTAACTGGAAATTGAATATTTTTTTGTTAGCCATTTTCTAATGTAAAATTCTTCATTCATTTAATGCATTCCAAAGACTCTTACCAGACAGATTGTGTAAGGAGAGTTTTTCATCATTAATTATTTTTTCCTCGTTGTTTCACGTCTTTTTGTATTAAACTGCAATATCTTTAATGCATTCTTGCAGGATTTTTGCTGGCATATAGATAATATATATATATATATATATATATATATATATATATATATATATATATATATATATATATATATATATATATATATATATATATATTATATATATATATATATATATGTGTGTGTGTGTGTGTATATATATATACAGTTTAGGTAGTTTAGGTATATATATGTATATATACATACATACATACATACATACATACATACATACATATTACATAGCATACATACATACATACATACATACACACCTGTACATTACACGTAATGTACTGATACCCCACTCTCCAGCCTCCGTAGCATCTCAAGATCTTGAGAAATGAGAAAAAAATAGAAGCTTTTAAAAAAAAAAAGAGAGAAGCGAAATATATTCCTTGACAAGAATAAATTTTCATGTTACGATCCCTCGCCTTTCTGCGCCGTACAATATCACATTGTTCGCCTGCGCTTTCAAAAGGATGATGAAACAGGTTCGTCCTGGGAGGTAGGTGCTGTGCATACGTATATGTATATTCCACCTTCGTATATTATATGTATACGAATATGTATATGTGTATGTATATGAATATTTCCTGGGGCGAGAAGATACTCTTCTTGATAACCTTCCCACACACACACACATGCACTTTTCCCCAACTCTCTTCCAGTAATAATCATCTCTCGCCGAGATGAAATGTCTGAGAATCTCCTTTGGGTTAGAAAATTCTTCTCCGGTGAAAAATCATTTTGATGCGGCGCATTCTCTTTTTTTTTGGTGGGGCGCGGGGGCGTGATGGGTGGCCGCGGTAAGAGCTACAGTTTATCTTTTGATAATCTCCGGTGTTGTAGGCGTTGATTTTTTTGCTATGATTGTTGTTGTTGTTGGTGGTGGTGATGGTGATGATGATGGTGATGGTGGTAATGGTTATGATAATGATAAGGATGGTGAAGGTGATGTTAATGATGTTGATGATGGTGAAGTGAAGGTGATGATTATGATGACGATGTTGAAGATGTTAATGATAATGATGGTATAGGTGAAGGTGATGATGATGATGATGATGATGATGATGATGATGATAATGGTGGTGAAGGTGAAAGTGATGATGATGGTGATGATGATGAGGAGGATGTATTATGGATAGTATTCATTGTCATTATCAGATTGTTGTTATTCTTTTGAAAACGAATGTAAAAAACAAAAAAAATTACTGGAAAAAAGTTGACAGAAATTTCATCCTTCTCATTCACTCACTTATGTATATCTGGAGAGAGAGAGAGAGAGAGAGAGAGAGAGAGAGAGAGAGAGAGAGAGAGAGAGAGAGAAACATTATAAAAATCTGCGTGCATATGAGAGAAAAATAGGCAGACAGGAATTGCATATTGCAAAATGAAGAATATTCTGAAAGCACGTGAAAAATATATCAGTAAAAAAAGTTGCATGTTACACTTACGTCAGTATTCCCGATCCTTATAATTTATTTTGTACGAATGACAGGCAGCGTTCGTTTTTTTTTTACTTTATTTAAAAATCAAAAGGAGACGAAAAATATTTTTATATAATTTTATTTTTTCTCAGTTCTGCAGATTCTCAGAAATATTTTTATATGAATGATGAGTAGATTTTTTTTCGTTTATACACTCTAATATACCTTAAACATAAAAAGGAGAGGAAATATATTTTAATATAATATAATTTTGGGTCAGTACACAAAAAGACTGACTTAGTGTTCTTGTAAATTCAAACAGTTTTTAATAGAGAAAAGAAAATTACGCGTTATATAAAAAGATGAATGTGAATTTTAAAAGTTTTGTGAAAAAATTATGATTACCTATTCATCACATTTCCATCGGATATTGATATAAACGCTTTATTTGGCAGCTGATAAGCATCAATATGATTTACCCGACTAATCGGATGGAACAGTGAAATGAGTCTGAACATCCCATCACATTTGAATCTTTGCCTTTTTTGCGAATGATCACATTGCAAAAGTGAGAGAGCCCACGGCAGTCATTGATATATGTGTCATTACCAGAAATAAAAATTGAAACGAACCAAAATAAATGTTTTGGTTTTTTTGTCGGATTAAAATGTAAATGCAGTCAGTCATCGTACATTCATACGTGTAATAAATTATTGGAATGACATTCGGCAGAGGCCGGCATTACGCCGGGCATATTTTATTGGCGTAATTTTCGGTAAAAGCTGGTACAATTCAGCTTAGGCTGTGCCTCTCTTTTTTCGGTATGTATGTATGTATGTATGTATGTATGTATGTATGTATATATATATATAATATATATATATATATGTATATATATATAATATATATATATTTATATATATATATATATATATATATATGTATATATATATATATATATATATATATATATATATATATATATATATATATATATGTATGTATATATTGTGTGTGTATATAAATATATATATATATATATACTGTATACAAATATATATATAGATAGATATATATATATATATATTATATATATATATATATATATATATATATATATATATATATATATATATATATATATATATATATATATATTCTGCACTACCACTATTTGAGTGATCCCACTGTCTTTGCATTCACTGAACTGCCCCTGTTTCAGTATTGCTTGCTCCAGGACCTTACTAGCAAGGATTTTAACTGTGGTTTCTAAGTAGCTAGTCGGACATTCTCTGTACTTGCTTTAACACATGATTTTAGCTAATCTGTTTGTTTGTCTTAGTTGCTAAAAAGTAGAATAAACAAGAATAAAAGCTTCATTGTTTATTTTAAAGATAAACCCAGGCTGGGCCTCTTTAAAAGACATGATTTTTCACCAGCTGGAGTATCAGAGTATTCTTTAGTGATGGACGGTATCCATGCACCTTTAGCATTATAGAAAACACTAAACACTTCTTTTTTTACTTGTTCAGGATTGTCACCTGGCATGCCTAAGTATTTGGTACTTAGGAAAACATTAAAGTCCTATTTGTTTATGCTGAAGCGTGTGAGTTTTAGGGCTGTCATCTATAGGCCTACGCTCCTTTATCTACTTATTTTCCTTGTAGTGAACGTTATTTGAATCAGTTGCTGCCATTGATTTAAACGTTAGTTTTATGAAACGTCTCATGGCTACTCAAATATGTTGAGCATATTTATATTTTCATGGCTCAGTCAAGGGATAAAGTTTCACGTGATTCCACTCGGTGATCTTTGTCATATCAAAGTCTGATGAGAAACAGTCATGAAGGATTTATTTTATTGCTTAGTCAGACCTGCGGATAGTAACATCATTTTATGTCCTCAGTCTTCGCTCACCTAGCCCTTTCATCCTCCAAAGGAAGTCTCTCGAATTAGTTATAATGCAAAGCTTGAATGATGAAGCGATAAAGAAGGCACCAGCATGTCATTTTTATATTTTCGTGAAGGTTACCCACCCATAATGACAAGCCAGTTTGGAGAACCTGAAACCTCCTGCATGATATGTACATTCTCCGAGTTTAACTTTCTCTTTTATGCTTTCTGGTTTAGTGGAATGTGGACCAGTTTGGTCTGATACTTAAGGAATTTCTTGCATCATTGGTAAGTATTTGGTACTTAGGGAAAACGTTACAGTTCTGTTTGTTTGTGCTGAAGCTTGTGATTTTGGTTTTCTGTAAAAGCAAACTATTCAGATGGCTATTTGTCTGTCCGTCCGCACTTTTACTGTCTGCCCTTATATCTTAAAAACTACTGAGGCTAGATGGCTGCAATTTGGTATGTTGATCATCCACCTTCCAATCATCGAACATACCAAATTGCAACCCTCTAGCCTCAGTAGTTTTTTAAAATTTTATTTAAGGTTAAAGTTAGCCATGATCATACGTCTGGCACCGTGGCTGAGAGTTTCATGGGCCTTGGCTGAGAGTTTTATACAGCATTATACGCTGTCCAGAAAACTCGATTGCGCCGAAGAAACTTCGGCGCATTTATTACTTGTTCAGGATTGTCACTTGGTATGCCCAAGTATTTGGTACTTAGGAAAACATTAAAGTCCTGTTTGTTTATGCTGAAGCTTGTGAGTTTTAGGGCTGTCACTTATAGGCCTACGCTCCTTTATCTACTTATTTTCCTTGTAGTGAACGTTATTTAAATTCACCCATAAGGAGATGAGTTTGTAAGAATGGACCAGACGGGAAATAACATTTTTTTTTAAGTTGCCTGTCATCACTGGAGATGATTGATTCATGGCTACTGAAACTGGCGTGACAACAATCATCACGGGAGAGGAAACAAGGGTGAGATACGATATGGCAGTTTAATCCGTGGCCTAAGCCTGTATCCTGTAGGGGTGCCGAGTCCAACTGCAATCGAAAGTGATTGCACCTTCATAGGGATTCTCTGTTGTAGGGATGCCCTTGTTGAGGATTAGGCGTATTTTGCTGAAAGGTGTCCTTTGTAGAATCATAATGTTAATGTAACTGAAATGGTGCAATAGTAAGTTCCTAAAAGTTAAGTATACCTTACTTTTACCAGACCACTGAGCTGATTAACAGCTCTCCTAGAGAGGGCTGGCCCGAAGGATTAGACTTATTTTACGTGGCTAAGAAACCAATTGGTTACTTAGCAACGGACCTGGCAGCTTATTAGGAATCCAAACCACATTATAGCGAGAAAATGAATTTCTATCATCAGAAATAAATTCCTCTAATTTGGCCGGAGAATCGAGCCGGCCGGAGAATAGGACAACCCCGACTGACTCTCCCAACGAGGAACCATACTGAGCGTATTGTTTATGAGCTTTTGCCCACGCCTTGCAAAGACTAGGACAACCCTACTGAGCGTGGCTTCCCGTTCTCAACTACCACTCTGTTGGTCGTGAGTTCGAACCGAGCGGCCAGTGAAGAACAAGGAATTTTGTTTCTGGTGATTTATGATTAATGTGGTTCGGCTTTTTGCCAGCATTGTTCTTAGCCACGGCTCTTGCTCTAAAGACTGTTAATCAGCTCAGTTCACCTGACGAATTGAAAGGAGATTGTTAAGAGGGTTTTAAAAATAAGGGAGATGAAAAAAGAGTAAGAATTACGAGTATACGAAAGGTTGTGAAATGAACCAAAAACTGACCATAAACACCAAAGTTTCTCGTATTGTACTCGTATAAGAGTTGCTGAACTAATTCCAAATCCCTACATTAAATTAGGAACCCAAGGAAAATAAAATCATGAGCCTAAATGAGAAAAATGAAAATGTGAATAAACCAAAAACTGTTTATGGTCAGTTTTTGGTTTATTTCATGACCTTTAGTATAATTTTTACTCTTTTTTATCTCCTTATTTTTAAAATTCTCTAACAATCTCCTTTCAATTCGTCAGGTTATACTGGCTACTCTATGAGCAAGAGCCCGTGCTGGCGAAACATCAAAGTTTCTCGTATTGTACATTAATGTGACTTGTCGAACTAATTCCAAATCCCTATATTAGATTAGGAACGTAAAGAAAACAAGTAAAAGATGCGCCGAAGTTTCTTCGGCAAGTCGAGTTTGCTATACAGCGTATAATGCTGTATGAAACTCTCAGCCACGGCCCATGAAACTGTCAGCCGCGGCCCATGAAACTTTTAGCCACGGCCCAGTGGTGGCCTGTGTTGTTGACACCTATAGCTGTGCCAGACGCACGATCATGGCTAAATTTAACCTTGCGAATTAAAATCACTGAGGTTGTGGGCTGCAATTTGGCATGTTTGATGATTGAGGGTGGGTGATCAACATACCAAATTGCAGTCCTCAGCCCTTCTAGTTCTTAAGATCTGAGGGCGGACAGAAAAAGTGCGGAGGGACAGACAAACAGCCATCCCAATAGTTTTTTTTTACAGAAAACTAATAAAATCATGAACTTTAAATGAGAATAATAAAACCCGTAAATTCAATTGCCACATTCACTGAGAAATCAGACGAAAATGGAATCCTGAACTTTCCATGAAAGGGGTCTGGCTCAGTGCTTTCTTCATTCAGTTCTTAATCAATGCATTCACTCGTGAAAGGAGGCTGTGATTAAAGTTGTTTTCCAGTGTTTCTTTCTCTCTCTCATTCCTTCCCTCCCACTGGATCCGTCTTCGGAGTTCAGCAGAACTTCGGATGACTCTCTCTCTCTCTCTCTCTCTCTCTCTCTCTCTCTCTCTGTGTTGCTACGTCGTTTTTGGTAGCCTCCATCTATTGCTCTTTCTTTTTACCTAGGATCTCTCTCTCTCTCTCTCTCTCTCTCTCTCTCTCTCTCTCTCTCTCTCTCTCTCTCAGGTTGCAGGGATACCTGTACCGAATATTGTATATGCTTTATGCTACAGCATAATTTTCCACCTTAGCCAAAATGAAAATAAACAGACTTTGAGCATTTTTGTAAATCAATTTTGAGTGTTAAATGTTATTTACCCTTGGGGTAACATAAGCTTAATTATCTAGTGAATCCATCATATGAAATAACATGGCATCACTTAACGACGATTTTATTTGATAGTCTACTGTTTCATTTTAAATATAGTGAACTCATCATACGGAATAACATACTATCAGTCATTGACGAATTTATCAGTGTACTAAATCATTTTTTATTTTCATCCCTTGTTTTTTTTTATGCGTCAACGGCCAATCCATTCACTCTTGCTAATTAAACTTTGTGTTTGTGTTTACATTCTAAACTGCGTTTAGTTGCGCTGTACCAAAGTTGGGTTCATTAACCCGTCGGAGCATCGGGAAACGGATTCGTTAGCAAGAACTTCGAAGGCGGTTTTGCGGCTTCGTTAGCATACGGGATTTTATGTAGTTGGGAGACCACAATGGCATTGCTGTTGGTCAGATCTTCTCTCTCTCTCTTATTACAATTCATACTCTCTTCTCTCTTTCTCTTATATTACAATTGTATCTCTTTCTTTCTTTATATATATATATATATATATATATATATATATATATATATATATATATATATATATATATATATATATATATATATATATATATATATATATATTACTGCAGTCAACAACCTCTCTCTGTGTGTGTCAGTCTATATATATATATATATATATATATGTATATATTGTATATATATACAATGTATATATATATATACATTATATATATATAGAATACATACATTATATATATATATATATATATATATATATATATATATATATATATATATATATATATATATATTACCACATTCGAATATTCTCTCTCCTCTCTCTTCTCTCTCTCTCTCTCTCTCTCTCTCTCTCTCTCTCTCACCCTCCAGTTCTTATTCCTGACGGGGCTCGTCGTCGTTCGTCGAGTAGTTTGCGTTTTCCGCGGTCTCCTATTTGCCTTCATTGAATAGGCTACTGGGAGAAAGGCGGTCTTCGGCGGCGGTCATGCCTTCGATTATTGATTGCCGGTCTTCGGGTTGGCGGCTTATTTTTTTCTGTCTTCTTTGTTTTTCTTTATTTTTCTTTCGCGTTTTGTCTTTTCCCTTTGTCGGGATGGTGGTATCTTTTACGGCTTTTTCCTCTTTCACGGAGGACTTTTGGGAACAAGAAGAGTCATTATCAGGGAATTCTTTCGTCGATTTTGTGGCCATGGTGCGTCTCTTTTTTTTTTTGGCGTGTGTGCATGCTTGCGTATGTGTGCGTGCGTGAAATGTGTGTGTGTGTGTGTATCTGTGTCTGTGCATATGTAAGTATAACCCCCAAATGAAACATATGCTTTCCTGTCTGGGAGCATATAACTGGTTTATCTATACAACAGAGTCTATCTCAACTCTCAACTCATTCCTCTCATGATGGCTCAGTGATCAAAAGTCACTGTACGTCTTTGTTTCTAAACCTAGCAGCGAAGTTCGAATCCCACTGGTGTCGAAGTTATCGACAGTTACACTCCTCATCGGTGTGTTATTCCCCGGAGGGTATATATGGGATATTTGGGTAGCGAATATGAAAAAATTTGTGGCCTGTCCAATATGTCTTATGAATCCATGAAAATTTCGATCTCTCTCTCTCTCTCATGTCCTAGCATGTCTTATATTTCTCTCTTTCGGCATTTTTTCCCACGTCATCCCAGTTATACGAAGTCACTCAAGTGCACTCAGATCTCTCTCTCTCTCTCTCTCTCTCTCTCTCTCTCTCTCTCTCTCTCTCTCTCTCTCTCTCTCTCTCTCTCTCTTCGGCATTTTTCCCAAACCATTGGTTATAAACTGATGTTGCTGCCCAGATCCTCCACTCGGCATTTTATCCAAATCAGTGTTGCTCATTCCAAGTCACTGATGTCTCTCACTGCGCCCAGATCTCTCTCTCTCTCTCTCTCTCTCTCTCTCTCTCTCTCTCTCTGGCACTTTTTTCCAAATCAGCATTGCTTATTCATTCCATTGGTTATACATGCATGAAAGCCTCTCTCTCTCTCTCTCTCTCTCTCTCTCTCTCTCTCTTTTCTCGGTCAGCGTTGCACATTCCATTGGACCTGGCGTACCCAGATCTCTCTCTCTCTCTCGGCATTTTTTCCAAATCAGCGTTGCTCATTCCATTGGTTATAAATCTGATGTCTCTCAAGTGCGCCCAGATCTCTCTCTCTCTCTCTCTCTCTCTCTCTCTCTCTCTCTCACTATTTATTCAAATCGGCATTTCTTATTCCACTGATTATAACATCTGATCCTATCACATGCATGAACTCAAGTAGCTCTCTCTCTCTCTCTCTGTGTGTGTGTGTGTGTGTACCTGGGCCGCCCGCCGCCTTTTATCTTAGCAAAAATGCATTGAATTGTACCAGACATTTCTAGAATAAGCTTCATGGTGAGCGGGCCGCCTTTCACTTTTTATCTGGCTTTTGTTCTCACGTGATGGGGATCAGGAATACCCGGATTCAAGAAGACCAAAAGACCCTTTTTTAAGACTGAAAGGCTTTAAAAATGTGAATTTAAGTTTAAAGTAGAAAAAATCGCGATTTTAGTAAAGACCAAATCCTAATTTTATCGGTAATTGCCTGTGTATTGTTATCATCTACCCGGATTGAAGAAGACCCTTTTTTTTAAGAGTGGAAAGGCTGTAAAAAATGTGGATTGAAGTTTAAATAATATATTTTGAATTGTGATTTTGATAAAAGTACAAATCCTAATTTTATCGATAATTGCTTGTTTATTGTTATCTTCTCCCTGGATTCTATAATACTATTTTTTAAGACTGAAAAGGCTTTAAAGAATGTGGATATAAGTTTAAAAGGAAAAAATTGCGATGTTTATAGATGACCAAATCTTAATACTACCAATAATTTTTATATTTATCATCATCTACCCGAGATTCTATCATCTTTTTAAGAGTGAAAATGTTTAAAAAAAGTGGATTTAAGTGGATTTTAATAAAAGTCCAAATCCTAATTTTATTGATAATTGTTTATTTATTGTCATCATCCACCCGGATTCAAGAAGACCAAAAGACCCTTTTTTAAGGGTGAAAAGGCTTTATAAAAATGTGGACCAAAAGACCCTTTTTAAGAGTGAAAAGGATTTTAAAAAATGTGGATTCAAGTCTAAAGAAAAAAAAAATTGCGATTTTAATAAATTACCAAATCCTAATTTTATCGATAATTGCTTGTATATTGTCATCATCTACCCGGTATTCTTAAATACCACTCTTTTTTTAAGACTGAAAAGGCTTTACAAAAGGTAGGTTTAAGTTTAAATAAAAAATAAAAAATAGCGATTTTGGTAAATGACCAAATCCTAATTTTCCAATAATTTTTGTATTTATCGTGATCATCTACCCGGGATTTTAGAAGACCAAAAGAACCTTTTTAAGAGTGAAAAGGCTGTAAAAAATTGTGATTTAAAAAAAAAGAAATTTTAAAAAGACAGCGGTTGTTAAACATCGCAAGGCGGGAAAAGTTAATAATGTTATGGCCTTCTTCAGATCTGCAATTCACTTAATTAATATCTCCCTTGTGGCAAATTTCTCAGTATACTGTACAACAGTGTGCGCATTATTTAAGCATATGGACATTTTGAAATTTAAAGTAATTTTCGTTTTGTGCATTATAATTTGTTTAGTGAATCTCTACAGTGTTGTATAACGATTTATTTCTTAGCTTTTGTATAGAAGGGTGTAGGTACGGGATAGGAGAAGTTAACGTGGTTTTGTTTCACTTTAAAGATACCCCATCTTGAAGGAAACTGTGTTTAGTTGAAATAAAAAAAAAATTCCACGCAAAAATGTTTTCCGTTTTTAAAACTTAGCGGTCATTATTAGCGCATGTTTCTGTTTCCATTAAAATAAGACATTGAACTAGAAAGAATAATAACACATAATAATAACACACATAATACCAATAATAATAATAATAATAATAGCGTGAGTCACAAAATGGTGAAGAAATCAGTGGTATATATATTAGAGATATATATACAAAACGAGAGCTCTTGAGAATTGTTTGATTCTCCTTCTCCTTGAGAAGGAGAATCGAGAAGCTCTGTTTTGTATATATTTTTAATATATATTTACACTAGCCTTTGTGGTTCTCGAATTAGATCCTGTTTTTATATATACATCTCTAATATATATTTATATTTATACCGCTGTGGATTTCTTCGCCCATAATAATAATAATAATAATAATAATAATAATAATAATAATAATAATAATAATAATATTATAATCACGTCTTGATTTGTATTCACCCTCAAATTGATAAACTATTCCTTGGCCCATAACCCATAATTTAACAAAAATTCATTGAAACCCATTTTTAACTTTTTAAGGCTTCTCGTTATAAATAAACAAATGCGTGTGCTTGAATGCAGAACCTGCACGTCCGACTTTGTCGGTGAAAGTAATAACCAGTTACCTAAAGCATCGACCGGAAAGGTGATGGACCGACCGCCGGCGGTCGTCTAGACCGTCGACCGACCGTAAATTTCACGCGATCGGCTTCGCCGCAGTGCGAGGTCAGATACGTCAGACCTTGTCAGGCTACAAGGTCATCACTGAACGAGAGCACTTGGCAGATATGAACTTTCGTGAATATTCCCAGACGTTGCAAATATTTTGGCAATTTTACGTGACATAAATTTAGCTTGAACAACTTAGCGGCACTGCAATTTTCTACGTAAAGATAATTTATTGTGGGAATATAAGTTGTCTAAGACCGCACTTATTGCATTTCGTGAGAAAGTTTTAATACAGGCGGCATTGAGATATAACTGGTATTACATTTCTGCAGTTCCTTTATTTTTTAAAGAGTAGATTAAGACAGGTGACGTTGAGATAAAACTGGTATTACATTTCTGCAGTTCCTTTATTTTTTTAAGAGTGGATTAAGACAGGCGGCATTGAGACATAACTGGTATTACATTTCTGCAGTTCCTTTTTTTTTTTTAAAGAGTAGATTAAGACAGACGACATTGAGATATAACTGGTATTACATTTCTGCAGTTCCTTTATTTTTTAAGAGTGGATTAAGACAGGCGGCATTGAGATATAACTGGTATTACATTTCTGCGGTGCCTTTATTTTTTAAAGAGTAGTTTAAGACAGGTGACGTTGAGATAAAACTGGTATTACATTTCTGCAGTTCCTTTATTTTTTTAAGAGTGGATTAAGACAGGCGACATTGAGATATAACTGGTATTACATTTCTGCAGTTCCTTTATTTTTTTAAGAGTGGATTAAGACAGGCGACATTGAGATATAACTGGTATTACATTTCTGCAGTTCCTTTATTTTTGAAAGAGTAGATTAAGACAGGTTGAGATATAACTGGTATTACATTTCTGCAGTTCCTTTATTTTTTAAGAGTGGATTAAGACAGGCGACTTTGAGATATAACTGGTATTACATTTCTTCAGTTCCTTTATTTTTGAAAGAGTAGATTAAGACAGGCGACATTGAGATATAACTGGTATTACATTTCTGCAGTTCATTTATTTTTTTAAGAGTGGAGTAAGACAGGCGACTTTGAGATATAACTGGTATTACATTTCTTCAGTTCCTTTATTTTTGAAAGAGTAGATTAAGACAGGCGACATTGAGATATAACTGGTATTACATTTCTGCAGTTCCTTTATTTTTGAAAGAGTTTTTGAGATATAACTGGATTAATTTCTGAGTTCCTTTATTTTTGAAAGGTAGATTAAGACAGGCGACATTGAGATAAAACTGGTATTACATTTCTGCAGTTCCTTTATTTTTTTAAGAGTGGAGTAAGACAGGCGACTTTGAGATATAACTGGTATTACATTTCTGCAGTTCCTTTATTTTTGAAAGAGTAGATTAAGACAGGCGACATTGAGGTATAACTGGTATTACATTTCTTCAGTTCCTTTATTTTTGAAAGAGTAGATTAAGACAGGCGGCATTGAGATATAACTGGTATTACATTTCTGCAGTTCCTTTATTTTTTAAAGAGTAGATTAAGACAGGCGACATTGAGATATAACTAGTATTACATTTCTGCAGTTCCTTTATTTTTTTAAGAGTGGATTAAGACAGGTGACGTTGAGATAAAACTGGTATTACATTTCTGCAGTTCCTTTATTTTTTTAAGAGTGGATTAAGACAGGCGACATTGAGATATAACTGGTATTACATTTCTGCAGTTCCTTTATTTTTTAGAGTAGATTAAGACAGGCGACACTGAGATATAACTAGTATTACATTTCTGCAGTTCCTTTATTTTTTTAAAGAGTAGTTTAAGACAGGTGACCTTGAGATAAAACTGGTATTACATTTCTGCAGTTCCTTTATTTTTTAAGAGTGGATTAAGACAGGCGGCATTGAGATATAACTGGTATTACATTTCTGCAGTTCCTTTATTTTTGAAAGAGTAGATTAAGACAGGCGGCATTGAGATATAACTGGTATTACATTTCTGCAGTTCCTTTATTTTTGAAAGAGTAGATTAAGACAGGCGACATTGAGATATAACTGGTATTACATTTCTACAGTTCCTTTATTTTTGAAAGTAGATTAAGACAGGCTTGAGATATTTTTTTATTTTTGAAAGAGTAGATTAAGACAATTTCTGCAGTTCCTTTATTTTTGAAAGAGTAGATTAAGACAGGCGACATTGAGATATAACTGGTATTACATTTCTACAGTTCCTTTATTTTTTTAAGAGTAGATTAAGACAGGCGACATTGAGATATAACTGGTATTACATTTCTGCAGTTCATTTATTTTTTAAGAGTGGAGTAAGACAGGCGACTTTGAGATATAACTGGTATTACATTTCTGCAGTTCCTTTATTTTTGAAAGAGTAGATTAAGACAGGCGGCATTGAGATATAACTGGTATTACATTTCTGCAGTTCCTTTATTTTTGAAAGAGTAGATTAAGACAGGCGGCATTGAGATATAACTGGTATTACATTTCTGCAGTTCCTTTATTTTTGAAAGAGTAGATTAAGACAGGCGGCATTGAGATATAACTGGTATTACATTTCTGCAGTTCCTTTATTTTTGAAAAGAGTAGATTAAGACAGGCGGCATTGAGATATAACTGGTATTACATTTCTGCAGTTCCTTTATTTTTTAAGAGTAGATTAAGACAGGCGGCATTGAGATATAACTGGTATTACATTTCTGCAGTTCCTTTATTTTTGAAAGAGTAGATTAAGACAGACGACATTGAGATATAACTGGTATTACATTTCTGCAGTTCCTTTATTTTTGAAAGAGTAGATTAAGACAGGCGACATTGAGGTATAACTGGTATTACATTTCTGCAGTTCCTTTATTTTTGAAAGAGTAGATTAAGACAGACGACATTGAGATATAACTGGTATTACATTTCTGCAGTTCCTTTATTTTTGAAAGACTAGATTAAGACAGGCGACATTGAGATATAACTGGTATTACATTTCTGCAGTTCCTTTATTTTTGAAAGGGTAGATTAAGACAGGTGACATTTAGATAAAATTGGTATTATATTTCTGCAGTGCCTTTGTTTTTGAAAGAGTGGATTAAGACAGGCGACATTGAGATATAACTGATATTGCATTTCTGCAGTTCCTTTATTTTTTAAAGAGTAGTTTTACCAGACTATTGAGTTAACAGAACTCTTTGTCACAGGTATTGACAAAAATGTTCTCTTTCGGTTTTAGTTGGAAGACAATTTGGTAAATATGCGACAAATGGAAAAATTTCCATTCGGCATTGGTGGTCGATCTGATATTTCTTTGCAACTTTGTCAAGATTCTGATGGAAGAAAGTTGTGTTTTGGATTCTCTCTTTCTTCGAAAGTTGCATATTTTGCTGTCCTGTAGTTGGGTAGTGCCCTCAGTGCACCCTATGCTGTGCACTGTAGGCATTACTTAAGGTTCTTTGCAGCGTTCCTTCGGCCCCTAGCTGCTGCAACCCCTTTCATTCCTTTTACTGTACCTTCGTTCATAATCTCTTTCTTCCATCTTACTTTTCAATCTCTTCTAACAGTTGATTCATAGCGTAACTGTGAGGTTTTCCTTTCAGCGCTGAATGACCTCATAGGTCCCAACGCTTGGTCTTTGGCCTAAATCCTGTATTCTATTCATCTATATTTTGCTGGGTACACAACATTACAGAAGCTAATTAGAACTATCGTGTATTTGTTTGTTACTTATCTAGACGAAAGATGGCTCTCAACGGGCGCATCGAACAGGCCTTCAGACCTTTAGAACTGTAATCTCTTATTTTATCTTTTATTCTTGTTCCCTCTGTTCTGTTCTTCTGTTATTCAAGCCAAATGTTGATTTGCCTCGTTGAAAAATTAATTTCCTTGATGGAAACCACCTGAGTGTCATCGACCACGTTTTCTGCCGGGTGTTTCAAAAGCTACCACCTAAATACCATCGGCAGCGATTTCTGCCTGGTGTTTTAAAAGCTGCAACGTGCAACATGCAGCCTTGCATGCCTGGTCAGTTCTTCATAATGCAACAACGCCACTCGATAAAAGAACGAACATCTCCGAGCACCTGGTTTTCATAAATCTCTGTAATCTCGTTTTCCCAGCTCGATATCCTTGCACGAAGAACTAACCATTCCCGTGCAAGTGAAGCATTTGCACTCTGCATTCTTGCTCTTGCAATCCAAACGTTTGCTTAATCGTCTCGAGCTTTTGGGTATTCATCATCATTATTCTAAGCGTCGGAGCTTTGCCTCTATGCTTTTTTGATGACTTGGCTGAGGAACAAACGCGCATATCTCTTTAATTATTGTGAGCATCCTTTGGTTTTGTTGCGTGAGTGCGTTTGTACGCATGTGTGTTTGTTTGTATAACTGTGCCAAATGTCTACGCGCATGTACTGGTACTGTTGGTGATACAAGTTCACAGGTTGAAATAATAATAATAATAATAATAATAATAATAATAATAATAATAATAATAATAATAATAATAATAAGTAAATAAAATAATTAATTAATTAATTAATTATTAAATAATTAATAACTAAATAAATAAATAAATAGATAAATAAATAAATAAATAAATAGATAGATAGATAGATAGATAGATAGATAGATAGATAGATAGATAGATAGATGAATAAATAAATAAATAAATAAATAAATAAATAAATAAATAAATAAATGAATAGAGAATAGAAGTCCACAGTTAAGTAATTGCATACAGTTATATTTAGAGAGTAAAACTACAAAGAAAGCTTGGAGAATCTGTACAATTGAACAAATTCTCGAAAGCTGCCTCTACGTTGCACTTTTTAGATAAATTTATACAATTACTTTCCTGTGGATTTATGTTGTCTCTAATTACGACTCATGCTGCTATGAGTGTTTTCTGAATAACATTAATAGCAACCATAATTTTGCTTCCCTCTCGTGTGTTCAGGCAATTTTAGACCCTCAGGCTTATATTGAACAACATCGCTTTAACCCCCAAAAGCCGAAGTGATCTTGAATATCCCTTTGCAGTTCAACCACTAGTCGTGGTAGATGCGACTTTATAGTCACTGACCTTTTGATACGAGAGCTGTCTTGAAATATCTCTGTATATTTTTAGGTGGGAACCGCCTTACGAAACTTTGCTGCACCTTTACTACACTCATTAATGTTTTTTTTTTCTTTTTTCCGTTTGTAATATATGAAAATGATTGAAGTTCATTCCTCTGAGGTTTTTCATGGTCTTTTTAGGAAAGATTTCGTCTTTGTCTCAGAAGTGCCATTGGCTATGTAAAAAAATCTTTCACTTCTGCATTGTACAGTGATGACATTGAAATTTACCAAGAGAATTTCTTGAGTATGGATGTGTATGATTGTAGATGTATGTAATATATATATATATATATATATATATATATATATATATATATATATATATATATATATATATATATGTATATATATATATATATATATATATATATATATATATATATATATATATATATATATATATATATATATATATATATTGTATACATATATATATATACACACACACATATATATATGTGTGTGTGTCTGTAATGTATATATATGCAAATGTAATGTATATATGTGTGTGTGTATGTATGTATGTGGTTGTACATATAGATTGATTGCTTAGTTAGGAAATATCGCTCCCAGTTAAAATATATTTCCATATAAATCGCCCACCAAAATTAAAAACCTTCCAAATATGGGGATTTTTTTCTGCCCCGTTCTCTCAAAGCTTTTGAAGTTGCATGACGAAAGCTCCAAATGTTTCTTATCTTACTGCTAATTAGCCACGCCTCTTGTTAAACTAATTCCTCCCTCCCTCCCCACCCCCTTCTCTTTTTCATGGCACCATTCCCACACATACACACACCTCACTAAACCCAAATTTTGCATGTGGGGTGGTCAGCGAGATTGCTGGTTCCCTCGTCATAAATACTTCAGTATGTTAGGTATTTTGTTCCGTTTTCTTTAAGACAAAAGAGAATTTGTAAAAATAATGTTAATGTATTTTTTCCAGTACATTAAGTATCTTATTCCCTCTCTTAAGACAAGAGATAATTTTTAAAATAAAATTTTAAATTATTTTCCAGTGACCTCCAATACATTAGGTATTTTATTCCTTTCTCTTAAGACAAGAGTTGATTTTTTTAATAAAATCTTAGATTATTTTTTCAATAAACTCTAGTACATTAGGCATTTTATTCCATATTCTTAAAGCAAGAGATGATTATTTTGATAAAACCTTAAAATATTTTTCAGTAAATTCCAGTACGTTAGGTGTTTATTCCGTATTCTTAAGGCAAGAGATGATTATTAGTAAAATCTCAATGTATTTTTCCAGTAATTAGGTATTTTATTCCTTTCTCTCAAGACAAAATATTAAATTCCTTTTCTCTTTCCAGGTGTGACCTACGATGACCTACCCGACGGCGCTTGCTTCCGACGCCCACCGCTTAACCCCGGTGATTACCCTCCCACGCCCCTCCCCTCTCCTCTACCCACGCCCATGCCCTCTCCATTATCCACTCCCACGCCCACCCCAGGTCCGACGAGGCCGGGCACTCCCGCCCTCGCTCCTACCTACGCGGTAGCGCCGAGCGCCACTTACACTTCGGCGCCGAGTGGCACCTACCAGACGGCCTCCAATGGCACCTACACGACGCCCGTGTCTCTCTCCTCGTCCTCGGGGATCGTGGCAGGACCCTTCATGACTCCTACCATCATCCCTCCGACTTCTGTGGTGGCTATCGTCGAGGTGAGTGTTCGACACTATACATTTTATATCGTCTAGTAATTTCCTCGAGTATTCGACTCTACATTTTATTGTCTTGTTGTAATTTCTTTGAGTATTCGACCTCTGTATTTTATACCGTCTTGTATTTCATTTTTTTTTATCTGTAATTTCCTTTGGGTATTCAACCCTACATTTTATATCGTCTAGTAATTTTCGAGTAGTCGATCCTACATTTTATATTGTCTAGTAATTTCCTTGAGTATTCGACTTTATATATTTTATATCGTCTTGTAATTTGTTTGAGTATTCGACTCTATGTTTTATATCGTTTTGTAATTTAATTCGACTCGACATTTTATATATTGTAATTTCCTCGAGTATTGGACTCTGCATTTTATATCTTGTAATTTCCTCGAATATTCGACCTCACATTTTATATCTTCTTGTAATTTCCTCGAGTATTCGACTCTGCATTTTATATCGTCTTGCAATTTCCTTTGTATGAAGTATATTCCTCCACTTTAGGTTTTTTGTAGTGGCAGGTATTTTTGTGGAGGGGTGACCTGAATTTCCCTTATGTTCGTGTCACTATAGAAGTTCCGTCGTATTAAGCTACTTCATAATTTTCATAATTTGCATTGATTTGGTTTGATAAAGCATCGCGTTCTTATCACCTTATAAGTAAAGTGTTAAGTGTAACTTAACACTTTACATGGATATTCTTGATTTGGAAGTATACTTTCATCAGTAATGTAAGAGTGGCTTTAAGATTTCCGATATCTTTTGATAAAGAAGGGTTTTATAACTTTTTTTCATACTAACAAGTAAGAGTTTTAATAATCGCTTAGATTAAACAAAAAGACATTTTGTAAGCAAATAATAATGAAATTTTAGGTTTCCTTTTTTTTTTTTTTTTGCTGTAGTGTACAACTGTAGCCTTCCAGTTTGTGAAATTTGTCTAGTAGCGGATATTTTTCGTAGTTTTCAGGTTGAAAATAAAATTAAACTCACGAAATACCGGTCTGGTTGTCAAAGCTTTGTTATGTAGAGCATAGTATAAAACATGGGATTTACTGCCAAGTACATTTTTTCATTTTTCCTTTGCAGTGTAAGTTGCTAAATACTTTTATGTTAGTAAGGACGATAGAACGAGCTTGTATGCTAATTTTTTCATTATCTCTCTCTCTCTCTCTCTCTCTCTCCTCTACTAATACATCTCTCACTGTCATCTAGAATCTTCTCTCTCTTACTGGATACATCTCTGTCTCTCTTGTCTTACACTGAATCATCTCTCTCTCTCTCTCTCTCTCTCTCTCTCTCTCTCCATTACTTCTCTAAATCTGCATTTCCTATTTCCTCTCAACGCACCTTAACTCTCTCTCTCTCTCTCTCCTCTCTCTCTCTCTCTCTTTCTCTACTGCATCTCTCTCTGTCTCTCTCTTTAACTCTCCTTATACAAAATCTATCTCTGTCAGGTCATCTTCTCTACTTAGTCATCTGCTAACTTATCTGTACCTCTCTTCCTCTCTCACTCTTTTTCCAATTACTTCCACAAATCTGCATATTCTCTCTCTTCCTCTTCCTCTCTCTCTCTCTCTATAACTCTCTCTCTTGTTCTTTGCGCACCGGGAAAGTTATGTCTCCCATTTCCGATTCTGTTTCGTCACTCGCACCATGAAAGTGTAATGAACGTCGACCAGGTAGATTTAGGAGAAGAAGCCAGCGCGGCATCGGGTTGGCCGAAAACCTCCATAGCTCCTTACTGGAGTGAAGTCGACTCGCGGCCGACGTCATTCTTGTCACTGGCCGGGATATTTACATCGGTTTGGCAACGACGGAGACAGACGGCGTTGGTGGGGGCTTTCTCGCCGCTGGTTTCTCAAAAAGGAAGTGAAATAAAATAAAAGAATTTTTGTTGGTTTTCTGTTATTTATGTTTTATGTTTGTTGGAGGTAATCTTGTAATGAGTCTCCACTTCCGTCTTTTATTTTCATGTTTGTTTAGCTTGTATTTCACCAATTAGTTTTCTTAGCCTTTGAATTCTCAAACTCGAAATAAAAGAATTTTTGTCGGTTTTCCTATTATTTACGTTTATGTAGTGTTGGAGGTAATCTTGGAATGAGGGTACACTTTGCTCTTTTATTTTCGTTGTTGTTTTGCTTTTATTAAACCAGTATTTGTCTCTTCATTGAATTCTCATAATAAAAAGAAGGGCTTTTTGTTGCTGCTATCATTTACGTTTGTGTGTTCTTGGAGGTAATCTTGGAATGAAGACCTACTTCGTTCTTTTATTTTCGTGTTTGTTTTGCTTTTATTTCCGGGGTATAATATTTAATGCAAAACTTTATTAATTTGTTTTTTGTCATTCCACTTCACTCTTTTATTTCCATGACTATGTCTTACTTTTATTTCATCTATATAACTTTGTGTGAAGCAAATTTTGAAAAAAGTCTCGAATAATTTTTCAGGTGTGTTTTGCTTTTATTTATTGATTTGTTTTTTGTGTCGCTTCTCTCGTTAATCGGAGTTGCTTTTAGTTTTCTGTCTGTCCGTCCGCAGTTTCCCTGTCCGCACTTTTTTTGTCCGCCCTCAGATCTTAAACACTACCGAGGCTAGAAGGCTGCAAATTGCTATGTTGATCATCCACCCCCCAGTCATCAAACATACCAAATTGCAGACGTTTAGCATCAGTAGTTTTTATTTTATTTAAGGTTAAAGTTAGCCACAATCGTGCTTCTGGCAGCGATACAGGACAAGCCACCACCGGGCCGTGGTTAAATTTTCATGGGCCGCGCGGCTCATACAACACTATACCGAGACCACCGAAAGCTAAATCTCTTTTCGATGGCCTTGATTATGCGCTGTACGGAAAACTCGATTGCGCCGAAGAAACTTCGGCTCATTTATTACTTGTTTACTTTTGCTTCAACGAACAAATTCCGGAGGGAGTCTCAAAACTTATTTCATTCGTTAATGTCAATTTGCATCTACTTTCCAATTTTCAGCAGTGATTACTGAAAGCATTTGAATTGTTTGAAGAGTTTAAGAAACTCATTCATTTAAAATAAATTTAGTCTTCATATTATTTGGGATTAAACATCGTTATCTTTAGTTACTAATGTTAACTGACTTAATTCGTGTGTTTTTTATTGCTATTGAAGTTAGAAAAATAACTGATATCCAGAAGTAAGCAAAACAAAATGTTATGTTTTAAAATTGGCTTTAAAAGAATAGAAAGCATTAAAATATGCATAAAAAGAAAATGAAGAGAGAGAGACAGAGAGAGAGAGAGAGAGAGAGGAAAAGAAAATGTAGAGAAAGGGGCTGTAGAGAGAGAGAGAGAGAGAGAGAGAGAGATGTGAGAAAATGTAGAGCAGGCCGTGAGAGAGAGAGAGAGAGAGTTGAAGAAATGTAGGGGCCTTGAGAGAGAGAGAGAGAGAGAGAGAGAGAGAGAGAGAGAGAGAACATGAAATTCCTACTTGCAGTGTAAGATAGAGCCCTTATGCGTCGGTTGTAAATTGGTTTCGTTCAGACATTTTTAACAGATTTTTTCCCTTTTTTTGTTTGTTGCTTTTTTGCATGAGAGAAAGTAAACCATATTTTACTGGCAAAAGATTCCGGGAGAAAATCACGTTTTCTCCATAAACGGAGACTGTTGTCGAAAATATGCATCGCGAGTGGCGGTAACATTCGCTTCTTCTTCCTCCCTCTCTCTCTCTTCTTTCTCCCTCTCTCTCATTTTCTTCCTCTCCCTTCTCCCTATTTCGCTTCTGTGCCTTCCTTTCCCTACCTCCTTTCCTCTCTCTCTCTCTCTCTCTCTCTCTCTCTCTCTCATTCTCTCTTCCTCTCATTTTCTCTCCCCCTCTTTTTCCTTTCTCCCTCCCTTCTCTATCCCTCTCTTCCTCCCATCTCCCTTTCTCCTTTCTTCTCTCCCCACCTCTTCTACCTCCCTCACCTCCCTCTGTCTCCCTCCCTCTCTCCTTCCCTCTTCTCCCCCTCTCACTTCTTCCCTTTCTGTGTCCCTCTCCTCCTCTTCTCCCTCCCTCTTCTTCCCTCCTTCCTTCCTCTCCCCCTAAGTCTTTCACTCCCTCCCTCCCTCCTTTCCGTCTCTCCCTCTCTTCCTCCCTCTTCTTATTCCCTCTCTTCCTCCCTCTTCTTCTTACCTTTCTCACTCCCTACCTATTGTCACTCCCTCCTCCCTCTTCCTCCCTCTCTCCCTCTTTCTTCTCCCTCAACCTCCTTCCTTCTCACAAGAGTGAATTGTATTTATTGACAGATCTCAGAAATAATTCACTTTTGATTATCTCATAAGAGACAACGGTACCTCCGTTGCTTATCTCACAAGTTTTTTCATATATCTTAATTAGATGTTGATACTTTATAATATTACGAGTATCAACGGAAGTGGAGGTAGGGAGATCTGTATCTCATTTTGATTTCGACAGGCGAAATTGTCGACAGGAATTTTAAATATTGAGAGCTGATTGATTTATTTATCTGTTTATGACGTAATCAGTTGCGTAGAGAAATAGTAAGGGCTAAGGTTTGTCGTTATGAGTTCCGGTTGAGATGTTGCCTCGTGAATATCAAGGAACGCACACACGCACACATACATACATATACATACACATATATATATGTGTGTGTGTTTATATATATATATACACACATATATATTTATATACACACACACACATATATATATATATATATATATATATATATATATATATATATATATATATATATATATATATATATATATATATTTATAACTCATTTCATCGCTCCCCAGAAGAGTGACATAACTCAGAAATTGCCATTTTCAGAGAAGTAATTTAAAGTTTAAAACTCCCTATACTCTCTCGTGTAATAGTGACATGTCATGCCGTCTAGCGGTTAGTATTACAAATACAAATAAGACGTTTTTACCACAATATGGAACAAAGAGATAAGACGTTTTTACCATAATATGGAATAAAGAACGGGCTATCTGCTGGTATCAAAGTAAATGTGTTTTTGAGTTGCGTTTTTGTTCTAAATGAGTTGATATATATATATATTATACATATATATATATAGCATATATATATATATATATATATATATATATATGTATGTATATGTATGTGTGCATGTATGTATGTATGTATGTATGTATGTATATATATGAATATGGATGTATGTACTAACTGAATTAGTTCGCATATTTAACTCTCTATCTTCATTTCACTTCGTAAAAATATGACTACATATTTGGAGACACTGTTTGCATATCAATGTTAAGCTGCTCCTCAAACTTTATTTAGATAATAAAATGAATTAAATTTTGTTTTTCTTGAGGGGAAGGATAATTTTTTTTTTTTTTTTTGGGGGTTATCGTGACGCAAATGCAAACTAGTTTCTGTAAAATAAAAATAAAATCCACTAGAGATTAGGAGAGCAGCACTGAGCTGCGCCCGACATTTATTATCCTTTAACCTGTTTATAACTTTTTGCTTTGTAAACTGCGTGTCATGGTTCCTCTTCTCTTGCTGTGACGAAAATACGCCATCTCTGATGGTAATTAGGCTGGGTAACTGACATGGCAAAGTGGAAAAACTTCTCTCTCTCTCTCTCTCTCTCTCTCTCTCTCTCTCTCTCTCTCTCTCTCTCTCTCTCTCTCTCTCTCTCTTTTCTTCTCCCCTTTTATCTGTGGTCTCTCTCTCTCTCTCTCTCTCTCTCTCTCTCTCTCTCTCCTCTCTCTCTCTCTCTCTCTCTTCACTTCTTCCTTTCCTTCTCCTTTTTCATCTTGCCCTCTCTCTCTCTCTCTCTCTCTCTCTCTCTCTCTCTCTCTCTCTCTCTCATTTCTTCTTTTCTCCCTTTTTATCTGTGGTCTCTCTCTCTCTCTCTCTCTCTCTCTCTCTCTCTCTCTCTCTCTCTCTCTCTCTCTCTCTCATTTCTTCCTTTCCTTCTCTTTTACCTGTGGTCTCTCTCTCTCTCTCTCTCTCTCTCTCTCTCTCTCTCTCTCTCTCTCTCTCTCATTCATCTGTGCCACTCTCTCTCTCTCTCTCTCTCTCTCTCTCTCTCTCTTCTCTCTCTCTTTCATTTCTTCCTTTCCCTTTTCCCTTTTTATCTGTGGCCTGTCTCTCTCTCTCTCTCTCTCTCTCTCTCTCTCTCTCTCTCTCTCTCTCTAAATCTGTGCCCTCTCTCTCTCTCTCTCTCTCTCTCTCTCTCTCTCTCTCTCTCTCTCTCTCTCTCTCTCTCTCTCTCTCAATTCCCCAAAACAGAGCCAAGAAAGACGGAAAGTAGAAAAGGTTCCCTCCAAAGAAATATTCACCGGCTGATTTTAATCCATTGGAAACTGGTTCTTTTCTGTCCTACAGAGCAATGGTTTTATGTTTTTAAGTGCCCATTCGCTGTTACACCGTTTTCGACGATTTTCCTCTTCCCTTATTCCACCTCTTTAAAACTGGTTTTCATTCCTGAGTCATTTTTTGTTTTTCCGTCACCTTATAGTTTTTCAGATAAATCGGAAAATCATTACGACCGTCAGTAGCGTGTTCTGCTGTCGCGGAATTCCAAACGTTTTTGGATACTGGGTAAAAAATTTTCCTTTTAAGAAAAAGAAGAATGTTTTTGGGATATTTGCTCGAAAAATACAAATACTTGTATATTTTGAGTGTCCGTTTGTCTGCGCGCGCGCTTGCGTGTGTGTGTGTGTGTGTGTGTGTGTGACGTATGTATTCTCTTCCTGGAATGTGCAAACTGTAGGTATATGAAAGACATAATCAGTATGACATATGAACCTTTATATGCATTATGTATTTCGTTCTTTTGATTTCATGTCCATTTACATACCTCCCTAATGTATTAAATTTATGTTATTCACATTATACTGTACGATATGTAATAACCAAACCTTGTCCGTCTGGCAGTAATGTTTTGCCACACGGGACCGCTCTGTTTTTCTTGTAAGCTCACAATTTGCACCTCTGTGAATTTGTTAAGTCCACCAGACATTAAGAACCTACTTTTGATATCTCGGTGTTTCCTTCATCCCCAACCTTTAGTGATAAGGATACCACATCGAACACACTCACAAACTGATGTAAAAAGATTGCAGACTGCAGATTGTAGATTGGCTTGTAATTATTGTCACCGGCCACCATTTAAGCAACAGTTCTGGCAGTGGTATGTCGTAATCTTTTCCTGTACATGTTAAATATTCCTGTACTATTAAAACAAACGTTCGGAAACATTAACGATAAATTTGCTAGGATTACAAGTAACCGCCTCGTCATATTTGTAAAACAAATTCCATTTGGATTTCTCCCTTCGAAGTTTAATAGGATAATTTCAAAGGCCTTTTAGATACCGGGAAGAACAGCCACAGATACCTAATCTGGACGAAATCTGCTTCGTGTTGATGGTTAATTGAGTGTCTTATTATCAGCTGATGAAGGATGGATATTATAGACACGATAGGCCTATGAAGGATTTCTATCTGGTTCACTAATGCTTTGCTGCGTTATTCTTCATTTTTGGTTTTCAAATTGTAAACTTTTTTCGGTAAGTTTCTACAGAAAGCTATAGCGAAGTTTTGGTAATTCCACATGGATGAATGACGCAATTTATCTTAAAAGTTTTTTTTTTTTGTTCATGACATTTCCTTGTACATGAATCGTCACACCAAGATAGAGCGTTGCATCCAATTTTAAATTTTATTACGGTGTTAATAACCTAAATGTTGCAACGCCAGTTTTAGCAACCATAAATCAATCAATCAGTCAATCCAAATTTTAAAAATCTTCCTCGCGATGGAACGAGGTGGAAAAATATGTGATACCGTTTGTTTGTACCCACTCTTATCTGATTGTATCCCCTCTCTCTTTAGGTGATACTAGAAATCACTCGTCTTAATCCGAGTCTTGATACCTGTCTTTCAAAGCCCCGTCTCACAAAATTAAGAAGAGCCATGATGTATAAATTATAGGGAGGTAGGTTGGTGAATTTCAGATTTGTTCCTATTATTGTTTAGATGATTTCTTCGATATTTTCTCCTAAACTCTGATCGTCGTCTTTTTATTACAATAAAATAAACAAGGAAAAATGCACCGAGGTTTCAGCCACGGCCCGGTGGTGGCCTGTCCTATAGCGTTGCCAGACACACGATCATAAGTAAATTTAATCTTAGATAAAATAAAAAACACTACTAAGGCTAGAGGGCTGTAATTTGGTATGTTTGATTATTGGAGGGTGGATGATCTACATACCAATTTGCAGCCCTCTAGCCTCAGTAGTTTTTAAGATCTGAGGGCGGACAGACAAATAGCCATCTCAATAGTTTTCTTTTACAGAAAACTAAAAGGGATAGGATGCAGTGAGGGATCACGATTTATTGTTGTTAAAAGTAGCAAAATAAAGTTGTTTTTCCCCATGAAAAATCCCAGGGAGGAGCGAGAAGAGGTGAAGAAGGAAATGGGCGAAGGCATGGGCAGTGAGAGAAAGAGAGAGAAAAAGAAAAAGAAGAGAGAGAGAGAGAGAGAGAGAGAGAGAGGAGAGAGAGAGAGAGAGAGGGTGGGGGAGAAGGCATAGGTAGCGAAAGATGGATGGTAGAAGGTGGGGGACATAGTGTAGAGAGAGAGGGAAGAGAAGGACAAGTGGAGAGAGAGAGAGATGGTATTTTTTCTAGTAGGTGGGGACAAGTAGAGAGAGAGAGAGAGAGAGAGAGAAAGAGAGAGAGAGACTTGATGGCATTTTTCTAATAGGTGGGATTTTTAGAGAGAGAGAGAGAGAGAGAGAGAGAGAGAGAGAGAGAGAGAGAGAGAGAGAGAGGAAAGAGAGAGAGGAGGCATAGTGAGAGAGAGAGGGATGTTTTTTATAGTAGGTGGGACAAGGGCAGAGAGAGAGAGAGAGAGAGAGAGAGAGAGAGAGAGAGAGAGAGAGAGAGAGAGGATGGCATTTTATAGTAGATGGGGACAAGAGAGAGAGAGAGAGAGAGAGAGAGAGAGAGAGAGAGAGAGAGAGAGAGAGAGAGAGAGGGATGGTATTTTTTATAGTAGGTGGGGACAAGTAGAGAGAGAGAGAGAGAGAGAGGGGGATGGTATTTTTTATAGTAGGTGGGGACAAGTAGAGAGAGAGAGAGAAGGAGAGAGAGGGCATAGTGAGAGAGAGAGAGGGATGGCATTTTTTATAGTAGATGGGGACAAGTAGAGAGAGAGAGAGAGAGAGAGAGAGAGAGAGAGAGAGAGAGAGAGAGAGAGAGAGAGATGGTATTTTTTTAGTAGGTGGGGACAAGTAGAGAGAAAGAGAGGGAGAGAGAAGGATGGTAGAGTAGGTGGGGACAAGTACAGAGAGAGAGAAAGACATAGAGAAGACATAGGCAGAGAGAGGAGGATTACAGTAGGTGGAGGACAAGTAAAAGGGAGAGAGAGAGAGAGAGAGAGAGAGAGAGAGAGAGAGAGAGAGAGAGAGAGAGAAGGATGGTAGAGTAGGTGGGGACAAGTACAGAGAGGGAAAGAGACATAGAGAAGACATAGGTAGAGAGAGGAGGATTGCAGTAGGTGGAGGACAAGTAAAGAGAGAGAGAGAGAGAGAGAGAGAGAGAGAGAGAGAGAGAGAGAGGAGAGGAGAGAAGGATGGTAGAGTGGGGACAAGGTACAGAGAGGGAAAGAGACATAGAAAGACATAGGTAGAGAGAGGAGGATTTGCAGGTGGAGGACAAGTAAAAAGAGAGAGAGAGAGAGAGAGAGAGAGAGAGAGAGAGAGAGAGAGGAGGTGAGGCAGAGCGAGGGCGAGGGGGCAGGGTGGGGAGGGGCGCAATATCGTGACCCGCAAGCCCTTTAAAACTGGTTACCTCAATTTACACTCGCAAGTAGTGATCTCCAAGAGGTGGACTGCGGTCAGTGGGGAGTTTAGTGACACCCACCACCCACATTTGGAGGAAGAAATTCGGGAGGGTGGGCGGAGTTGGGCGTACGGAGGGGATGAGCTTGGAACTAATGGAGTTAAGTAGGTTGGTTGGTTTTGCAAGAGCGAGGTGGGGAAGATGATGTGTAGCTCTCTCTCTCTCTCTCTCTCTCTCTCTCTCTCTCTCTCTCTCTCTCTCTCTCTCAGCCTCCCCTCTATAACTCTTTCTCCCACTGTGCCTCTCTCTCTATAACATTCTCCTCACTCTCTCTCTCTCTCTCTCTCCCTCTCTCTCTCTCTCTCTCTCTCTTTTATCTGTGCCTCCCCTGGGTAACATTTCTTCCTCTCTCTTCTACCTCTGCCGTGCGTGCCTCTCTCTCTCTCTCTCTCTCTCTCTCTCTCTCTCTCTCTCTCTCTCTCTCTCTCTCTCTCTCTCTCTCTCTAAGTGTGGGAATACTTGCCATTATCCTTGGCGAAGAAGTACTTCCTTCGGATGTTCATATTAACCAGCGTCAAATATTGGGATTTGTTATTTACTTCAATGAAAAGCTGCCTTTATTTTTTTGTATTATCTTTATTTCTGTCAAGTTATCTTTGGGTTTTGATTACCAACCCCAAATTTTATCCGGAACCACAAGTGTGGATGATTATGAAGTTTCATCACGCCACCCTTCTCTCTCTCTCTCTCTCTCTCTCTCTCTCTCTCTCTCTCTCTCTCTCTCTCTCTCTCTCTCTCTTTCTATTTCAGTTCGCGTAGTATGTTCGATATTTTTCTACTATAGAATTTCTAAATGTTGCTCTTCAGTTACATCCCCAGTTTTATCACGACTCTATTGTTTGCTTGTAATCGAAAGAGAGAGAGAGAGAGAGAGAGAGAGAGAGAGAGAGAGAGAGAGAGAGAGAGAGAGGTTTTCTGAAATCGTATTCTTTATTTTGGTTACGTCGAACCAGGCAATTTTATCTATGGTGATAAACTATTTTGACTCACAGTACTCGTCCTTTCTGACTAAATGAGAACTTGATATTTATATTCACAGAAATTGCTGATTATTTTCTAGATTACTAATTCTAGACTTGATATAAATGTCTGAAAGGAATTTGTCAATTTGGTGTTTTTAGTTTCTTTCTTTGTGGTTTGAGGCATTAAAATAAAATGAAGAAACTTACATTGTGGCGAAAAATTTTGCCTTCAAAGAAACCCTTTGTATTAATTGGGAAAACATGCGATCAGTAAACAGTGTAAGAAGCCTGACTGGTTGTGAATAAGATAAGACATAGAAACCAAAGGCAAGTTGCCAGAGCCTTACTATAAAATCTCATCATTCACGACTTTATTTTCCATAAGAGAAATTTTTGAACCCAGTGACCCCGTTTGATACAATCTCTTTGATAAATGACCTGAGAGTATAATTGCAGGTGCGCAACCTGTACTCGTTCATTGCTAAATTAAATTGGTCTTATGGCAGCCATCTTGACGAAACCTTTATAGATCACTGTAACGGGTGAGGTAGTGGTTATTTTTAAACCCAAAGCCACGGGGATTTTAATTCAGCTGGTAGTGGTACACAAGTACGGTAAGGAATTTTAAAAGAGGTGTTCTTTGTTATGGCAAGGGTGTCGTTGTATAAGGGTTCTTTTCTGTGGACTTGTTGTATGCTTGCGTCCTTGAATTTCCAATTTTTGTGTTGCTTTTTTTTATTTCATATGAGGAGCATCGAAAATACATAAAGCAGCTTATGACACAAAGACCGATTATTACTAGTACTGTCTGTATTTCAATTTTGGTATAGCTTTTTTTTATTTTATATTTTGGAGCATCAAAAGTACATAATGCAGGTTATTACACCAAGAAATATTATTACTAGTACTGCTTCCACAGTTAACTTCTAAACATAGAGATTACAGATTCGGGACACACAGAATGAGATAAGAATTTCAGAACTGAAGCTGAAAAAGGCCCACAAAATATAAGTTAGCTTTGCTTCATACGTGTTTCATGTGAGGAGCTTAAAAATACATAAAATGGGTTATTACACAAATAAGGATATTGCTGTTTCCACAAGTAATTAGCTTCTGAACACGGAGATTACAGATTCGGGGATACAAGCTGAGACAAGACTTTCAAAACTGAAGCTGAAAAAGGCCCACATATTGCAAGTTAGCTCTGCTTAACACTTTGAATAACAGAGTCTGTAATCTAGTACCCAGAGAATGAAGTTAGTCATTTAGATAAATCGTAAATCTTCATCATCTTACATATGCAACAAACAATTGTTTGTTTATGCAGAATTGATTTTATATCGGTAATGTCAACAACAATAAGATATTTTCTATATTATTGTCATTATTGTTTATTGTGCGTTATTGACAAGTTGCTCATGAAATTATGATAGAGATATAGGTTTTCTTTTAATTGTTTTTCACATTTTCTGGCCACAGTTTCACAGAGAGAGAGAGAGAGAGAGAGAGTTGCTGCTACTCGTACTTGTACTTGAAGATGGTGATGAGTCACTCGATTGAGGTTCCAGACGAAGTCCTGGAACGTATCATATTTTAACGAGATGGACCACAAAGATCACGTGACCTGACCGGGACGAGACAAGCGGGTGTGATATCAACTGGTTCAGCTACTGGGGATTTTAAACGTCTGAGGACAATTTATAAGTATTTGTTGGTTTAAGCTAGAAATGGACATTTTAGCCGAGTTTTTCCGACGCACTGAATACTGTCGTTTTATGCTTCTCAAGAGCCAAGGGGGAGGGAGGGGGGGGTGCAGCGCTGTCAGTGCACCTACATGGTGAACCAGGCATTACTTAGGTTCTTTGCAGCGTCTCTCGGCCCTCTTAGCTGCAACCTCTTCATTCTTTTCTTGTACCTCCGTTCGCATTCTCTTTCTTCCATATGACTTTCCACTCTTTCTAACAATTGTTTCACAGTGCAACTGCGAGGTTTTCATCCTGTTGCACCTTTTAAACCCTCTTACTCTCAATTTCCCTTTCAGCGCTGAATGACCTCATAGGTCCCAGCGCTTGGCTTTTGGGTCCAATTATATTTTAGTTCCATCCTTCAAGAGGAGGGTCAATGGCTTACTTCCGGCTTAATTTAAATTCTTTTTCATTTTCCTTTATTTACATGGTTCCAGTGGTTTCTGCCTCACCGGTCTTCAGCAATGAATAAATAAATGGCGACTGATCTTGTTCCTTGTAATATTTGCTTCTGGAGATGCTCTGTAAACCTACAAGTATTCCCTCAGACGTACCTCTTCAGCAGTGCTAAGACCGGTGCCAATTTTTATATTTTCAGTTCATTCACCGCATTAGATATGCACCATGCATGAACGCGTATTGCAATTATTATGCTATGATGGCAGACTGCCAATCACCGCAGGTGGCCAGGGTGAGTCTGAAACTATAGGTCTTGATTTTTCCTCCTTTCTCTCACCTGTATAGAAGATAACTTCTCCTCCAAGACTTCCACCCCATGGGGGAGAGGGGGTAGGGGATAGTGCCATCAGTGCTCCTCACGCAGTACACTGTAGGCATTACTTAAGGTACTTTGCGGCGTCCCTTCGGCCGCTAGTTGCAATCCTGTTATTCCTTTCACTGTACGTCCGTTCATATTCTCTTTCTAACATCTTACTTTCCACCCTCTCCTAACAGTTGTTTCATAGTGTAACTGCGAGGTTTTCCTCCTGTAGCACCTTTAAAACCTCCTTTACTTTCAATATCCCTTTCAGCGTTGAATGACCTCAGAGGTCCCAGCACTTGGCCTTTGGTCTAAGTTTTATGTTCCAATTCCAGTTATTCTAAGATTTCCAGGACAGTTCTGGTATTCAGCCATTTCACTTTTGTTCCTCTTGTATTTCTTTGCTTCTTTTTTGGAAACTGTCCTGTAGATTCTGTATAAGTCCATGACCTTTTCGTCGTGCCCATAAAAATACAAATTCATTGTAAGTAATTAAGATGGAGAAAGAAAACCACAACTGTGCCTTAAAAAAGGAAGGAAAAGAGAGAATTTAACAAGTTCTCAGACATTCCAGGTTGTATTATTAACTGTATCATATTAGAATGCAAGAAAATTGTAATGGATTTTATTCACGTTTATGTGAAACTTTTCTCAATTGCTATAATTGTAATTATAACAGTAAGTCCCCTCCAGCACTATAATACCCTTCTGGAGCGAAGCTGTGACCTTGAAAGCTGCTGGAAGCCACTGGGGTTATTTTTACCATGACAAAGGTTGTGACGGGCCGCGGTGTCTGCCGGCGCGTGTTGTTGGCGCTTGCTCATTCATTCCTGAGCTGCGGTCAACGTGACTTGTGATTTAATTATGTCATTAAATTCATTATATCCTTCTTGAAGTGACTCGCCATTGTCTGGTGGCGGTGTTACTGTTTGGTAGATACTTGTGTAGTTTATATAGAAGGCGATGAAATGATCGATAAAAGCCACAACTTTCGTCGTGATAAAAATAACCTCAGTGCCCAGTAGGGGGTTAGTGCCGTCAGTGTACCTCATGTGGTGCACTGTAGACATTTGTTAGGTTTCTGCAGCGTGCCTTCTGGCCCCAGCTGCAACTCCCTTTCGTTCCTTTACTGCATCCTCCCATATTAATTCTTCCATCTTACTTTCCACCCTCTCCTAACAACTGATTCATAGTGCAACTGCGAGGTCTTCCTCCTGTTACGCCTTTCAAACCTTCTACTGTCAATTTCCATTTCAGCACTGGATGACCTCATTGGCCCCAGTGCTTGGCCTTTGCCCTAAATTCTATATTCAGTTCAATTCAATTCAAAATAGCCTCGGTGGCTTCCGTTTGTTATATACTTGTGCATTATATAGAAAACGATGAACCGCATATTATAAACCGCCGAAATCATCGATAAAATCATAACCTTTGTTATGATAAAATACCCATC
>NC_089755.1:41080120-41087620 GCF_040412425.1 Macrobrachium rosenbergii
TCCTCATGCCATCATTAGCTCATTTTTAATAAAAACTCCTGTTATGAAGTCAAACTTGGAAACTTAATTAAGAGGAAGCGATGTGGATTCACTTAAGCAAACTCTCTGAATAATGTAAGGCAGCAACGTGCCACGCTGCTGCCCCGACCTTGGGTACACGTTCTGTACCACAAGTACCGTAATAAGAGTCTTTTCAGGGATTCGGTCCGTCTGCTGAACATTTTCCAGTAGCGTTTTCTCGCTCGTAATAAGTTCACCCGTGCCGGTTTATCCTTCTCAAGTGGCGCACGAACTGGGGGTTTTTGAAAGGTGCTATTAATCTGAATCAAGAGTCCTCTCGCCCCTTTAGTCTTTACTCTTTGCTTAATGCTTTTGGTTAATGAGTGAAGAGCAACGACTTCAAAAAGAAATGTAATGATTATTAAGGTTATGGTTCTGGGTATTTTTAATATTTCATATACAGATAAAAGCAGTGAAATTTCTGTATATATCTGTTGGGTGGTATAGCGCTTTGATAACTTTTTCTATTTATTTATATAATATATATATATATATATATATATATATATATATATATATATACATATAAATAAGTTAATAATATATATGCACACATACATACACACATATATACATATATGTACAGTGTATATATATATATATATATATATATATATATATATATATATATATATATATATATACTGTATATATATATATATATATATATATATATATATATATATATATATATATATATATAAGTTGTATGTATGTGCTTGTATTTATCTAAACAGTTTAACAGAGCTACTGTGTTCATTTCCTTACTCGTATCTTATAGTTCATGGGGATTACTGTACCTAAAATAAGCATACATCTATTTAGTTATGAATTACATATACATTTGTTTTAGCACTGCTTTCTTCTCTTTATTTTCATTATTGAGATCTGGATATTCTGTTTCAAATGATTATTTCACAGTAATAATAATAATAATAATAATAATAATAATAATAATAATAATAATAATAATAATAGCAGTATTAGATAAAGAGGGAAACTGCCTGAAACCTATTTTATTACTCAATGAATAACAGATTAATATCACAGGGGAATATTGTTAATAATATATTGATTGTGGGATTAAATCTAAAGCTATTATTCGCGTGTAATATTTAGCTCCCAATCTCTGCATTGAATTCCACTAAAAATTTCACGATTGATTCCGCATCAATAGATGACGAGATGGAATCATTTCCATAAACTCATCTTTTTCAAGGGGAGAGGTTCTTGCGCGGATAAGTCCATAGGCATTTTTAGTTTTCTATTATAGAAAACTATTGTGCCGGCTTTGTCTGTCCGTCCGCATTTATTGTCAGCACTTTTTTCTGTCTGCCCTCAGATCTTAAGAACTACTGAGGCTAGAGGGCTGCAAGTTGGTATGTTGATCATCCACCCTCCAATCACCAAACATACCAAATTGCAGCCCTCTAGCCTCAGTAGTTTTTATTTTATTTAAGTTCAAAGTTAGCCATATTCGTGATCCATTGCAGCCCTCTAGCCTCAATAGTTTTTATTTTATTTAAGTTTAAAGTTAGCCATAATCGTGATCCGGTAACGATATAGGCCAGGCCACCACCAGGCGGTGGTTAAAATTTCATGAGCCGCGGCTCATACAACATTATACCGAGACCACGGAAAGATAGATCTATTTTCGGTGGCCTTGATTATACGCTGTGGCGGCTGTACAGAAAACTCGATTGCGCCGAAGGAACTTCGGCGCATTTTTCACTGGTTTGTTTTTGTTTTTTACTTTTCATTTCCTTCATGCTTGTGGTACGTAAGAACGTTGGGTTGCTTGTTGTCAATTCATTCATAAATTCCATTTTGCAAGATGTCACTGATAATCGTCTTGCAGAATTTTAGTGCCATAATTTTAACTTTGCAACAGATCACTGATAATCATCTTGTAGGATTTTAGTATGATAATTTTCATTGTATAGAAGGTCACAAATAATAATTTTGCAGAATTTCAGTAATGTTTCATTTATGTTTTTAATTTCCCACATAATGCTCATTTGAGAGAGAGAGAGAGGGGGGGATGAAAATAATTAAACAAACAGAAAAAGCTATTCAGAAAGCGTTATGGAAAATTTAACTTCATTCAAGTGCGTAATAATTTCGTAGCAAAAACGTAGCCGAAGCCAATGCCGGGTATTACAATCGAACACACGATCTCTCAAACATCAATTTATAATGGAGTGGCTTTATTTCCTCTTCTCTTTATTAATTCCCCGGCGATATGTGAATCTTTCTGCTTTGAAAACAATTGTTTTGTAATCTTTATAATATAAAAATATGTTTGTTTGTAAAGTGCAGCTTTGGGCAATGACTGTGTGCGCAAAATGCAATGCAATATGGTGTGTTAAGTCCATAGGTTAAATGATCTCAATGTGAAATCTTATACGCTATTCATAAGCGAAAATACATTCAGTAACCGAGACAGTTAAAACAAATTTCAGTTTTACATCTCATCTAGTATTTATTTCTGTTGTTAATTTCCGTCAGTATAATTCCAAAAACGCTTAAAAAGTTCTACATCTCATCCATTATTTATTTCTTTTGTTAATTTCTATATAATTCTACAAGCACTTAAATTTTACATCTCATGCAGTATTTATTTCTTTTGTTAATTTCCACCTGTATAATTCCCAAAACCGTTAAAAAGTATTGCATCTCATCCAGTATTTATTTTTTTGTTAATTTCATCTGTATAATTCCAATGAAATTTAACTTAACCACTGTAAAGGATAGAAAAAAGAAAGTCTTGTGTTTTGAATGCTCTTAACCGGAAAATTCAAGATGACGATGAACTCTTGAGAGATAATGAATATAATTAAATATATAATGAAAGATATAGGAGAAATGAGGGAATTTTTGAAAGTAAACAAAAAAATATTTTTTTAAAATTTCCAGCTGAACAGATAAAAAGGCAAACTAAAAATCATTAGAATATCATTGTTCGTGAAGGAATGTGTTGGCACAGCAAAAAGCAACAGACGTTTTAGGGTAATGCTAATTCAGAAACTGAGGACAAACACTTCTTTAACAATTGTAAAATAAGTTAGTATCCAGTCGTGCGAAAGTTAAAACTTTGGCGACCTATCACTTCGCAAGAAGTTGCCGCGTTGTGGAACTCGGGGAAAATTTAGTGGACAAAATAAGAGTAAAATAAAAAAAAAAAGAATTCCTAAAAGAATATAGCCAACAATTCTTATCTACTGAAGTTTATTGGAGAATAAGTCTCTGGATTCTTTTTAGCAAGCCGAGAGGACTGTCATAACCGCTGGCGCTCTTGAAAATGAAGTTTAATAATAATAATAATAATAATAATAATAATAATAATAATAATAATAATAATAATAATAATAATAAAATACAGGGATTTCTTAAATAATATTGCATACCATTCGTATCCATTGCAGTTTGAGAAATAAATCTCTGGATTCTTTTTAGCAAGCCGAGAGGAATGTCATAACCACTGGCGTCCAAGGACATTAACTTTGTATTTTTAAGTTCCCAATAATTTCTGAAGCTTTACGGGTTTCATATTTGGAGGGTAACTTCCGTACTGAAATATCTCTCATCCGTCACTTTGACCTTTGACCTTTGACGAAGGCCAAGGCTTACTTTGCAAAGAAAACATTTTAGTTTACTGACTTAAACAACCGGCGAGCGTTCCTGTCTTCTGACAAAACTTGTAAATTTAAGAGTCTAATCTGTTGCTCAAGACGCCATCAACTTCCCATCATTTGATCTCCGGTAGAAGCTCAACAGCTCAACATATTCTCTCTCTCTCTCTCTCTCTCTCTCTCTCTCTCTCTCTCTCTCTCTCTCTCTCAGTCCTTCTTAGTACATTTTTATTTCTGGAATGATTTACGGAACTATTTTCACAAATTCAAATGATGCTCTTGCATAATCTCTTGACTTGATTGTAAATCTCTTATCAATAATTTCCGTAGCATGACTTTATTGTAAATCTCTTATCGGTTACTGCAGCAGAAAAATATTAAAACAATATTCTTTATAGTCAACATGAGACACAATCAACAGCGATATTGAGAAAACTACCCAGAATTTGCTCTTACAACGCATTTAGTAAGCAGTGCTCCTCTTCTTACGCCGGCTCCTGGAAAGATTAGGAAGAAGAATTGTCAGAGAGGCGCGCTCTTGAAACGACGCAGTGTTACGGTACAGAAGTAAAAACAAATATGCAAGCCACATGAACATGAAAGATAAGTTAAATTAGATAAACATCCTGGCAATCAAAAATTGTAAAAGGAAGGAGCCAGTAGCTTACATTCATTTGCATTCAAACCAAATTATTCCACCGAAATGCTGAAAGAAGTGATACCATCCAGAGAACAAAACATCAGGGATATGAAATTAATGGCAGGAATGAAGAAGGCCTCTTTGTTAGAATGTTTCACGAAAAGTGCAAGTACTCAAGGAAGGGATGCAATGGCTTATTATCGAAGTACCTCGTTAAAAATGGATGCTGTGAAAACATTAACCTCGATCTTAAGGTGCAATTATGTTCGTGAACAATGGACCTCCTGTTTGCTATGGACATAAAGACTTCCCTGCCTACACTCTCTCTCTCTCTCTCTCTCTCTCTCTCTCTCTCTCTCTCTCGTGTATATTATGTAGATTACTTAGAAATAGCCCTTTGCCCACTCAAAATGAGCCTGTGTGTCTTTCATCGTTGTATTATTGGAAAGGCATTCTTTTTCCTTATTCCTAAAAGCCTTTGGTTTTATCCACCTTTTGATCTGCCTTTCACTTTTCCCTTGCAATATTGCAAGTGACTTTGCAATTTCAACTGTTGGAAGGTTATGTTTTTATCCACCTTAGCTCACATACTCACTGTTCTGCCATGTTGGATGTTTGATGCTGAAGAATGATGTTTAAGTTCTGTTTTGTCAGTGTTCACTGGCTTTTGGTTTAGTGTCTCTTAATTTTTACATTGTGGCTTGATTAAGTTTTACCCTGAATTTCTTCATAATTAATAAATTCCCTTTGGATGATAATTTGGCTAAAAAAATGCTCCAGTCTAGAATGTACTTTCAACTGTGGATTAGTCAAAATTGCTTCGTTCTGGATGTTGCTTTGTTGAAAATTGCTCGTTTCGGATTGCAATTTGCTTATGCATTGCTCCAGTTAATTGTTGCCTCATTGGAAATTGCGACTTTAAAATTGTCCCATACTGACTTGTGGCACAGTGTAATGTCGCTTAAGTGATTGTTGTTTCATTATATACTGATATAAGATATTATTTATGTCATATGTGTGTATACACCTGTATATATACATATATATAGATATATAATTATATGCATTATTTATATATATAATATATGTACATATATACATATATATAATATACAGTATATATATACATATATATAACATATATACATGTGTGTACACATATATTATATGCGTGTATATATATATATATATATATATATATATATATATATATATATATATATATATATATATATATTATATATATATATATACATATATTGTGTATGTTTTTATATGTGTGTGTGTGTTGGATAATAATTTTATTTCTGCCCAAAGCTATCAGCGTGAACGTGGGTATGATATACTTTGGACGACAATTGTGTTATTCATAATTAATTGTTTTATGCATCCTTTAACATCTAACTGTTATTACTCCTTAGGAAATCTTCCTTTTTATTTTTTATTGCACTGAATAATCTTTTAATATTGAATTTATTAGTAATATTTTATTATTAGATAACGTCTTGAGGTTCTTTAAAAGCCTCTCAGTTGGTCAGCTTCCATATTAAGTTATATACTCTCTCTCTCTCTCTCTCTCTGTATGATCTAAACCACTTGCATTTAAATGTCCGCTAATGACACAATTGTAAACTGTATATTTCCTGTATAGATCATATTTTGAAACTAGTGCACTTCATATATGAATTGCACTTTACTGTAAGATCTTTTTTTTCCATCTCTAAGATTCTTGACGTCACAAATGTAACTATGTATCTGTATTATCTTTTTTTATAACTGAATATGATTGCTTTGTTGAATGTCAAAACTTATCAAGTGACCTAAATCATCTGATTTATAATGTGACGAATATCAGTCCTGATTCAGTCATCTATGTTGTCTTGTTTTGATATAACTGACCTATCACCACTGACTAAGTCATCCACGTCTTCTAATGTTAGCTGATCTAGTGAATATCATTGCTAAAGTAATCTTTTTTATTATATCATATTATGTTATATTATATTATATTTAGAGAATATCACTGTCCTTGAAGTTATCCATACATGCGTTTTGTACGCAGCCCGCTAGATGTCACTGGAATGCAGGTCACGTAACGGAAGGGTACAAGCGATTCCCTAATCGGATAAGTCATTTTAATGGGTATGTACTATGTTTCTAGGATTCCCAGGACACAGTTTCCTTACTCACAGTAGCCTGCGTGCGCACGCGCCTGCGCACCGTTCCTTCCTCTATCCGAAATGTCCGCGTCTGTGCGCATACGCCTACGTGTGGCCAAATGCGATCTCATGTGAAAAGATGCATGGATGCTCACCCTTAGGTGTGCCGTATATGGCCAGGCTTGTAAGTGTTTAAACTTGCATTAATGTTTACCAAATTAGTTTCACTTACGGCTAACCATGCACTCACAAGCGTTAAGCTGCGCGTCGTATGCACAAGCATGCGAATGCAGTTAAGGAGGGAGGAGGAACATTTCTGGTTGTTATTTTCCAGCGAGCCCGTGTGCAACGAAGACACTACAGACAGCTTAGCTTAGGCTTGCTCATTCACAAATAAGGTTAAAGGGCATCCTGAAAGCCACTGGTTTTCTTCACACATGCTAAAATGCTTCTGTCCTTGCGAGGAGACGCAGTTCTCGTACGACAGCACTCGCACCTACTTGCAGACACTCACAACAGACAAGCGTTGTTACACCTGGATAAATACAACACACAAGCACAAATAGACACACACACACACTCACACACACACACACACACACACACACACACTCCGCAGACAGGGCGCTGGAGCGAGGGTTGCCAGCTAGGCCAAATGGCGAGGGACCCAGCAGCAGAAGGCAGCAAGTAGTCTACCAGTCTCCCACCACAATTCAGTCGCCGGTCTGGTTCGGTCTGGCCAACGCTCGCCTCCAAACGGCCTCTGCTGCTTTTGGTGTTGATGACCACTGCTCTGTCTCTTTGCTGCTGTGCCATGTGTGGACGGCCTGTCCTCCGTGTGTGTGTGTGTGTTTGTGCGTATTCCGAAGTCCCATGAGGGACACCGCTGGTAGTGTTTGCGCTTCCGAATTCCTAAGTGGTCATGGTTTTTTCCCCGTGTGAAGGAATTTATCCCTGTTTGTTGAAATGTGAGAGATCTCGCAAGCATTTTCTCCCACCCCGTCTCTCG